>NC_052944.1:54925562-55525562 GCF_013358895.1 Oreochromis aureus | reverse complement strand
GTCCTCTCTTTCTGGCCAGATACTTTACAGCACTTCTGCTGTAATTTTGTTCATATTTAACAAAATAAAAATGCAGAAATAAGTGTACACATCGATGTAGACATATGATCACTTGGAACATCCTTTTTTTTGTGCTAGTGGTCAGTCACCAGGAATGTTGTCAACAATGATTTCTAAAGAAATGGAACCAAAGGGTAGTGGAATTTGGAAACTTCCCTTTCTCACTTGGCTGCACCCTCTACTAGAAGACATCAAGATTTTCTGGTGCTGCAAATGGCATCTTTTGCCATCCATTAACATGGTAAAAAGTGGCATCATGTTAATTCATGTCAGCTGCGTTCGCACTTCCCTCGTTATCCTTCTTTGTATTTATGCCAGCGTCTCCCTCAGTCCTGTGTTGCAATCTCCCTCCTGGTTGTGTGTCGCTCCCTGTGTTTCCCCAGGTGTTTAGAGTTCTCAGTTTAGGTTTGTATGGTTTTGCAGCTGAGCAGATAAAGCTGGTTTTGAGTTGAAGTCACATCTCTGCAGTCTGCATTTAGGTCAAACTAAGGCTACGTTCACACTTGATAAACGGCATTTTTGTCTGAAAATGTGCGTCCACATTGAATTGGCCGAAGACGCTTACGTTCCAGTCCTGCGCAAAAGCTTGTCAGAATTAAAGAATTTGAAGAAAAGCTATTCACAGCCTAAAAAAGATTAACTGATTAACTAATATTAATCTTTGTCAGCCTGTCAAAATTGAGAGCAATCAAAACAACTATCTTTGTTCAATTGGTCACATGACTGCATCACATGACTAAAATGCCTCATCGTTTCCGAAAGTCTGTGTTTTCGAGTGTCAACACTGTGACGGGACAGCTCTGTTTTGAAATGTATGCATTTTCGAGAGCGTTTTCAAAAGGCTGCATTTTTCCTTGAGGAAACCGGCGTCTCAGTGTGGACGGGAGGCCAAAACGGAGAGAAAATGATGCGTCTTCAAATGAAAACGCATCAGTGTGGACATAGCCTAAGTGCTTTATATTGTGGCAAGCTCAGACAAGGAGGAGACAGAGTTTTCGTTCGGTCTTGCTTCCCCGCCATCTTAGCCAGGGAGCACAGCCATTTATTTATATCTGCCAGAAGAACACTGCCGCTAGCTAACTGCTCAGCGCGGCAAGAGCACAGCAACAACAACAAAACAAAAGGCGCTCTCTCACCCGGGAAAACACACAGTCGCCGAGAGAGCGCCTCACCTGTCACCATGGCAACATGACAACGAAACATAACTGTAAAAACAGAACCCCAAACAGCCCTGACCCGCTACAATATTTAGCGTGCACACTGACTCACATGGATGCTTTGGAGAACAACCTCAAGTTAATATCTTGCCCAAGGATGTTTGGCATGCAGATTGGAGCAGACTAGGATTGAACCATAAACCTTCCAGCAGGTGACCTGCTCTACCTGACCTACAGACACCCAGAAAAGAAGATACAATTACCTTGAAGAATCTGCTGTGACAAGTTGCATAAACACATATGCAGAGCTTCCTGCTGTGTTGAATACTTGTGATTAAGAGAGCAACTGACAGAAAATTAAAAAAAAAAAAATAAAAAAAAAAATCTTGTATTATTTAGGAAATATTATCTGTGGTTGCTAAGGACTAATAACATCTAAATTGTTACTACTTCCGCAGTATTATTATTGTAATTTTTCTTTTACTAAACATTAGTAAAAGAAAAATTACAATAATTCTACCATTCTACTACTATTAATCTCACTTCTGTTACTGCTAGTACAACAGTTTTGGTAATCACTAATCCAACTAACCTCGATAAACTACGATGCTAAATTTGTTTATTTATTACCACAAGCAAATGCTTAGTTTTATATAAACCTTAAAAACAAAGGCTGGTTTTGCTCAGTGAATTGGCCTAATGTGCCCAGATCAGACAATTGATCTGTACAAATTACATTTGAATGGGTCAATAGATGGACTATATACCTGAAAGGCGAGAGAAACAGAACACCAACAGTGCCGCTTATCATGGCATACAAAACATAACATAACATCTAACAAAATTGCAAAGTCATACAGAGTGTTATATGGTCAAAGTCTCGTTGAGCAACTAGTTGTTTTTGTCACTTCCACAGACATTATCTCACTTGTGTGATTAGGCAAGATGAATCACTTATTCCCCAAAACCATGGGTCAGAGTCAGGTTCTTCCTGAGACAGTTCCTTAACACAGCAATGTGTTTAAGGAACTGTTGAAAGGGAGTATGCACTTGGAGCAAATCAACTACTGTACTTTCAAACATGATTTTACGTTTTACTTTTGTGCTTACACTGTTTGTAAAGACAGAGAAAAGGAAGAAAAATTGAATAAATCTAACTATATGTATAACAATTTCTTACCCGTTTAGGAGCATAAATGTCAGATCACTTGAAATTAACAAGCCTCTTAATGTGCTTTTATTCATATAGAAACATTTACTCATTTAACTGACATAAAAAAAACAGCCAAGCATGAACCAGTTCACAGTGACTAAATGGCTAAGT
This sequence comes from Oreochromis aureus, assembly GCF_013358895.1. Classification (NCBI taxonomy): domain Eukaryota; kingdom Metazoa; phylum Chordata; class Actinopteri; order Cichliformes; family Cichlidae; genus Oreochromis; species Oreochromis aureus. Next base: position 55,523,021 of record NC_052944.1, on the reverse strand, counting down.
GTCATTTTCATTTAAAGAAAAAAGGGAAACTTGGCATCAAGTCAGCAATCATCCATCTGGTCAACAGTCATTTCATGGTACAGGAACTGTGCCATAAATGAAAAGAAGGAAAAACATAAACTTTCATTGTTTTGTGATCATTTGTAAATGTTTTATAAGGTTCTCTCACAAACAACCAAATCATTTTATAATTTGTTTATCTATTAGAGTCCATTTAAATGCTTTGTTACTTAAACTTTTAAATGATACAATGAACCATTAAAAGCTTTCTAAATAACATTTTGTGCAACCTCATTGAGAAATTATTAATTCATTATTCATAATCTGACACTGATATAAACTAATACCTTAGTAGTAATTAATACTGTGTAGCTATAATTGGATGTTACCAGTGGCAGCATCACCTCTCACAGACTCTTCCACCTGGTCTCTTCTCCCATTATGGATCACAGTGACGTCTGCAACCATCATAGTCCATAGAATCTCCTGCCTGATCTCACCTCTCAACCTGTCCATCACCATTGGAAACAATAATTAGTCGTCCCTTATATAATCCCATCCCCACCTTGAACCCATCTGTAACTCCTACAGCACAGCTCACCACTGTCACTGCCATTGTCATATGTCCAGCCCCAGGCTCAGCTAGTTTCCTTTCACTCCTGACTTGCTCATGCAATCACAGAGTGCTTGTCTTGGGACACTATCATATGATTTCTTTAGACACACAAAGGAAGATTGCAACAACTTCTACCCTTCTCTATACTTCTCCATCAACACTCTCAAGGAAAACATTGTATTGACAGGGTCTTTCTTAGCATGGAGAGATGCTGATTGTCACCTCTGTTCTTAACCTCTTAATGTAGTATTTGGATTATGATGATTGTGCTCTTGTCAGATTACAACCATATTTAAATCAAATAGAGATTGATGTTGAAGAATGTGGATTGTCATGTGAGAATGACCTGATGAGAAATCTAATTCAAGTGAAAGTAAAATGAGTGAACCATGAAGTGAAGTGCGGAATTAAAAACATGTCATTTTAAAGTACAACATAGAAAAGAAGAACATGTATCAATGTGGTTTTAAAGTTTAGAGTTAAAGTTTGTTTTCAATCATATATGCAAAAAACATCAGAGGATGATAACGTGAAGCTGGACATCGAGTAATTGTAAGTTCACAATATGAATTGGATGTCCAGACAGGGGGAGGCAAAGGGAAAATGGGTATAAAAGACGGTGCCAATGAACATTCAGGGTTACTTGCTCTAGTTTTTGCAAGTAGCAGAAAACACATCTGAAGATGCCGCCCAGGGAGTCCATAGTTAGACATTATAGCAGTAACACCAGAGGAGCAGCCTTTGCCCCAAACCTTTCCATCGGCTCATTTTTGACATGTTAGAAAATTAATTCAGAAAAAAATGGATATTCATGTTTTCCTGCTGCATCGGTGGGAAGTGATGCACATTCCTCTTTTGAAACTCTCCCCCCCCCAGATATTCGAACAAAATCAGCATTAAGTCAGAGTCGGGTAATTAGATTAGAATAATTAGAGTGGTCTTATCACATTTGGACACAAAAAAAGTAACCAGAACTGAACAATGCTATGATTTCTCTGTTTCTTGTTTAATGCTAAGTACCTTCAGGGAAAACTGCTGTCTAGATGGTAAACACAGTGGAACATTAAAATGAGAACAGGTGGATGCTTCATTTAACAAACTGCAGAGAATTACAAAAAAAAAGAGGAACAAGACTTATTGGAAATTTTTAAAAATGCTAATTAATGTTAATACTTCTGTGTGCTTAATTGATCTTTAATTTGTTAATTGATAAGCTTGAAATAATAACAAACTGTTGTTTATAAAAATATTTCAAGGTTTTGTTTTTGTTTTTCTTTGTTGTACTACAAGCACTGTTATCAGTATCACATCCACAATGGTGATCCAAGAAACAGATAACCTCACATGTGCACGTTACAAGTCAGAATTGCTGCTGTTGGTTTCAAACAAACATTTTCAGTGCTATAAATCACACACTTTAACAGCTTGGTTCCAATGATTAAAAAACACACACTTTTTAATTTCTCCGTGGGTTTAAATAAAGTATTTTTCATTTAAATTGAAAGTATTACATAGTGTTAGCTCTGCCTTGAAATGTCATTACAAAGTTATGTAACTGCAAAGAAAACACTAGAGAGTAGTGCTACTAGTACTACAGGTTGCACAGTTCTGACTTTTTCTTTAAAAGAAGGGATTCAATGAGCCCCTTTTCAAGATTTCTGGACAGAATTGGACAGACATGGACTGAAATTATCATAAAACATAACGCTAAATACGATAATTTTGTTAAGAATTGTAAAAAATGCCTGACATGATTTCAGACAACAGATAACAAAAATGCAACATAAACCAGTATTTACTGTTTTGGAAACCGGGTGAATAATATTTAACAACATTTAGAACTGTAAATAAAAACCTTTTAGAAACAGCTTCTTATTTGTGACATTTGTCAAATAAAATACCCCATCACAAAATGGATATATATTGCTTCAGTAAAACTGTTTAGCCTACAGTACATATTTGACATTTCAGAACTCATTTCGATGTTGATTTCTAGCCGACTCCTCGTGTGCAGCATTGTTGATGTTTTTAGCTGCTCTAATAGCTGATTTCATAGATGTCTCAATCCAAGCATGAGGGAAAGCTGTGTGCTCCCCAGCAAAGTGGACCCTGCCTTCACTTCTGAAGAGCTCCTTTGCGTACTCTATGTGTTGGTATGGCGTGAAGAAAGCAAAGCCACCCAAGCTGTATGGATCAATGCCCCACCTTTTCACCACCACCCCAATGCAGAGGTCCCACACCTGCTCACCATGAATCTTAGCTAAATCTTTTAATGCTAGCTCTTTAAGGTCTTCATCGGTTGCACCTTGTAAAAACTGGGCGTCATCAGCCCAGGTGTAGGAAGCCAAGAGCACACCGATTGTTTGATTTCTTGGGAAAGTGTGGCTGGGGTAGTAGATGTAACGAGAAGGCCGGTCTGTGATACTCTTTCCTCCTTGGATGCCATCGTCCACCCAGAACTTCCTCTTGAAGGTGAGAATGATTTTAGTGGAGCTTTCATAGTGGACAGCCCTCAATGCCTCCATTTTCTGGATGGAGAGAGGTGGTTTGAAATCCAGGAAGAGGGCAGCTTTGGCTGTGGTTGTTACTAAGACGGCATCACCAGTAATGTATGTCAAAGCTGACTCGCCCTTTCTTCTATATGACACGGTTACACCCTCATTTGACTGGCTGATGAATTTGACTTTGGAGTTGAAGAGAATGGGGGCATCAATGAAAGAGAGAAACGCTTTGGGGAGGAGATCTGTCCCACCAGTTATTTCATCATACCTTAAAAAACAAACAAACAAAAGAAAACTTTGTGAATGTCATACAGCCTGAGCCTTTGTACAGAATCAGTGCAAAGACCTTAGGACTATGCAGTGGTGATATAAACAGTTGAATTTAAGAGGAGATTAGTTAGTAGTCAGCATTTAGGAATAGAGGAACATTTCTCTACTGTGTAAGTAAATTATATTTACCATCACATTTCTCTGTTTTTACTTACTTTGATGTTACCCTATCATGTTCAATTTTACAGTTGTAGTATTTTGTGGTGGGTTTTTTATCACAGGGACATGGTTATAACCTCATATTTGTTTCCAGCTTGTTTGTTTTTAGTTTCAAATGTTATATATACAGCAAACTGGGTGCTTCCTTTGTGATTGAATTTTATAACATTAAACTAAGTGAGTAGCTGATATGAGTATAATTTTCAACAGGAATTGTGAGAGATTCCCTAAGAATTTGCTTATAAGTAAATCCAATCGAGGAAATCCAACTAGAACATTGTACTGGGTCAGGATTGTGAACAAAACAAGAACAAAAATAAGATTTGTTCATTCTTTCTTTGCATTGTTCATGACTACCATCACTTCCTTGTTACGTCTAATAATCCTACGTTGTGTTGTCGCTGACATCATTCTCCACGTAGAGCATCTCAGTCAGAGCCAGATGCATCATGCTCTGTTCATTCAGTAACTCTGCAATCATAACCACTGCCTCTGGACTTAAACCACCTTCCTCTTTCAGGTACTCCTATAAAAAAAAAGAAGGTGGTACATGGTCTTTTAGTAAATTTATTTTTTTATGTTATCCAATAACGACCTAATATCATAACAGGCACGATTTCAGAAGATGATTCTGCACTTTACCTTCACTGAATAATGATCATATTTCTTAAATGCAGCTTTGCATCCATGGGCATTAATTTCATCTCTCACCTTGAAAGAAAAGATACATACACAAGTTATTTCCAGTGGTCCTTTATGCAAAGTCAGAGCACAGCTCATTTAGTATTGCAATTTTATTGACAACAGATGTCTGCATTGCATTCAGTCCATATTTATAACACATCATCCAATAGAGTCGTTACAGGAATGGAGTCTGTTCCAGTTGAGTCTTGGTAAAACACCTGGTACACCATTAGGAGCCTACAACACCTTTTGTCAAATATTTAAGACCTACAAACATGAAGACAAAGCATTGCCCATTTGAATCTTAAAAAACTCAACAGCTCACATGCTAAGATTTGCATTTAATTGGTCTTTGAAAAGTGTCGTTATGGTACATTTTCTTTGGCTTCTTGTGCATTTTAACCTTTAAGTAACTTAAAAAAAATCTTTTGAGCTTTTTTTGCCTTTACTTGTTAGTGTGAAGTGACAAGAAATTGTTAACTTTACTTTTCAGTAACAGTGGGATAACCATGTGGAGTATGTGTCTGCATGGATAACTCAACACTTGCATTTACGGCATAGGGTCCACGGAGTGCATAAATGCATTAAATTAATATTTTATAGGACAACTGCTAAATCTGTTGTATTTTTAATAGACAGCTCTGCTATGGTATCACTCTGTATAAAAAGTGCCATGAATTCCTCCTACATCTTTACATACCTTCTGCAAAGCCTGCCACAACAGTTGGTCAGCTGATTTCCCCCTCTCCCTCTCTGGCAGTGTATAATTCAGGATGTCGGGGTTTGCTGTCACTGCGTATGTCCTCGTCCTGTTCCGTTCATTAACCAAGTAAAAAGTGTTGGAGTCATACATGATGAATGGATTCAGCTTGAGCCCCATTTCTTTGATGTACCAGCGGACGATGCTGTTAAAGAATTAGGTCATTCGCTTGTTAATTTTTATAATGCAGTACAAAAACTGGTCCTTTGAGAGCAAAACTTGACAATGTTTGACCTATTTTTACTCACTTGTGGTTATTTGGTATCCTCATTGCACCCAAATCAGCATACCAGCCATTTTCTTCATCCCTGTAGGTCTCCACCCTTCCTCCCACACGAGGACTAGCTTCTATGATGGTTACCTTAATCCAACGGTTCAAGAGTAAAAGCAATAAACAAAAATATTGTGGGAAATGTATATTTTTGCTGTTCTATCTTGGAACATCTAGAAACATACAATATTGTTATAAATCCAGAGAATTAGACATACGTAATGATCCAGGAGTGTTGTACATAAGCCATTTGGACTTTATTTATAACCAGTGTAAATGAAAGCTTAAAAAAACATGAGAAAGGTTGACAGGTAATTGTGTTTGTTCTTGTCTCTGATCACTCTCGAATCACATTCTGATCTCAGAAGAATCTTAAAAATGCCTCATCCATGCCATTTCACTACGGTGCACCTTTTGGTTTTTACAGAAACATGAAGTCCAAAGACGTTTGTATCAAATTCAGACATGAAATTACTTCTACTAAGGCCCAAAACACAACTTATGTGATTGATAAAGTTTGTATGGTTGTTAGCAGGCTCTTAAAAAATATATTTAAAGAGAATATTTACAAGAACTTTTTAACAGAGCCTTTCGGACCACTGCAAGAGCGGACAAAATTTAAAATGTTTGAAATAGGAGATATCAGAATTCATTGTCTCAAGAAAATATCACAAACTAACTCCTTATCCTTCTGGATCCAGAATCTCATAGTGTGAAGTGGACTATTCTTGTATTTTTAAAAATCATCTATGTTTTGGGGTTGGAGATTATTTTCATATAAAAGAAAATTGCATTGACTGGATACAATAATTAGGCATGAATAAAAAAAAATGTGTTAAATGTTTTTGTCTTTTTAAAAGTAAGGGAAGATTTTACATTTTAAACACTTTTAAATATAAAAATGATATCACTGGAACAGATGTATTCTACTTTTAATTAAAACATTGTCTTGCAACATTTTTTAACCTGCAGATGGCAGTGCTTCACTGGATGGAAAACAAACAACATAACTAGCATACACATATCAAATGTTGCATGTACCTTGTGTCCTGCACCTTCCAATAGCTTGGCAGCCGTCAGCCCAGCTATCCCAGCCCCAACAATAATAACATGATGAGACTTCTTGATCTGGGGAAGGCCAGTCTTCACTGTGTCCATGAGCCGATAATTATCGTCATCCTCCAGACATTTAGCCAGCTCTTCATTCATGCTGGCAACAGCAGCAGTGGGATACAAAGCCAACAGCACCACACTGATGGCAACTGAATGGACTAAAGATAAAAAGAGAAAACTTTAAAACTTTTATGTTCTGAATAACATATAACATACATATTATACGTATTATATTACATTACATATTACATAATCCATATAAGTTCATTTAAGTTTGTGGAGTTACAATTTCAGTTACTAATAACTTTGAGCCATAATGTATGATGAATGTGCAAAAAACTAATTGAAACAAAAAAGTATTTCTGTTTCCTAATTCCCAAATTGCATAGAATGATATTCTTGTATGAAACGGTGTGAATAGGTGAATGAGGTAAATCCAGTAAAAAGCTTTAAGTACTCGGGTAGAGTAGAAAAGCACTATATAAGACTATATATGACTTCCTGGGATTATAGAATGTCAACACCAAGTGTTTCAGGACACCAAGTGGTATCCACATTTTAATGATGATCACAAACTCAACAAAGAACAGCAAACTATGCAAGAAGAGCTCTGGAGCTCAGAATCATTACACATTAAAAAAAAAACCCAAAAAAACAAACATTACAGGAGTTTTTACATTTTCAAGACCAAAATTAAAGATTGCACCAGAATTACTCACAAAATTTCCACTTGGCGAATTGTGGCTTCATCTCACTTTGCTCAATGGTTTTCCTTATGTCTCTGGCAGCAAGTACAGAACAAGACGAAAAACAGAATTAGAATGAGAAATAGAAACTGGGATCTCCATACAGTACCTTTATCTTTCATCTTCATATTTGTGAATTTCAAAAAGAGGAAGCATTTATATCCAAAAATTTTACCACAGCAGCTGTAGTTTTACTTTCACTTCTGCCAGTGCTTTGTAATACTGCTGATTTTTTTTATTCTGTTATCAGAGAAAATTCATTAGACTATTTACAAAGAAACTTTGTGTTCTCTTTTCTTTCTAAGGACAGGAGAACACAACTATCCGTGTCCTATATGATATCCATCAACATAAACCCGCATGCATGCTCAAATCCTGAAAGAACAGATAGGAGTGCAGCAGATAACTTGGAAAAATTCCTCAAATACTTTCACTTTTCTAACTGCTTTATTGTTTTGTATCTATCTATACAAACTGATGCATTTGGTGCTGCATTTATCTAATCTATAAACATTTTGTTTTACTTTGTAATAAAAAAAAGTCTAGAAAGTCATTTGTAATCATCTTTTAAAAAGCATAAAAAATATGAAAAACCTACACACATATAATACAAGTATTATTTTTACCAAGCAGACATAAAACTATATTACCGTTTAAAAGAACTTGCTAATCCGATGTAACTCGTGTCTCCTCCTTGCCGTTCACTTCAGTTCATTCCTGTTTATACTACTCACCTGACTGCCCCATCCTACAGGACAGGCTTGCCCCGCCTCTTTTGAAAATGAGGCTTCAGTTTTGGTTTCAGTTTTTCCCTGTCTCATGCGGTCAGATGATATACAACCACTGTTTGGGTCCTATGATGAGAAAAATGTAACTTCCTTTAAATCTTTTATCATTCTGTCATTTGCTAAACAAACGTCTTTCCAGAAGTCACATGTTTTCAGTGGCACCACATGCAGGACGTATATCTTTGAGCAGGTTTGATTATTACAAAGAAAAGAATGAGACTTTAGACATTAACTTTGTGTAACATTGCCACTTTATTGTGTGAAAATGCTACATCACAAAAAGTCTTTGATACATATACAATTTTTAATAATATATCTCTATCACCACTAATTTACCAAGGCCTTTTATATTAAAAGTGAGTAGTACAGCACAAAAAAAGAGATCAATTAACAAAAGGATAAAAAGCTGTAAACTCTGAAACAATAATATTTAGTATTGTCACTTAGCTAATTCGATTGGCTTGTAATAAGTAGATAAGTGGTTTAAGGATCCTTCTTTTGAAGATTGTCAAAGACTAAATATGTCAGACCCTAGAGTTCATCTCTTTTTCGACATTTAGCTGACTCCGATTTCAGCAGCACAGCTCTGTTAATGTTTTTTGCTGCCCTTATTGCAGATTTCATGGACGTCTCAATCCAAGCATGAGGGAAGGCTGTGTGTTCACCAGCAAAGTGGACCCTGCCTTCACTTTCAAAGAGCTCCTTAGCATACTCTAAGTGTTGGTAGGGTGTGAACAGAGCGAAGGCACCAAGGCTGTAAGGATCCATGCTCCACTTTTTCACCACCACCCCAGTGCAGAAATCCCAGACCTGCTCACCGTGAATCTTTGCCAAATCGCTCAGAGCCAGCTCTTTGAGGGCTTCATCACTTGCACCTAGGAAGAGTAGTGAATCATCACCCCAGGTGTAGGATGCCAGGAGGACACCAATGGTCTTATTTTTTTGGAAACTGTGGCCGGGATAGTAGATAAAACGAGTAGGCCCGTCTGTGATGCTCTTTCCTCCTCGGATACCATCGTTCTCCCAGAACTTGTTGTTAAAAGTGAGGAGGATTTTAGTGGAGCTGTCATAATGGACAGCCCTCAGTGCCTCCATCTTTTTGGGGGACAGAGGCGGGATAAAATCCATAAAAAGAGCTGCTTTTGTTGTGGTTGTTACTAGGACAACATCAGCCTGAAGATCAGTAAGAGAGGACTGTTGTCCGGTTTGGTATGATACAATGACTCCTTTGTGTGAGCGACTGATACGCTTGACTCTAGAGTTCAGGAGAATAGGGATATCAAGGACAGTAAGAAAAGCTTTGGGGAGAAGATCAGACCCACCAATCACTTCAAAGTACCTATAAAAAAGAGACATAAAAATAACATTTTATTATTATTGCAGTTAATATCTGTAGAAAATTATTTACATGTACAGTTTCTACAATTCCATTTTTAGGTTCTAATGAACTGTTCAGAGCAGGCAGAAGCAAACACTTCATTGCGTGTGTGTAGGTGTTGGATCACGTTAAATGTTTGCATCTCTTCTGCAGCATGTTCTAACAAGTTCAGTCATCACAATGCTATAGTGTCGTGCTTTGTGATGATAAGTGCTCTATACCTTGCGGCAAAGGTAAGGCCCTCACGATAAACATAGTGAAGTGCTTACATAAAAAGAGCAGGATATGTCAAAACAAGTCGTTCCAAATGACTGTTAAACTGCTCTGTGTTTTCTGGATGTTACCATTGTTTATTGATTTGCTTGCTTGCACTGAAAACTCATAGATACTTTTTTATATTTGACATAAAGACATGAACAATTGCAGTTGCTGTTTGCAGACACATAACATATATTTTATATTTGAAGCCTTTGCTGCTACGTTAAATGGCTCGAATGATTAAAAAGCACATTTAAGCTATTATATATCATTAAATTAGTTTTTGCTTGGATTAATCATGTGTGCATGTGTCTCTTTTTGTGACCAAATGGTAGAGAAGCACTCTTAATTTTGTTGTAAGCTCTACTTGGGTGATAATAAAGACATTTTAATTATATTTTTACACATAAATGTAAACATGAAGAAGGTTTGAGGAGTTGTCAGGGCTTACTTGGTGCTGTCACTGATGTCAGTTTGGTCATAGATCATCTCACTAAGTGCAGTGTACATAAGACTCTGTTCGTTGAGCAGTTCTCCAATCATTCTCATTGCTTCGGGGCTCAGATCTCCTTCTTCTTTCAGGTATTCCTATTAGCAACAAACAATTACATTTTGTGAACTCAGGATGTACATTAATATCATCTGATTAAATGTTTTTGCTAGTTATACTTGCAAAGATTAGTGTCCAAACACTGACACACATTTGTGCTGTAACAATTACAACCACCTCTTTCAGTTTTGTGATTCATGGTTAAAAAGTAAAATGATGTAAGTATTTTTTTATTAAAATAAATATTTACTAATGTGTTTTTACTAGTTTATGTTATCCATATACCCTTATTTGTAATAAAATGTGGCAATCATTTCAATGATTAACATTTAGAAATGCCAATGCAAGTACTCTGATTCCTCAGAATGTATCCTCATGATTCATTTAGTCAACCAGGACTGTTCTCATTTTACAATTCATTATCTCATTATGATTTATACCTTCACGGAATAATGGTCATATTTTTTCAGTGCAGCCCAGCAGCCATGAGCCTCCACCTCATCCTTTACCTACCAAAAAAGGAGAAAGAACAGTTGCTTATATGGAAAAAGTCCAGAACCTTACTTATTGCACTGATTCCTTTTACAATGAAATCAATTTTAATTTCTTGCTTTGACATTTCAGAATATCTTCTGTCAAAACATTTGTCATGTTACGTAGTGTTAAGTAGAAAATGTTTAAATGCATTTGAGTGTGCTTAATTTAGTTTAACCGCTTTAATGATTTGAACAGTTTAAAATTCAAGGAAACATACATGTTCATGTATCACTAACCACTCTAAGATTCCCTTTTTTTGTGCTAGTGGTCAGTGACGAGTTATGTGGTCAATAATGATCTTTGTAAAAATGGAACCAAAGGTTTCCATTTTTGCAAAGGTTGCAAATTAAATAACTGGAGGAATTAGCTACTGCATGTTTCTCCATCCAACTCTTTTATGCCAGAGAGGTTTGACTCTCTTCCTTTTTTCTCACCTTCTGTAAAGCTTGTTGAAGGAGTTCATCTGCTGACTTCCCTTTTTCACTTGGCCACACATTGTACCCAAGTACATCGGGATTTGCTTGTGCTGCAAATGTTCTTTTCCGCTTTCCATTAACATGGTAAAAGGTGTTAGGGTTATCCATGATGAATTCATTCAATTTGACCCCTAGGTCGTCAGCAAACCATTGCACAATTCTGTAGGAAGACAAGGTCAGTGGCAGTAGAGTTAGATATATACGATCCCCGATGTTAAAGATAAGGAAAACACATGTTTGAGAGGTTTTCCTTTTGATTTAATGCAAGCCTTCAGTGGACTTAATCTGTAAAGTTAAAACTTACCGGTGAAAACTTGGGATCCTCATGGCCCCCAGTTCAGCATACCACCCATCTTTTTCATTTCTGTAGGTTTCAACCCGTCCACCAATGCGGCCACTTGCTTCTACAACAGTTACCTTGACAACCACATGAATTAGAATTAGAAACACCATAGTGCCACTAGAATAATGACTGTTATGCAAATTATCCATAATAACAGATGGACTTTAAGATGGACTCTTATGATTGTTATGCATATTTTTTATCGGTTAAGTAAATGTTTACACATTTCGTAACAGATGAAAGTTCCTGGTTGATTCTGTTTATAAGATTGGGCAAACCTGCAGTCAGCTGAGACTGAAGAAGTCACTTGGATGGGTGACGAAATGTTTCTCCCACTAAGCGCTACGTCCAGATGAACAGAATCAACTTTTAGGGAACTATTGTTAATGTTTTTGCTACTTGTTATGTGCCATTGCTTCTATTATATTAATCATACTGATAATACAGTCGTCTTTGTAGCCACTATTCTAACTACACATGTTAATGTTTGTTTTATTACTTGCCATTTATTCTTTATTGATCTACTTTATTTTTTAAGTTTTACTACAAGTACCAAGTTTTATGCAACACTTAAAAACAAAGGCTGCTTTTGCTCCTCCTGAGTAGAACACTAGCAACTAATGAACTATTACTTTATCCAAAAAATTAGAAAAGTGATGGAGAATTGAAGTGCCCAATGTTATATGAAGGCTTTGACACTGACAGTTGTGGTGAGCCATGGATGGGTGTTGTGGGCATTGTTTTTGATGAGAAACTTTGCTGTGAATCTCATGGAAATAGTACAGAAAAAAGAAAATGGGGAAGTAAAGAATCATGATACCAAAATTCCCATAAAGGTAACTGTGTTTTTAAAGTGTAAACTTATGGCATTCTAAAATGTTTTTAAAATGTTATAATTTTACACTGTTAGAAAAACATAACTTGCACTTTTTTTGTTTTCTTACAGGTTGTAAATCTTCAGAAATATCTTTGATTTGACAGTTAACATTGCATTTAGATTGCCATTACATTAAATGATTCTTATTATTAGGATATATGTGTGATACATATACCTTATGTCCTGCATCTTGCAGTAACTTGGCAGCTGTCAGCCCAGCCATTCCAGCTCCAACAATAACAACATGATGAGATGTATTTATGTGTGGAAGACCAGTCTTTGCTGTCTGCAGCAGTTCATTATAGTCTTTGTCCTCCAGACAATCAGCCAGATGTTCCTTCAGCCGGGCAGCTGCTGTGTGACTGTGGTACACAGTGAACAGCAACACAGTGACAGCACCTGGAAACACAGTGAAAGGTAAAATATTTCTTTCCTTCTTTCAATACAAGAGGAAAGCAATTTTTTAAGCAACAGACAAAATTGCTAAATCCTATTGACTCAAAGTCTAGTTGAGTAACTATTTGATTGCATCACAGACATTGTCTCATTATGTCAGTAGGCTAGAGTAACCATTTTTTGCCCCAAAAGAATGGGTAAGGTTCCTCCTGTCACAGTGTCACATGTGTTTCACGGAAAGTCCAGAAAAAGAAACTGACTTCTGCTGAAGTAATAATGGAGTGATTATTGTGAATGAAACCCATAAAAAATCAGAAGTAGAATACTTTTCAATCATTACCGCAGACAGGAATGTGTTTGAGGAACTGAAGAAAGGGAGTGTGCACTTTCAGCTGATTAAGTATTGTACTTTCAAACATATTTACTTTTACAAGACAGATACCGGGATTCACAACTGCCTAACAAAACAGGTTTCCTGCTGTTCAGCAGCCACAGCCTCAGTCATTTCATTTCAAATGAAATGAAACAATAAAGGGGAAAAAAAATCGTGGGGTTAATTTAGTACTCACATAATTTCCGTTGGACTTTATCCATCTTAGTTATTGTTGCTATGTTCTTACGCTATTTGAAAAGACAGAAGAGGAAGAGAAAAACACACCATGACAGCTTGTAGCATTACTTTCAGTCTTGGAAAGTACTGAGTTCTCTTTCAAATGAAATAAAGCATTCCCCCACCTAATCCCCCACTGTCCCCTGAAACAATGCATAATAGCTTCAATATCTGAATTTGATTTAAGCAAATGTCATCTACCTATCTATGTATTTATCTGTCACAGTCCTCAAGTGCGTTGCAGCAATTTTCCTCCCTCCACTTTGTTTTCTCTCGCTCTTCCTTTTCATCGGTGTGCTTGCTGCGGTGTGTGGGTGTGTCTACCTACCTTACAGGGGCAGGATCCTGCTGGGATATCAGCCCTCTCCTGGATGCACCTGGTCCAGTCAAGCACTTGTGCTCTAACTGCGGAGTGTGCGTCACTTGGTGGAGATGAGAGATTCTGTTCAGGAGAAGCAGAGGACTCTGATTCATGGGACCTCCCTTCCGTTGAATTTCTAAATAATGGACTTTTTAACTGACAACATCAGAAAGATTTTGTAAATAGCACATCTCGCAATTCATCTCTGAATTTGAGTCAGATGACTCATGACTCTATCTATCAAGTAAGTATAATAAATTCTTACCTGTTAGGAGCATAAACATCACATGTGCAGTTGGAGTCACTTAAGGTGAACGAGCATCTTATGTGCTTTCATTCATATGGAAACGTTTACCTATTTGACTGCTGTGAAAAACATCCAGACACGAATCAGTTGGGCTTGACAAACTGGTTAGATCAAGTCATCGAGTCAACAATCATCCATCAGGTCAACGGTCATTTAAAGTCAAAAGAACTGTGCCACAAATGAAGTGAAAGTAAAGCAAACCTATATTTCTTTGATTGTTTAATCCTGGATTTTATTTGCTAACCATATGCTTGTCATTCACTGTGTCACATGTGCTGTGGTTTCCAGATGAAGGTGTGACAAGTATATTTTTATTGCTGCACCATTTTGTAATTTCCAGTGGAATTTTCAAAGGGAATTTTCTTTTATGGTGAGATTTGAAGGCAGACTTACAAAATAAAGATTATTGAAAAGATATCACCCAAATAAACTAAAAAAACTAGAAAATGCTCCACAAAAAAGGGCATTAGGTTGCAATAAAAATTAGAGGATGCATAAAACAGAGGACCATCTAAACTTTATTACCATACGAAAAAGGAATTTGGTTAATGCAGGACACATTACCTACTTACTATACTTATAAACAAGACTAAATAGCGGGCGTGTTTTACCTGAACTTTGATATAAAGCTTATAAGAAAGCATCCAGTGGAACAACAAATCAACCCCTAAAATTAGTAATAAAGAAAACCTGGCCATCATCCAAAACTGGAGTTTTGGATGATGGCCAAAACTAGTTGCAAACCATAGTTGTTTCATTCAGACAGTGTGCTTATTGAAATTTATGTCCTGAACTCCGCTCCATTCCTAAATCATGCACCAGCACCAAAATGTATTTTAGCTGATGGAGGACATGTTTTTTTTTTAATCTCAAACAAAAGTTACCCTCCACAGTGTGGTGGTGTAAGCACTTTTATGTTCTTACATCGTACATGTACCAAATACAAACCAGATGATCTTACTTTTCGAAACTACTAACTGTGACAACAGGGCTTTCTGAGCTGTGTCAGCTCTTGAACACACACAGTATGTATCTTGACCTTTGAGTCAGTCCTGGCCCTCTAAAAGCTCAATCAGGAGATATATTAGCAGTCACACTTTGCAGGTATTGCACAGGGAACAAAGATTAGAAGTGTCACATCTCATTATTAAATCATCAAGTGAGTACATAATGCAGATGAACTGTTATGATCAGTAGGAGAGTGATTTAATGGAAAAACAACTAGGCAAAAGTCACTAATGACTTATAATAACATATACTGTGGTAACTTGGGATGGTGACATGCCACTGAGATGCAATTTCCTATACCAGGGTGCAATTTTGTTCTGCTTATCCAATTCAGGGTCAACTTATCCAGTTGTCATAGGGCAAAAAGCAGAGGGTAGTCCATACAGGCTGTCATCTGGCTGTAGAGCAAACACTCAATGAAGAATTGTTAATTAACATAACTTTATGCGTGGAGAAAGACTGCAGAGGGAGGTCATGCAGACATGGGAAAAACATGCAAAAGCCACACAAAAAGACCCAGCCAGGATTTGAACCCAGGACCCAAGTGCTACACACCATGAGAATTCTTGAATGATAAAAAATACTCCGAATAAGACTATTAATTTAAAGTAATTAAAACCCCAAACTTACGTTTAGGTCTTAAAAACTGCTGAGAAACTAAAAACTCCTTCTGTTGAGATTTTGAGGGTTTCGATATCTTACTCATGTGAAAACGAAAAACTATGAAACTATCATTTTGGGTTGGGTGTGTGGTTGGTGTGGATGGTTAAGGATCACAGGATCTTCCATAAAACCATTTTTTCACTTCCATTTTCAGTATCATTGAAATAGTTATGTATTGATGTACATTTTTCTTCTGACAGGTTTCATTAGTGATCAAGCTAGGATTTTTATTTTTCACTCTCTTCCAAAAACAAAAAACAATCAAAACTACAGTATGCAAGTTTTTGATACAATAAATAAAGACACACCTTTATACACAGGTAATCATGAAGCCATTGTTATACACTACACAACTATATAAATGACAGATCAGTCAAAATCACTGATTTGCAGTGAATTAATATATGAATTCATATAATATATATTAATATATTTTCTTTAGGTATTGAGTTGTCCTTTATATTTAGGCATGTCATGTGCAGATGCCTTATGAGAACCTGCTTCTGTCTTTGCTGAAACCCACAGAACAAAACCCACCGTGAGATTTTCATGTCTTACGTCTGAGAAACAGGATGTAAAACAATCACATGCTGACAGGACACCTTCATCTGTAAGGGCACATCTGAAAAAAAAAATCATGATCTAAGCAGTTGGTGCAAGTAGGACTTGTTTTTTTTTTTTGCCATCTACCCTTTTTGTGCAGACCAAATGACGCACAGTGCTACACCCCGTTAATCTACAACATTGAAAGCACAGACAAGTTCAGTGAGTTACTTAGATACCTTGAATAACATCATAACGTTATATAACGGGATTCATGTGGATGGTACTTTGACACCTACCAATTATGTTAACACTGCAGACTATGCACAAGGCATTGCTAATAGGGAAACAGCCAAGCAAACAAGAGGTTTCTGCCCTACTACAGTGCAAAACAGGTTGATGAAACACAAAGAGCCCCAGGTGTTCACCCACCCTCCAAGCTCTGCAGAAAACCACTGTGGAAAATACTTAATCCACTGAAGCATCAATCTCCAATGTACACAATCCAAACGATCCTCTGCTAACATGTGGCAGACACCATAGAAGTTCCCTGTTCAGGCCCCAGTGGGTGTGACCTGATCATCTTAGTTATAGTTAGGGATGGATCATGTGACCCTGAATCCTTCTTTAGTTATGTTGCAATAGGTGTAGGCTGCAGGGGAACTCCCATGATGCCTTGTGTTTCTTCATCAGTCACCTTTTTCACTCACTATGTGTTAATAGACCTCTCTGCATTGAATCATATCTGTTATTAATCTCTGTCTCTCTTCCACAGCATGTCTTTCAACCTGTTTTCCTTCTCTCACCCCAACTGGTCGCAGCAGATGGCCCCGCCCCTCCCTGAGCCGGGTTCTGCTGGAGGTTTCTTCCTGTTAAAAGGGAGTTTTTCCTTCCAACTGTCGCCAAAGTGCTTGCTCATAGGGGGTCATATCATTGTTGGGTTTTTTTTCTGTATGTATTATTGTCGGGTCTACCTTCCAATATAAAGTGCCACATCTTAATACCTCTACTCATTATCAAGAACAGCACACTAGCAGACACTGTAACATCCTGGAGAAGCCACAAAAAAGACACAATTACTTTCATTTGGAACTCAAGGTTTGGCATCTGTTCTCTGTTTTCTTCCTGTGGGTTGAGGCATATCCTTTGTTTTATTTTACCATCCCTATAAGAAGAAAGGGAAGCTCTTAGAGTGGGTTTATACCTTGCTTTATTGGCTTACTCGATATTTTGTTAAGCAACAGTTTTCTGCATAATTTAATTATGGAAATTCTGGTGAATAAGAGTAGATCTTAAGTTTGTTTAATGTGAGCAACAGCTCTTAAAGCAAAATTAGTTAAAAGACAGATCCCTTGAGGCTTATCTTCACTGTAATGACTAAAGAATACAAGACAACAAGAATAGAATTGAATAGAATAGAATACTCCTTTAATTGTCCCACAGGGGGAAATTTGGTTGTAACAGCAGCCAAAAGACAGACAAAAAAACAAAACACATATACAAACAGAACAGGACATAGAACAGAAACACACACAATTTTTACATATTTACATCATGGGCATTAGTTACCAAAGCAGAGTACTGTACAGTTATTAAAATTAACGTACAGATAAGTGGCAAACTCAGGTTGTAGTGTGCAAACAGAGCAGGATACTGAAAGATGTTTAAATAGTTAAGAATATTTAGAATAATTAGAAAAGTGCAGATTGTCTATTGTACCTGTATATTAAAAAATAGACATGTAACTTCCAATAAGTTAGTTATAAACTGAGAAAAATAATGTGCAACTTATAACAGTAGTAGTTGTTCGGTTGATTAGTGCAAGTTACAGCGCTGATGTAAACATCTATGTTTGTTGGGAGCAGTTCTGATTGTACAGTCTGACAGCTGCAGGGAGGAAGGACCTGCGGAAACGCTCCATCATGTATCTTCAGTGTTGGG
This sequence comes from Oreochromis aureus, assembly GCF_013358895.1. Taxonomy (NCBI): domain Eukaryota; kingdom Metazoa; phylum Chordata; class Actinopteri; order Cichliformes; family Cichlidae; genus Oreochromis; species Oreochromis aureus. Next base: position 55,504,805 of record NC_052944.1, on the reverse strand, counting down.
GAGTAACGGAATACATGTACCGCCGTTACGTATTCAGAATACAAAATATGAGTAACTGTATTCCGTTACAGTTACCGTTTAAAAAGGTGGTATTCAGAATACAGTTACTTTGGTGAAATAAATGGAATACACGGCGGTACTTCCCTGTTTCATATTGTCGCGGGTCAGGATTGTTTGGGTTTGTTTGACAGCTACATTCTGTTGTTCCAGGCGGCAGCGTTACGGTTGCCATGGTTACAGGGTGACGCTCTCTCTCTGCGTGTTTCCTGGGTGAGAGAGCGCCTTTGTGTTGTTGTTGTTGCGCTAAGCTAAAAGGCAGAATGCTACAGGCATAGCTCTAAAGAATGTAGCCTGATGGGCAGTGTAGTCCGTGCTGCAGGGAGAATGGACTACCATACCCGTTATGTGTCTGTGAGCGAGGGAGGGAGAGAAAGGAAAAGTCCGAGCTGTCACGGAGCAAAAACGGAAGCTGGAAGCATGTAAATATAATAATAACCACAGCAGCCAAGAAGAGAGCCTGAGGAGCCCATTTGTAAGTAAGCTATTAAGACTCAACTGTACACTGTGTTCGTGTTTTCCTCCGGGAAAAATAAGTTCCGTTGGAGCAGCCTTTCAACGCCTCTCTCTGTCCCGCAAGCAAAGTTGACCCAGACAACAAAGTAAAGCTAGTTTTTCGCTACCAGCCCGACACGAACCCGACGTATTAGCCCGAGGTCCCTTTACTACGTTTCGGACCTTCAGTAACAGTAATAAATCACAGCAATAGTACATTCACGTAGTTGTAAACAGCATGATAATATATTAAGTATTCCAAAGTATTCAGAATACGTTACTGTCATTGAGTAACGTAACGGAATACGTTACAGAATACATTTTGGGGCATGTATTCAGTATTCTGTAGTGGAATACATTTTAAAAGTAACCTTCCCAACACTGTGTATCTTGGATGCAGCAGTCTGTCACTGAAGGCAGGGCCGGCCCGTGGCATAGGCCGTATAGGCAAACGCTAAGGGCGCCGTCCATCAGGGGGCGCCACGCCAGTGCCACAAATGTTGGGAAAAAAAAAAAAAAGTTGGTACTATTATTTCTAAATACAAAATATAATCCCACGTTAATTAAAATGCAAAGTAAAGCTTATTTAATAGAAATATTATTTGTTACAACATTACGCCCCCTGCACGGTGCGCCCCTCCTTTTCGTATCATGGTTCCTTTTGGACGTCACCACATCAAAAATCAACACAAGATGTCAAAACGGCCAAAACTGTCAGGTGCCCAGGGAAGAAAAAAAAAAAAGAAAAGAAGAGGAGGAGAAACGAGAAAAAGACAGAGGTAGGTAACGTTAGCCTACATGAAATTATTTGTCTGAATGTGATAGTAACCTAAATTTTTAGCATTAAGCTAATGTTACATGATTCGCTAATTGCTAATCAATAAATAGCTAGTTAACTGTTTTAACGTCAGTTAATATTGTGGAGGGGCTAAATTGTTATGGAAAATAATAATGTAACGTTAGGTAATTACAGTACTCCCACCTTTCCCACCATTCCTCATTTGTATTCATCTTTTAAGCAGGTGTTTTTGTTTACATTGTTATTGCCTTCTGGTTAGCTAACGTTTACCCTGCAGGTAATAGTCACTTTTCCACCCCTGTATATATTATAGTTGTAAGCCTAGTTGTTAAAGTGCACATCATTAATGTTAATTAAGCAATATCACATGAGAGGGAATGCTGTTTTTAATATGAGCACTGCTGTGATTCGGTCAAAGATAATCATAACATCACATTCTCATATGATATTATACTGTTACTTTGCATTCTGCTATTCAGCATTTCACTGTAATGATGACAATAAATTGAATCTAATCTAATTTGCATATCAGTTAACATCATACATATATCTCTTTGGTTTGTCATTTATATTATATCATTTCATTTTATTCCTGGAATCATATGTTTTTATTATTAGACTTTAATACTCAGTGGTGTCACATACTCCTCTCTTCAGATGCACTGTTGAAGTTTCTAAATCCCACCCCTGGGCCATCTACCACATCTACCGCTGCTGCCTCCACTTCAGCAGCACAACCCACCAGTGATGCAGCATCAGCAGCACAACCCAGCCATGATGCAGCAGCATCAAGCGGTCTTTCTGTTGCCTCCACCTCTGCAGCACAACCCAGCAGTGATGCAGCAGCATCAAGCGGTCCTCCTGCTGCACCAATAGACCCTGCTGACTGGCCTTCTGCTTTAACTGAAAAGGTACGAACAGAGTTAGTTCACAGAGGTCCATTTGTAATTGATAGTGACTTCACATTCCCGAAACAGAAAAGACGGACGAAGGTGTCAGCATGATTATTTTAACAGACTCTTAATCATGTGAGTATGTGAGTAAACTCATGCAGTCGCCTCCATGCAGCTAGATGTGGCTGTCGACTTGCTGAAGAAAACCAAAGATTCCCTCACCAGCTACAGAAACACTGGATTTTCTGATGCACAGACAACGGCAAAGGAGATGTGTGAAGAAATGAATGTGGAGGCTGAACTCAAACAAAAGCGATTGAGAACCACCAAAAGGCACTTCGGTTATGAGTCTCCAGATGAGCCCATACAAGATGCACTTAAAAAAATGGAAACCACATTTTTTAATGTGGTAGTGGATACAGCCATCTCTTCACTTGATGAGAGATTTCAGAACCTTGGAGAGGTGAATGACAAGTTTGGAGTACTCCTCAATTTCCACAACTTACAAAATAAAGAGGTGCTACAGCAGTGCCAAACACTGAGTACTACTCTGACCCATGACAGCCAGCCGGACATTAATGGCACAGAACTTGCAATGGAAATGCAGAATTTCCCACCATTGCCATCAAAGAACATGACAAACATGGAACTCTTGACCTTCCTGCATGAGAGAAGCTGGCAGAAATTTACCCCAACATGTGGGTTGCTCTGAGAATCTTTGCCACTCTTCCTGTTACAGTGGCTGCTGCTGAAAGAAGCTTCTCTAAGCTCAAACTCATTAAAACCTACCTGAGATCTACTATGATGCAAGAACGTCTCAGTGGACTTTCCATCATAAGCATAAATCATGTGGTCTCAAATCAGTTGTCATATGATGATGTTGTAGATGACTTTGCTGCAAGAAAGACTAGGAGAGTAAGGCTGTAGCAGGTGATGTGAGGTTGATGAGGGGTGGTGTACAGTAATTTGTAAGTCATTCTAGTTAATGCAGTATTAAAAAGCACAACGAGAGAACTCTGTAGGATCCCCTTTTTGTAATATAGTTGTTAAAGTCATACTGGTTTATTTAATATCTTGTTTTGTGCAGTGCCTTATTTATATTGTATTTTTAATTTATTTTATCCAACTTGTTGATACGTTTTATTGTGTTTATGTATGTAAAATTTATTGTATTTCATATATTCATTTTTATTTTTGTATTCATTTATTTATTCATATATTTTTTATCTTGTTAATTATTCTGATTGTGATTTTGCTTTCTTTAAAAAAAAAAAGGTCAAAGACAAAGCTATTCGGTTTCTTGTGAGTACATACACTACACTGCCGATGTAGGGGGGCGCCACCTAAAATCTTGCCTAGGGCGCCAGATTGGTTAGGGCCGGGCCTGACTGAAGGAGCTCTGCAGTTCAGCAACAAACTTTTCCAACAGCTGTGTAAGTATCTACAAACTTGCTCAGCCAGACACCCACAGACGCTGGAGTTTTAAAGAGAAGTCTGCAGATGATGTGGCATTTTCCATTTGCACTGAACAATTTTGTTAATTCTCCTCATCATCTGCAGCAATGTCAGCAGTAAACACTAGATGGCAGCATAGGAGAAGCTTCTTCACTATGTGATGATCTGTGGTCATCAACTGAACATCATGTTGTTGTTGTTTTATTTCTTCCTCAAACACATATTTTGAGTTAAAGCCACTTTGTGCTACAAGAATTTTAGTATCCATTCATAAACAAACTGGCTTTATTTCGCTATAGGTGCAAACCCAGAACAAAGCAGAGTTGGACTCCTGTTCATAAAACATTATAATCAAACATTAAGTTTGAAGTAAGTACAACCTGTTTAGATACAACATGCTCTAAAATTTTACAATCTTCTGTTTCAGAACAGTAAACCGATTATTTTATGCTCACTGAAATCTTTCACACATCCTGACTTCTTCACTTTTCTTGTTAAGCATGTGCACACAAATGTTTCTGTCCCATCATGCTTTGCAGGAATGTCCATATTTTCAGTTTAAGCAGTCTAAAAAAAGTCCCCTGTGGGTTTTACTTTAGTGGAAACAGGTACAGTCTCAGTACATCAAAGTAGTCCATGATTTCAGAGACAGCTCAAACTTCATATCATGATACTCAGGTATGCCTCCATGCTGGTGTGCAGGGCCTCATTAGGGGATGTATGGTGAGGCTCTTGATATCTCTCTCTATCTCTCCTTGTAGCTGGCACTTAAATACTTTTTAACTGTCGTGGTCCTGAGTCTGGTGACTCAGTGTTTTGTGTTTCTTTATTATGATCTTGTTTATTCTGATTGTGTTTTCCATTAAATCTGCCATTTGTTAGGTTTCTGTTCTGTGCCTGCCCTGGTCTCTCTTTTCTGTGTTCCCTCTGTCTGTCTATGATGTCATTATGTCTGCTCATGAGTCTGCATCTGTTTAGTTCTGTGTCTCGTCTGGATCTCTGTGTCTGTCGTGTACTTCCTGTTTTACTTTGTAGGTCTGTGCCTTATGTTAGTGCATTCAGCTATGTGCTCTCCCTGTCTCGTCAGCGTAATCAGCGTCAGCCGTGTCTCCCAGCTGTTTCCTCTTTGCTCTGTTCACCTTTTGTATTATTTAGTGTCTGCATCTTCCCCTGCATGCTGTCGTATCGTACCCTCACTTTCACTGTGTGTTCTGTTTGCCAGCCTGCCTGTTTAGTTTGTTCTGTGTTCCCAGTTTAGTTAGCTTTATTGCTGGAAAGAAACTCAACAAAAAAAAACTGAGTATTTTGAGTTACGTCTGCCTCTGTGAGTCCTGCATTTTGGGTCCTCTCTTCCTGCCTGCCTGCACACATTCATGACATTAACCTTGGAAAACAGAACTTATGTCTTAATAATAATTATAATATCCACATTTTTAGATTGAATTTTGTTTTTTGAAACAGTGATGCATTTTCTTTACTTACTTCCAACACACTAAGTTACATATGATCTGTATGTCTTTCAGTTTGATATTGTTTTGTGATATTTGGCTGATAAAATGAAGTTTAAAAAAAGTTTCTCTGACATAAAATGCACTTTTGGGCATCTTGTATTTCATGCCCACATTTCAATTTTCTGCTACTTCTTTAAATGCACACATTATAAATGTAATTGAATTTACTTAATTACTTCCCTCTTTGCATATTGAGATTCATATCACTAAATATGATAAAAACATATATTATTTTTAGATTTAGATAAGCAGCAGGAGGACATAAGCTTTGTATCAGTTTTAAAAATCACATTTAAACCTTATTTTTAGGAAGTAGTTTGGTGGTATTTAGACTTGTTTCCTGTTCATCTTTCACATCGACTGCAAAGGTTCCACTCGATATTACCCGACTCTACCCTTTAGATTTTTGTTTTTTCTGTCACATGCAAATCATGGCATGGAGGCATCACCAGGATTCAGCTGGTGAAATGGTACAGCATGTACCATTTACAGCAAGGTGCAGCACAGTACAAACAAACAAATGTGGAAAGTCAACTCCATTTATTTGTACTTTATTTACAGCATGGTACATGCTTACACTTATTCTGTGTAGTGGACTGTGAGTACTAGATTTCAGTTAGAGACATGCTCATTATACCAGTTCACAATTTTATTTCTCTGCTGACCACAAACAGGGTGTGTAGGCTTAAAAGTCATGTGGCATTTCACATTAGCAGCCAAGTTCTCCTTACAAGCGTTCAGCAGCTATTTTTCATAAACAACAGCAACAACAGCAAACAAACAGCATTTATAAACATGTAAAAGAACAAGGCAAATGGAAAAAGTTGGTTTTACTTTCAAGCCCTAAATAACATTTGTTAACTTTTGTTAGCATAGAAAGTTATATGCACTTTCAGCTGTGTGGGTCAGACTGCATCTAACTGAACCTATGCAAGATGTAACAATTTAAAGACATGCACACTATATCTATCTAAAGTAACCTGTCTTGCTACAGACATGAGCAGACATGAGTGTGCTGTTTAACGATTTAACGATCCTCCTACTGTCAGCTCTTTCTCTCTGCAACCTCCAAAACACACAGGAAGTAGAGAACATAAATAGAAGACCTTCTGGCTATTTAAAAAAAAGCACAGAAATTCATTGCAATGGTTCATGTTAAAGCTTCAAATACTGACATCATCCAACAGTTTCCAAATGAGACTGAGGTGGAGTATAAGAGAGCCCGCCACAAACTGCAGAAGTCCATCAGAGCAGCAAAGAGGGCCCACTCACAAAAACTTGACAGCTACTACCTCAACAACAACACGTGCAGCATGTGGCAGGGAATTCAAACTACAGGGGAACCACAACAAATACTGACCCCTGAGACACCACCCTTCCAGACAACCTCAACACCTCCTATGGCAGGTTTGACAGATTAAACACAGACACCCTCAAAGACCCCCTGTGACTCCACAGACACTATCTTCCAGGTGACACGCAGGTCCTGAAAGCTCTGAAAAAGGTGAACCCCCACAAGTCTGTGAGGCCCGATGGAGTTCCTCCCAGAGTTTTGAAGTCCTGTGGGGAACAACTAGCTGGTGTGTACACTGATATCTTCAACCTGTCACTATCCCAGGCAGTAGTACCATGTATTTTTAAATCCTCTATCATCATACCAGTTCCCAAAAGACCCGACACTTCCACCCTGAATGACGTCAGGACAGCGGCACTCACACCAGTCGCTATGAAGTGTCTAGAAAAAAAATGGTTCTCACACACATCAACCACATGGTCCCAGACACGATAGACCCCCTCCAGTTTGCATACCACCCCAATCGATCAGTGGATGATGCAACAGCAATAACCCTGCACCACACTCTGCAACACCTGGAAAGTAGCAGAAGGCATGTCAGGATGCTCTTCCTGGACCACAGCTCTGCTTTCACCACCATCCGCCCTGGCAAGCTGATCAAGAAGCTGACAGACCTCAGCATCCCCATTCCCACCTGCAACTGGATTCTGGACTTTTTGACAGACAGACCACAGGTGGTACGAATGGAAGGACACCTGTCTGCTGAGATCCAGTGCTGACGTTGAGCTCAGCAGACAGTTGAGCTAACCCTAACCCTAACTCTGTACACCCATGACTGTCTCCACCAGGAAAACTCCATCATCAGCAAATACGCTGACGACACCCCATCCTAGGGCTCATCAAGGGGTGGGGGGAGTCTGGGTACAGGGCTCTGGTAGACAACGTTCTTGTCTATGGCAAGGAAAACGACCTCATCCTCAACACAGACAAGACCAAGGAATTAATACTAGACTTCAGGAATACCCCCCCCCCTTCCCCTGCAGCCTTTTATCATCAAAGGGACAGAGGTGGAGAGGGCCAACGGCCAAAGATTCTTGGGACTGCAGGTTACATCAGACCTCAGCTGGACTCTCAACACCAAAGAAACAGTGAAAAAAGCCCAGCAAAGGCTTTATTTCATTCAGCTGCTCAGGAAAGCCAGCATGAAACATTGCCCTCTCACCCAGGCCTACAGAAGACTGGGTGAGAGCATCCTCACCGCAGGCATCACTGTCTGGTGTGGGAACACAACACAGACAGAGAGGAAGGCTCTGCAAAGAGTCATAAAGTCTGCGGAGAGGATCATAGGAACAAAACTTCCTTCCATGGAATCTTGTCGAGCCGCAAATCTTAAAATTTGTTCAAGCTTTGCTCAGGTTAGAAGGAGTTGATGCCAATTAAAATCTAAAACTCAAAGATCACAGGAGAAGAGCAGAGTTCTATTCCAGTTGGTTTATTGAACGGTCAAGTCCTGTCACAGTCCAGCAGATCTGCCAGAGAAATATTCTGCTATTGTGTTTTCTCTCTTTCCCCTCTCCCCCTCTCACTCTCCCTCTGTCGCCTGGGTGTTCATTGTGGGCTCCCGCCTATGGCCTGCATACCTGGGAGATGAATAACACCTCCATCTTATCAACTAGGGCTGCCACAAACGATTATTTTGATAGTCGACTAGTCACCGATTATTTTTGCGATTAGTCGACTAATCAGATCATGCATCCATTGGACGTAAAATGTACACCTGAAAATATGTTAAACGTTTATTTTGTGACCCAGAAAGAATAATAATTGTAATATTAAAACTAACTAGCTGCCGCCATTGTTGACAACTGCGCTGGGCGCGCTATGAATTCTGGAACACAGTTTCTTCTTCTTGGGGTTTAACGGCAGCTGGCATCCTTGTACATGCAGTGCTGCCATCTTCTGTTTCAGTCCGTTATTACACTCTTAAATACTACTACTTATTCCTGCGTCTTTTGGGATCTTACAAAGCTTCAAACGACGCGTCGACTATTAAATTAGTCGTCGACGATTTTAATAGTCGACGTAATCGTGACTAGTCGACTAATCGTGGCAGCCCTATTATCAACTGGCCTCTACGTAAGGGAAGAAGAGAGACAGCTCTTCACTGGATCGTTGCTTGACCTGTGTCAGTGAAATCCTGGCTAGGACACTGCTAATCTAGTTCCCTTGGTTTTTCTTCTCGTGTTAACACGTCGTTTCCTTGTGTACAGACACCCTAGATCTGCCCTTGTTCCTTACAGAGATTCTGGTGCGAGAGAGGAGTGAAAGACTGATGAGACACCAGGAGAGACAGAAGAGGAGTAAGAGTGTTCCCCTGCTTTTCCCTGCGGATTCCCTGGAGCCCTGATCCCTGCACCCTTGAATATAGCACTTTGTCACTGTTGCACATTTCACCTGGTGTTTGTGAATAAACCCTCTGTTCTTCCTTTGAGCAAATGAGTCCTGCGTTTGAGTCCTTCCTGTTATCATAACAAGTTCAGCAAAACATAGGAAAAGCAAACAAGCTCCCCTATGGTGTTCGCCATGAGACATGCAGATCAAAAACCAACACAAACAGACAAATAACAAAATCCATCCGGGGCGGATCTGACCCATCTTTTTTAGTGTCAGTGACCCCTGCTCCGGCTGCTGGGTATTTTTCCATTGTAATATGTAATATTAATTACATATTAATATGTAATATGTTTGTCAATACTTTTCCCCAATCAGCTGTCAATTTGCACTTTGTTTTATGGCCAAAAGTGCACAAAACTACAAATATCAAACATATTGCAAAGAGAAAACAATTAATCCTCCTGACAGCTTTGTCAGGTTAGCTGCCATTGGTGAGTGGTGACGCTTCACATTTGATAAATATTGTCATGATATTTATCAGGCTCACCATCCATCCAGCTCACCGTCTGCTCAGACACAAAAGCTGTACGTACAGTCTGAGACACAACAGAGTGGACAGCATCATCACGCACAGAACAAGGTTTTTCAACAGCTCTTACCTGCAACTGTCAGACTGATGGAAAACAAAACAAAAAACCACTGAAAACCTAAAGTAACACAGCACTACCTCACCCCACTTCGAATGTACAACAGGATTAAATCACTGACTAATGTGTAATATACTCACTGAAACAGATTTGTGAAACAGATTTTTAAAAATGTGCAATATCATATGTGTCAATACTAGAAAGTGTATTACCACCCTCTCTGTGCAGTGTTTTTGTATATAGTAAATACTATGATTGCTCCATTCTTTGCTTTATTTCTATTTTCCTTTTTTTTGTTGTTGCTTTGTCTTTATCCTGTAAAAAATGTAACTTGACCTGGAGAGCTCTGCACAAGAATTCCAATGTGGATGGACTGTTGGTCCTGTGCGCGAATACAAATCTTGAATCTTGAACTAAAACACAATTTTTTTAAAGGATAAAAAAGAAAACCTGCTATTGTTCGTATTACACACCAATACTAACGTCACAGGGCAGCGACTAGGACTGGAATTCAATTATCAATTTTCCGATTAAAAGCGATTCTAGCTTGAATAACGCAATATTGATTCATGAAAATCCAGAATTGATTTTTAAATATAAATGTATTTTGCCAGAAACACAAGAATCTCGGGTTAAAGCTTTAATTTCAACAACCTACAAAACAGCAAAAACAGTAAATGAGAGCAGATAAATGAATTCCACACAAAGATGTAAACACAAAGCCACTGCTGAGATGTCAGAAGAAGCAATTATAGTCTGATGAATCAAAATTTGAAATCTTTGGTTCATCATGCAGGATCTTTTTACGCCTGCATGGTTCCACACTGTGTGGCATCAACTGTCAAACATAGAAGTAGTGTGATGATCTGAGACTGTTTTGCTGGATCCATGGTTGATGATTTGCACAGAGTGAAAAGCAATCTGAACCAAAACAGCTACCACAGCATTCTGCAGCACAATACTCTCTGGTATGCACCTAGTTAGTCAGGGGTTCATCCTACAGCAAGATAATGACCCCAAACATAAGTCCAAGCTACAACAGCAGGTAAAAAGAACAAAATGGTAAGCCTGAAAACATGGAGTGGTCAGCACAGTCTCCAGACTTAAACCCCATCATGCTGGTTTGGGATAAACTGGATAGAAGAGTGAAAGCAAAACAACCTACAAGTGTCACACATTTATGGGATGTTCTCCAACAGGCATGGAAAAACCTTTCTAAGGAATATTTAGATTTTTTTGTAGAAGGAATGTGACAGGTGTTTTCAGGTGTTATAGCTACCAAAGGTGGCTACTTCGATAATTCATTTCTGTCTATAATTTTGTTTTTAACTCCAATTGCTTATTTGTACTATATTTTCATTTAAGAGTGCAACGAGACAGTAAACTGGATCTTTTTCAATTTAAAAATGAATAATTAGGGATGGGTATTGTGTATAGTTTTTCTGTACTCAGTGTCATCATGCAGAACATCAAACATCACATGGGAGGAATGCAATCCTCTTTTACACACAGTAGAGTTAATCAGTCACCACACTACACTATCCAAAAGCAGCCTCACTGTGATCTTCGTGAAACATACATGTCTGGTGAAGTGACGTGACTGATTTTTGTTATTGTGAATGGATGAAAATGAATGATCAAGTGTTAATAGAGCTAACATGACACAAGACAGCTTTAACCTCAGCCCTGAGATTCATTTTAAATGAAGAAATTAAAATATTTCTCTTTTTGAATTATAGCAGGCTGCAAAGTGACATAACAACCATCTTGTGGAGGAAATGATGATTCATTATTGTCTGGTTGTTTACTTCTAACTAAACTAAATTACTTTGTGGGTTAGTGGTTAACCCCTTAAAGTTTGAAATATGATTTAATTGCTAGAAAACATTTATTCTTTTTGAAAATGTAGAATTTATTACACCGACAAACATTTGACATACTTGCTGTTAGTAGCATTTTCAGTGGGACAAAGCTCCAGCCGATCCAGGAGAGAAGGACAACTGCTGACTAAGCAAAAACCTGTAGTGATCCCATATGTGTCAGGAGTATCGGAACAGTTGAGACGCATTTTTTTCTAAACACCGCGTCTCTGTGGCTTTTAAACCCCAAAACACCCTGTGCCAAAATTTGGTCCAACCCAAGGATCGGGTCCCCCGACACAAACAGAGTAACATAGTGTATGCTGTTAAGTGCCAGGAGGATTGCCAGGATTTATACATCGGTGTAAAGAGTAAATATTTAAACAAGACATTCTTCAGGCGAAATAAAGACACTCAAGACAGTTTAGATGGTAACAACGTGCGCACGCTGGGTGAGCGCTGCTGTCTCAGGCTCACAACCAGCATTTGTGGCAGTTCTTTATTTATAGCGTTTCAGAGTATGTGTGTGTGTGAAGTTTATGATCTCAGAGTGTGTGTGTGTGTGTGTGATTCTGAAGAATGGGCCCTCTTTGTATTTGGGAGTGTATAGATAAGAACGTCCTGCTCTCCCCTTCCTGGGAGTGAAACGGCTCATAGAGAGCCAGGTGCAGAGGAGATGTCCTGGGTAAATCATATCTGAGAACACTATGCTTTTGTCTTTACTTCAGCTTCACTTCTAGTGAAGCAGTAAAATACGATTAAATGGAAAGAATAAATGGGTAAACAACTATTAACACTAAAATTAAAGATAAACTTTCAATAACGTACAAATGGCAGTGGGAATAATACTTGAAACATTTGAAAATCTCTTAACATATCCCTCCTGTTGTTAATTTGTTTTACACATTTTAACTTTTATCAGCATACAGTCTCTGGACAGTGCATTTTTAACTGTTGCTTCATTATTAACAGGAGTGTCTTTTTCCTTTTAGTTACAGGTTGTTTCTTCATCTTCGTCGTCGGTGTTTGAGTCAGTGTCGGCGTGCTCCAACAGTGTCATAATTTCTTTTTGGCCGACAGGGTCCGGTGTAATAGCTGTGGCTATCAGTCTGTTGATCATGGATCTTATGCAGGGAATACAACAACAGCCACATAGGGTCAATATGGCTGCAAAAACCGCTATTGACACTAGGATTGATGACACTAGGCTGCGGTACTTTCCAAACATGTCCATCCAGCTGTCCCACATGGAAGTGTCCACTCCAGAATGTTCTTTCATTTTCTCGTTCAGGGTCTTCAGGCCCTCCAAGGCCCTTGTCAGGCTGCCATCTGCGGCCGTGTTGTTGGGGATATATGTGCAACATTGTTCTCCAAACATGGAACACACACCGTTATTCTCACTTAGCAGCATATCCAAAGCTATCCTGTTCTGGAATGACATCAGTGACGTGGCCCTCAGTTGTTCAGCTACTGCATATAGGCCAGCCTGGGTTAGATTTCCAAGGCGTTGAACATTGTAGTGGATGTAGTTTATTCTGTCCACATTCTTGTTAATTGTGCACCACCAGCATAGTGATGACTCGAAACCTGCGGCCACTTGGTCTACCAACTTGTATTCGTCAGGCACTCTTCTTGGAACACCTATGGCGTCAATATAAGTCGGGTCCGGGCCCGGTTCCTCTGGTGCGGCTCTTTTTTATGCGTGTCGTCTGCCAGTAGCCTTGTGAGGTTATGGTTATGTCAGTCACTGAAAGTTTAACAACTTGTATTGGTAAAAGCAAGGACACCAATCCGCATACTCCCGTCCAGTCACTGGGCATGCGATCGTAGATCTGTGGGTCTCCACACCACCACCATACATCTGCTCTGCTTATGGGCTTAAAAGTCTCATTTACCTTTGTTATGGTCAGGCAGTTTGATGAATTCAGTCGTCCAATTCGCTCTCCTGAGCCAGTCATGTTAATGCAGGTGTGGTTTGCTGACGCCACCTTATTGTTGAAAATAGGTTTCTTCTTTTCCTGTCCAGTGATTGGGAAGGTTCGGTCCCATTTTGTGCAGTTAGGTTCAGGTATGTTAGTCCAGTTCATTACTGCAATTAAACAATGGTCTTCTACTGGCGCTGGTACTATCCTCAGCGTTGGGCGGGGTCCCAGGCAGACCACACAGTCATCATTTGCATCCTGGGCTGCCTGTTCTGCCAACAGAAGCCAGTTGTTTGAATGTCCAGAAATGCCTGTGGTTATTTTGAACCAGTCGTCTGCTTCCAATTCGGGCCCCACAATCGCCACCTTCGTCTTATATGTGTGGGGTCCCACTGTTAACGCAGGGATATCCTTGGTTTCTTTTGTTAAGGTATTGGTTCCGGTATTTGTGATGTTGCTGCATATTGACAAGTAGGTATGTGGATCAGATGCGTGTTCTCTGTATACAAACAGTGTTAGATGATAGCATGGAGATTTGTCCTCGTCACAGCACTGCATGGTTTTATGATATGCCACATTCTTTGGGGTTGCTGCTAGTGGGAATCTCTCCGTGTGGAAATTCAGTACAAGATGAGTTGATGTTCTGGTCATATTCATGGTTCTAGACCAATTTTTTGCTGACCGGTCTAAGGAGTCTGTCCCATAGGGCGTCCAGTCGTTGCCAGTGTAGGTGAATACGGTATCCCAGTTCTGGTTCCAGTCGTTACTTGACAGATACCATTCGTATCCACTCCACTCGTCACCTCGATAACCTCCGATATGAAACGAGTTTAGCGGGATCCATACTGTTGAAGAGAAGCTGGTCTTGTTATAACATAAGTATAGATCTTCGGTCTTACTCAACGTTGTAGTCTGGCTGCAGGGATTCTTTTCATATTTTCTGGCGCCGGCTAAGTCTGTACATCTTATACAGAAAGTGCTTCGCTTTCTTCTGGTGATTTTCCCCACTCTTGCTTCTGGCACAAGGGTGGCTTGTCCTGAGCATGTTATGTTTGGTTGTCGTCGGTAGATGCTGGGGCAGTGTGGGTCACATGGGTTGCTGGTGCAGGCCGTGTTCATGCCTACCAGGGCCAGTGATAAGAATACTGTGAACACGAGCATGGAACACATCGTTGTGACAGTGGTCAGTTGGCATCCTCTTGTCCAGCATCGACGTCGTCTGTGCGGTTTCTCACCCTCAGGGGCATCCTGGTTTGCATTTAGTATTTCCATCTCCATCAGGTCTCCCTCTGTGAGCGTTTCTCCTCTTCTCGACCGTGGACACACCCTTGGCCTCCAATGAGTAGACACCCAGCAAGAGGAGCGAGTGTCTCAGTGTTGCCACTGATAGCCCTTCTCCCCACCGAGTGAACACCAGAGGTTAGAGCGGTCTGCAGTCTAGACTTTACTGCTCACTTTTCTATTCGGGAGATTGTGGTTCTTGGATTGGTTCAACCCTTTTTCAACCTGCAAGAAACTGGAAGAGAATCACTCGGCAGTTGATTGTTCAAAACTATTTCTCTGTTTTCCAGCAACTTTGTCATCCACTCTGCTAGAGTTGTTTCTCTTATTGACTTGTTTGAAATTTAATGTATAGAAGTGTCTTTAACTAGTGTTTTTAACTAATTAGACTCCCTCCTGTTGACGCATGAACAACTTCATGTGTCACAAGAGCTACTGTTTTTGTATAAAGACTTGGTTGTAACGGTTTCCCATCACATATGATCAGATCATCCTGTAGAATTGCTCCGCACCTCAACCATTTCTTTCGCTCTAGTAATGGCACAAATGTGTGGTTCATTTCTCAAGATATCCAGTGGAATTTGCATAGAGGTGTTGTCACCATAAGTGCGTCTACTGTTTGTACTGCTACTGATTTTGCTGCTTGGTCTGCAAAATTGTCGCCCTCTGTTATGCCATATTTCCAAAATGGCGTACTGCAGATCAAATTCATCATTGATAAGTCAAACCAACGAAAAAACAAAACTAGAAGTCAAAAAAAAAAAATTTTTTTCGTTAACAGAAATAAAAATAAAAACAAAAGTAAAACTATCTAAAACTGCAATGAGTGGTCACAAAATTAACTGATTTTGTAGTAAAAAATGTGTTTAGTTTTAAAATCTTAAGTCAAAACTAAAGAAAAATAAAACTAATGAAAATTGCAAAACTATTAAAACAGAGTAAACATATTGTCTGTCTCTGTGTCTCTCTGTCTGTCTGCGTCCTTGACACAGTCAGCTCCTTTGTATGGGCATGTAGTTCCTGTTACACGTTTTCCTGTTACAGACACATTTCCCGTTTCTCCAGAGTAATCGAACTCTTTGTTGAATTTAACTGTTTTCATCTAGTCTGCACTTCCACCTAAATGTAAGTAGAAAGGTTATATCCAAGTTACTGAATGCTATTTTTATAGATGCAGTAAGGAGAACAGAGCACATTCCACGGGAGCTTCACTCCCATCTCTGGTGGAGGCAGAAAAATAGGGAGCCAAGGTCATAACTCAGGCTCATTAAGAGTCAGAAAGAATGTGAATGCTTAGTCTTGTGGCTATCGCGCATTGCATATAGCTTCTTTTCTTTGTTTAGTAGCTTTCTGCCTTCACCTAAGGGTGTACCCTAAGTATGTGACTCAGGTCTCCATAATCGGAGTTTATTTAAAGATAAATAAGATGATCCATTCATTGCTCGCAGATCATGCACTAGACGTATGTTGCAGTATTTAGCTTTCTTCAACACTTAAACAAAATATCACTTCTTATCCATTACCATTCTCTCGTATTAAAAAACAAACAAACAAACAAAAACAAACTAAGTTTAACTTTTCTGCTTTGTCACTTAAAACAAAGCATCGCTCTCAACCCAGCTCTCAGCTGGCTCCGAAATTATCATCATCAAGCATGAAGTTGCATGAAGAGAGCTGTTTCAGAAGTCACAGCATGGGGCACTTTGATGATTAAAGTGTGTCCTAAAACAATGTCAGCTGACCTTTACTGCCTCTGCTGCAGCTACACCGGCCTGCACACAACAGAGTCTAATTTGCAGAAGTAAAATGCAAGCTGACGACGTTGTTTTCTCCAAATGCCTGTGTTAAAACAGCTTTCATGTAACCTGCACTTCCATCTACATGCAAGTAGAAAGGCTATTTCAAGTTACTGAATGCTTCTTCTTCCTTTTTCTCTGTAGATACAGCACTACATATTTTCTTAAGGCATTTTGGACAATTTCTATTTCGTTTTAAAATAATTCATATATCTCATACATGTTACATATGTCAAACTTCTAAGTTGGGAAAAACTTTGCATTGCTTACAGCTCGTAGCTCACAGCTCTAAAACTAGGCATCAGTAAATCATGTGCCTAATCATTTTCGTGTCACTGTGATCCTCAAGTATGATCACAGATTTGTTTTTCAAACCAACAAAACAAACAAACAAAAACAAGTTGCTGATGGCATGAACGCTTTACACACGAGTTGGGACACAAAAGAAAAAGAAACTGCTGTCAGAAACAAAGCAGAAGTGTGAGAGAAAAACTGAGATCACAGACTGCTGCATGTGTGAGCTTTTAATATCATGCAGCTTCTGCTCTGAAAAACAAAAGAAATTAATACAAAATAAAAAGTGTGTATCTTGCTCATTAGCTTGGTAGTATAGGTTTGCTCTTCATCTTAACAAAATCTCATCTAGGATGACAGGTTTACAAGCAGGTCAAGTGTCTCTATGCACTTAATTAGTTTACATATTTTCTTTATTTTCTTCATCTCATATGTCATTATACTGAATTTGAGCAAACCTCAAGCTTGATGCAGACTACTTTTAACAATTATCCACCTCACATCACAACTGACTGAGGTGCCTCTTCATATTTAATATTATTTCATTATTAATGTTATTATCTTTTATATAACAGCAATAGTATATTACAATATTTTATTTGTGTCCACCAAGGGCTGAGGGTGAGCTGCAGTCTCACCCTTTCCCAAGCTGGAGACATTTTCCTTGGCTGAACAATGACACAGCCTTAATATGCCGTATGCATCTCTTTTTTATTTGATATATTTTGTGTGAATTATCTGGTTTCACGCATTCCATTCATTCAGCTTGGTTGTCTTCCCAATATTATTTCATTGCTTTAATTTAAGTTAACCTTAATTTAACCTTTTGTTTATTCCACTTCATTCCTCTTTCCATGCTTTAAAATATTACAACTCTTGTGTATGTTTTGATTTCTTTTTAGCTTCCTTTTCAGTATTTATTTCTGCTTGGAGGGTTTCTTATAATTTAGTTAATGCATTTTCCTCCCACGTGGGACATTTAGGTTTTCTTTAGGATTTCTCCATCTGTTTGCGCTTATTTGTCCTGCACTGGGGCATTTCTTTTCTAACCATAGTTCATCTGCAGTCAATTCAGGCTTTATGGGTTTATTTCCCATTTTTGGGCTTAGAGTTATCAATAATATTTTATTGTAAATTGCTTATAATTTTATTTTTCCCATATGTATTTTGATTTGTTGTATTTGGAATCACCTTGTTTTGCTTTTATTTATTAATACTGCCAACATACACTCTGTGTGACCTTCGCTGATATTAGAGTCGGGGGAGGTTATTAAGGCAGCCTTCTACCCTGGTCTAGACCCAGGGGCGGCCTTAATTTTATGCGTTGAAGCGCAACCTTTGACCCCTTCTCACCAGTACATCGGTCAACACAGGAAACAGTAAGAGTGGTGCAGAAACCTGTTGTTTCTATTCAAAAGGTCACTCACTCCTCAACAACACACAAACTTCACACGCGGTACTACAATCCTATTTTAATTGACACGTTCTGTATTTTCATTCACTCGTGAGAGTGAGATCCCTTTATTTTCATTCACTCGTGAGAGTGAGATCCCTTTATTTTCATTCACTCGTGAGAGTGAGATCCCTTTATTTTCATTCACTCGTAAGAGTGAGATCCCTTTATTTTCATTCACTCGTGAGAGTGAGATCCCTTTATTTTCATTCACTCGTGAGAGTGAGATCCCTGACTTCCAACCTTTTAAACTGCGGAGTGACCCCACACAGGACCGTCAAACTCCGTCTTACAGGCGAGTCCTTTCACTCATAAGAGTGAGATCCCTGACCTCCAGTCCTTAAAGGACGAGTCTTTTAAGAACCGTGTCAATCTAAAAACCGATTTTAGCCGCAATGTGTTCTTGAGTGTTTATATTCACCTGCTTCGGATGAAAATGCCGGTCAGACAGAATCCTCCTCGCTCCCTGGGATCGTGGACCTCTTGCTAAAAACGCTGGCCAACGGCGAATTCACGTAGTTGGTCTTTACTGTTTCACTAGAAACAGGCTGACAGACTTTGCAGCGTGGGTTCACGAATCCAGGAAACGACGAGGTCACTCTGTTGGCTCGAAGGACCAAATAAATGTAAGGAGTAAATATTTAAACAAGACATTCTTCAGGCGAAATAAAGACACTCAAGACAGTTTAGATGGTAACAACGTGCGCACGCTGGGTGAGCGCTGCTGTCTCAGGCTCACAACCAGCATTTGTGGCAGTTCTTTATTTATAGCGTTTCAGAGTATGTGTGTGTGTGTGAAGTTTATGATCTCAGAGTGTGTGTGTGTGTGTGATTCTGAAGAATGGGCCCCTCTTTGTATTTGGGAGTGTATAGATAAGAACGTCCTGCTCTCCCCTTCCTGGGAGTGAAACGGCTCATAGAGAGCCAGGTGCAGAGGAGATGTCCTGGGTAAATCATATCTGAGAACACTATGCTTTTGTCTTTACTTCAGCTTCACTTCTAGTGAAGCAGTAAAATACGATTAAATGGAAAGAATAAATGGGTAAACAACTATTAACACTAAAATTAAAGATAAACTTTCAATAACGTACAAATGGCAGTGGGAATAATACTTGAAACATTTGAAAATCTCTTAACAATCGGGGAAACCAAACAACCTCTGGCGAAGCGGATGGCACAACACAGAAGAGCTACCTCGTCAGGCCAGGACTCTGCAGTCTATTTACACCTACAGGCCAGTGGACACTCTTTCAAGGATGAGGATGTACACATCCTGGACAGGGAGGAACGCTGGTTTGAGCGCAGAGTCAAGGAGGCCATTTACGTGAAAAGGGAAAGACCATCTCTGAATCGAGGAGGGGGCCTAAGGGTACATCTGTCACCATCTTACAATGCTGTGATTGCAGCCATTCCCCAACTCTCTGTGAATGGTACTCATGGCCATTGATCAGTGGGTTTTGGTCAGTGGTTGTTGATCAATGGTCATGGGAATTTGTATAATTATGATTAAGGAACTGACCTCCCAGCCCATTGTTCCTTCAGTGGGCTGGTTTCAGTCGTTATGCAAATGTACTGTTTATAAGGTTTGGGGAAACCTGCAGTCAGCTGAGACTGAAGAAGTCACTTGGATGAGTGATTTAAACGTTTCTCCCACAAAACGCTACGTCCAGATGAACAGAATCAACTTTTGGAGATTTACTTACCTGGATGATTGAGAATGCATAAAGACATTTGGCATACTTACAAATTTGTTAAAATAAATAGTTACATTTTATTTTCCATATATGACTTTCTATCATATTTTCTACATTTGGCTTTTTTTCAAATTGGTTAAAATGTGTTGTGCAATTTATTTAGATTTTTCAAGGAGAAAAAATACAACAGATGACATGTCTGAAAAACTCAAAACAAAAAACTGTTTGTATCAAAAATGACACACAGGGGTTAATGCATTAGCTTTGCAAGAACAAGAACTTTATTAATAAAATATATGTGGGGTATTTTGTGGCAATACATTTATACAACTTTTTCTCATACTGTACTTATACTGAAAGCAACAAGTCATGTTACATACATTTATTTTAGAATTATATTCCCCCAACTTCAATATTTCATATAAGACAAGTCTTGTGTTGACAACATTATTCAGAATCACCATTTTTACCATAAATGAACATTGTGTTGTTGGCTTATGACATTTTAGCTTTCTGTTTAAGCTACATTTGTCACATTGTGTTGCCACAGAGGCCACAGTAAGTATATTTTTAAAAATTGCAACAGCACTCTCATACCTGTAATGCGGTTCATGGTTCAGTTTTAACACTGCTACATTTTAAATTAGAAGTGATGATGTGAGGTGGTTTAAGGTAATTTTTATTTCATGCAAACTGACAACGTTTCATCAATTGTAAATCAACACAGTCACTTTTTATATAAAAGTAAGTAGCCTGCATAATAACCACAAATATTCATTGCCTTCTGTCTAAATGTAACTCTTTTGACAGTTCTTTTCCATAGCTTTCATAGCTTCAGTAACATTAAAACTGGAGACTAATATTTCCTTCATTTGTGACTTTGGATTGTACAATAGAAGTGATCCAAATCCTCTTCTTCTTCTTCTGGTACCTGCACGAACTGTTTCCAGTCAGCTGGCTACTGCCGATTCAGTTTTAAATACAAATTACATTTCAAAATACACACTTGTTATTTTTAATGAAAGCTGAACCACTCTGGGAATTACACTTAATAATTTATACAAACAAACAAATAATTTATAAATTGTTGCCCTTCTAAATCATTTACTGTAATAAGTTTTGTTCATTTATGAAATGCAATTATGAAAAAAATAAGGGATCAAATTTAAAACAGTTATGTGTCCTGTTTGCTACTGTTGGTTTATATATTTTAAATATCCCACTCACGTGCAAACACACTGCTTGAGCTGTCAAGTAGCTGACCATGTGACCACCAGTTAAAAATAAATCTGATGTGCACAATGCCACACAGCATTTTCATTATGCAAAACACCTTGAGCTCCTATATGTTAAACTGAGGGTGGTCAGCTGCATACATTTTTGTCTCTGGGTTTCTAGTGTGGTTATTGTCAGAGATGTTAAAAAAGAAGCTGGTTAAGTGTGTCTTTCCGTCTGTGAGAACATCTTCAGCTGCTGAAACAGCGTAACAATGACTAAATAATGACAAGACTTTCAAAAATGCTCCAAAACCTCAGATATATTTAAGTCTTACTCACTAATTTCTGTCTGTAGCACTAAAGTGATGGACTCCTCAACACATTTTCTTTTTCTATGATTATTATTATTTTTATTCCAATAGCCTTTTAAGCAGCTAGGGATGTTACAATTTCAATATGTTCACGTTTTAGGCAAAATACCTTTCATCATTCTTGGTTTTGTGATCAGGGTAATCATCGCCTGATGAAAATTGTTTTCTCAGCTTCACTAGCACACATCAATCTCAAAAGTGCAGAGAGTGTAAAAAAAAAAAAAATAAGCATTTGTGACATTATGTATTATGTAAGTATTTTGTAAGTATTATGAGGTTATCGTGTTGCATTCCAATCAATATGATCCAATTTGTAATGTTTCTGCTCCTAGAACTTCTTCAGTAATTTCATGACAGCAACATGTAATATTTATTCACAACCCCAACTATAAAAATTATATTATGACATTATCATTTTAAGTAGTAACCACCTAAGAACAGACTAAAATTACAGACTAAAAAAACTGTAGCATGGGCATGTATTAATTAGTTTTCAGAATATGCTAAAGAGATGTGCAAGTCTGCATTTCTCCTCTGGATTGACATTGGAAATGACCAGGGCAACTAGTGCTTATTGTAACTACAGGGGTCCAACAAAGAATGGCTACGCATCGTACTGATGTCTTCGGAAATTTATTTCTCTCTCTCTCTCTCTCTTATTGTCTTCAGACACCGTGAAAACTGAAGAAACACAAAGTTTACAACATAAATGTTTTGAGCTTATCAGTCTCTCATATCAGTGTCCATGAACAGTCTTGTGCAAGCAGAACAGAAAAAATGCACAATAATGTGCTTCCAACTAACTCACCAACAGGTTTTGGTCTTCCTGAGAGAGGGAAGGTGGTCTGTGTTTAAAAGAACATCTATTTTGTAAAGTATATAATCTGGCTAAGGAGAATGCCAAAGTAAAGTATCAAGTGAATTGAAATTCATCAAACATAAGCAGTGTGCATAACAGAATAAACCAGGATGTCAAAATATCACAGAATCTTTTTAACTCCTTCACATGCAATCAAATCAAAAATGCAGCCTAAATGTGGTTGTATTCTGTACTGTCCTTTGTCTTACACCAGTAGTTCCCAAACTAGGGTACGCGTACCCCCGGGGGTACGCAACTGGCTGTAGGGGGTACGTGAGGGTCGGGGTTTGAGTGGGGATCACAAATTTTAAAAGCCAAAATTTGCGCTAATGCAGTTTTATGTGGCTCTCAAATACATGACTATATACCACCCTCTGGTGTTCAGCAAAAATAGCTCTAACAAAATACATGGGCGTGACTTGCCCAAATGACTGACACCGAACAGTTAAAGTTGCCTCCAAGCATTCAGTGCTGCTGCGAAAATGGACAAGTGGTTAACAAGGAAAAAGGCCCTACCACAGAGACGCCGCCACAACAACCGATCAGCTCATATCTGAAGATGCATTTTCCAGTGACCGCACAGGTGATTGTTCAAAAACAATGTGTTCCTCAGATTTGGATGCTAGCACGGATGTATCTGTCGTTGCTAGCCAAGCGGCTAGCATAGCTGGAGCCAGTCATGTGGAAAGTGATGAAGTGTCTGATGCGGAGCGTCAAAGTGGGAGAAAACATGACAGCTCGGACTGTAACACAACCTCCTCAAAGAAGCGCAAATGTGATGACAATTATGTTTCGCTGGGGTTCACGTGTATAAATATTGGTGGATTTTCCCGGCCACAATGTGTTATTTGTGCAAAAGTGTTGTCTCAGAACTCAATGAAACCTTCACTTTTGCGCAGACATTTAGAGACAAATCATCCCCATTTGAAAAATAAACCAAGAGAATATTTTGAGCGACAGCTAAAATCACTTTCAACAAGTAAAACCTGCATTCAAGTGCCAGATCTTATGAATAAAAACAGACTACAAGCATCTTACATGGTCAGTTACAGAGTGGCTAAAACCAACAAACCCCACACTATTGTGGAGGACCTCATTCTCCCTGCTGCTTTAGATATGGTAGGGACAATGTTGGGGAAAAGGCAAAAAGACGATACAGTCCATTCCATCATCAAACAATACTGTCTCACGGCGCATCAGTGCAATGTCAGAAAATGTTTTACAGCAGCTACTTCTGCGCATACGCCACAGTGAATTTTATGCAATACAGCTAGATGAGTCCACGGATGTGGCTGGCCTGGCGCATCTCCTCGTATATGTGCGCTACATTCATGAAGGAACCATCAAGGAGGACATGCTGTTCTGTAAACCGCTGGAAGAAAGGACAACTGCTGCAGATATTTTTCAAAAGCTGGACACATTCATGAACACACATGGACTCGCGTGGGACAGATGTGTTGGCATCTGTACCGATGGCGCACGGGCCATGACTGGGAGACACGGAGGTGTGGTTTTGCGTGTGCAAGCAGTCGCGCCAGATGCCTCTTGGGTACACTGCAGCATCCACCGAGAGGCTCTTGCTGCAAAGGGAATACCTGTCCGTTTGAAACATGTTTTGGACACAAGTTCAAGGTAAAGTTGAGGCCATGATAAAGAAGTTAAACCTTTGGAAGAACTGCATGGATGCAAACAACACTGAAGTCTTTCCCGTGCTGCATGATTTTCTGTGCTCAAATGATCTCACACTATCAAAAAGTGTAAAAGCGAATGTAACGTGCACCTTGAGGAGCTGGCGGTGCAGTTACGCCGATACTTCCCAGAGACTGACGGCTCAAATGATTGGATACGTCACCCGTTCACCGCCGTGCCTACACCTCAGTATCACCGTCTGACCAGGAGAGCCTAATTGAAATCGCTACAGATGGATCTCTAAACGTTGAACACGCTCAAAAGACCCTGGCAGATTTCTGGATAGGACTGCTCACTGAACAGCCCACGCTGGCTAAGCGGGCTGTCAAGACTCTGATGCCTTTCGCCACCACATACTTATGCGAAAGGGGATTTTCTGCTTTAACAAACATGAAAACAAAATACAGAGCAAGACTTTGTGTGGAAAATGATTTAAGACTCAGCCTTTCCCAAATTGAGCCAAACATTGAAGAGCTGTGTGCCTCTGCTCAAGCACATCCATCACATTAAATAAAGTTATGTTTAATGAAAGTTCATATCTGGCCTTTATGCTCTCGACAAAACGGTGAATTCTAATAAATCTTTTGATACACTGCTAATATTAAGTAGTAAAGTTCGTTATTAAAATTCTGTCATTACTAAAATATATTAATAAATTCATTTGGTGGTGAGAAATAATCGTGCAGTATTTATTTGTATGCATGTGGTATTGTAATGTATTTTTAGACACTAATTAAGAGTTTGTTCGTAGCAGCGGGTATGTGGCTGAGGCTGACATGTCTCAAGGGGTACGTGGCTGGAAAAAGTTTGGGAACCACGGTCTTACACCATTAAAAAAATCTCTGTCTGTGCAGCAGAAGAATGTGTGCACTCTAAAAAATATTCATGGTGTTTGTAGGTAGAACTGAACAAAAAAGCATTTTCTGCTTAAATAAGTAAGTTGTCTATATGTACTCGTTTCAGTGAATTGAGTAATCAATGTTAAAAATCAGTGCAACACAAAAATTAAAAAAATTAAATGTTTGAGTATATTGAACAAAATACTTTTGTCATCAATCAACAACAGAAAATATTAAGTTTGTGTAACATGTAAAAGTTAGTTTAAACATGTTTCCTGTTTGAATTGCCCATACACTGGACCATAACGAAAAAATAATTACAACTGCCATGAAAAACAGAAGAAGAAACAGAAAAAAATCAGAGGTTGGCAACACTGCCTGGTAAGTTTCTTTTTTATAGTGTTTTATTAATATGTACTAGTTGTATAAGTTTACTGTATAAGTTTAGTCTGACAGTGGTAGCTACATGATGTGAATTGACACTTAGTCTGCTAAGCTAGTTGTTACTCTACAAAAGTAAAAGGCAAAATGTATTTTTTTCTGTTATCATTTAAATCTGTCACTCTGGTGGTTACTTTGGTTAGCCATAGGTGTGTGTGAGACCATGCGTACAGCCGAGGCCAACCCCGTAGCATACAGTGGCTTGCAAAAGTATTTGGCCCCCTTGAACTTTTCCACATTTTGTCACATTACAGCCACAAACATGAATCAATGTTATTGGAATTCCACGTGAAAGACCAATACAAAGTGGTGTACACGTGAGAAGTGGAATGAAAATCATACATGATTCCAAACATTTTTTACAAATAAATAACTGAAAAGTGGGGTGTGCGTAATTATTCAGCCCCCTTTGGTCTGAGTGCAGTCAGTTGTCCATAGACATTGCCTGATGAGTGCTAATGACTAAATAGAGTGCACCTGTGTGTAATCTAAAGTCAGTATAAATACAGCTGCTCTGTGACGGCCTCAGAGGTTGTCTAAGAGAATATTGGGAGCAACAACACCATGAAGTCCAAAGAACACACCAGACAGGTCAGGGATAAAGTTATTGAGAAATTTAAAGCAGGCTTAGGCTACAAAAAGATTTCCCAAGCCTTGAACATCCCACGGAGCACTGTTCAAGCGATCATTCAGAAATGGAAGGAGTATGGCACAACTGTAAACCTACCAAGACAAGGCCGTCCACCTAAACTCACAGGCCGAACAAGGAGAGCGCTGATCAGAAATGCAGCCAAGAGGCCCATGGTGACTCTGGACGAGCTGCAGAGATCTACAGCTCAGGTGGGGGAATCTGTCCATAGGACAACTATTAGTCATGCACTGCACAAAGTTGGCCTTTATGGAAGAGTGGCAAGAAGAAAGCCATTGTTAACAGAAAACCATAAGCAGCCTGTTTGCAGTTTGCCACAAGCCATGTGGGGGACACAGCAAACATGTGGAAGAAGGTGCTCTGGTCAGATGAGACCAAAATGGAACTTTTTGGCCAAAATGCAAAACGCTATGTGTGGCGGAAAACTACCACTGCACATCACTCTGAACACACCATCCCCACTGTCAAATATGGTGGTGGCAGCATCATGCTCTGGGGGTGCTTCTCTTCAGCAGGGACAGGGAAGCTGGTCAGAGTTGAGGGGAAGATGGATGGAGCCAAATACAGGGCAATCTTGGAAGAAAACCTCTTGGACTCTGCAAAAGACTTGAGACTGGGGCGGAGGTTCACCTTCCAGCAGGACAACGACCCTAAACATAAAGCCAGGGCAACAATGGAATGGTTTAAAACAAAACATATCCATGTGTTAGAATGGCCCAGTCAAAGTCCAGATCTAAATCCAATCGAGAATCTGTGGCAAGATCTGAAAACTGCTGTTCACAAACACTGTCCATCTAATCTGACTGAGCTGGAGCTGTTTTGCAAAGAAGAATGGGCAAGGATTTCAGTCTCTAGATGTGCAAAGCTGGTAGAGACATACCCTAAAAGACTGGCAGCTGTAACTGCAGCAAAAGGTGGTTCTACAAAGTGTTGACTCAGGGGGCTGAATAATTACGCACACCCCACTTTGCAGTTATTTATTTGTAAAATATGTTTGGAATCATGTATGATTTTCATTCCACTTCTCACGTGTACACCACTTTGTATTGGTCTTTCACGTGGGATTCCAATAAAATTGATTCATGTTTGAGGCTGTAATGTGACAAAATGTGGAAAAGTTCAAGGCGGCTGAATACTTTTGCAAGCCACTGTATGTTCGTATCATGACGGGCGCAACATTTGACTGAATTCTTATCGAAGGTGTGTTTCCCCTAGACTGTGTTGGGTGAGTTAACTAAGCACTGAGTTCTAAATAGGTGAATCACAAGTTCCAGGTCTAAACTACTCTGCATTTATTAAGGCTGTTGTGTTTTTAACATGTTTTAATGCTTTGTATCTTGTTCTATTTAATCTGAACAAGCCCCTAAAAGCAGTCAGTGATCACTGTCGGCCTCTCTCAGTTTTTATTACCACTGTTCATTTTAAAGCTCAGTTTTTAAAACCTTATAATGTAACTACAGCCCAGCCCATGCAGCAGTATATTAATGACTAACCTCGTATTGTGGATGGATTATCTCGGTTGTTCTCCTGACTGAAGTTTGGTCTGTTTGCAGCATCCTGCCATGCGATTGCATTTGTCCCTAACCTTCAGGAACCCTCACGTTAACTTTTATCGAGTGGAAAAAAGTTAGCATTCATCCTCCAGATTCACTGTGTTTATGTTATGCTAACATAGCTGTGTAGCTAAGCACCACATAGCACATCATTATATTACAAGCTAGCCCAACTTCAGTAACCCTGCCTACAAACGTCACTGCTGTTTAGTTGTCTGTCTTCATTTATGTCGGAAGTGAAAGCAGAGCTGTACATTTTAATTTTTGCTGTGGCGGTTAAGCTGTGGATTTTTGGCTTCACGACCCTCCTTCGTGGTTTGTGCACGTCGAAGCTCAGTTTGCTCTTCATGGAGTTTCAGCCGACGACACGAAATACCATCATGCGGTGGCCTCGCTGGATCAGCTGTCCACCCGCCGTGTGATGACCCTCCTCTGGGATCCCCCCCACCCAAGAGAAATACACCACTCTCATAAATAAATAAAATTGAATTGAAAAAGCCAGCCCACGGGTAATGTCTCTTAGGTACAAACCTCTGTCGTGAAACAAATGTGAATTAGACTGTAGTTTCAGTTTTGCCTCTTATGTTTTATTATGCAGTCCTACATGAGTGTAGTTTTGAGAGTTCATAATACATATAACCTTACCTTTGGACTGTTGTGTTGTTGAACATTAAAATGTTTTGTCATTTCCTTGATTCTGCGATATTTACCAAGTTGATAGGTTAAAGTTCATGTTTAACATAATAACCAGATTTGCAAAAACCAATTGCATTTTAGAAGGGCATGGCTTAAAATTATTGTAGTTTGGAAGACTTCATATATTTATTGGCCACTTTATTTAATATACCTTTACAAATCTTTATAATGGTTCTCAAAGTCGGTTATCAGGCCCCACTGCTCTGCTTATTTCCCAGCTATTAATACACTACACTCTGTTGATTGCCTGGTGTGTTCAGTCTTGCAGAATTAGAAGACTCCATTGTGGAGTAAGGAAAACAGTGAATTGGCATGTTTTAGCTTCTGATTCACTAAATGCGTCATTTCTTTTGTTACTGAGGTTGTTTGTGGAGGGATTGTACTGAAGTACATTATTGTTTTGTCCACTCGTTTATAATTCAACGGCTGCTGTAATGTTTGATTTATGTTGTATGACACAGAAGTGCATTACTTGGAAAATGTTTTGCAATGGGGTTTTTTTGTTTTTGCAGAAAAGTTACTCAATATTACCAGAAAATCTAAATTAACATTAGGTTGCTTAAACGTAACTATGCTTTTAGAGGTCAAAGTAAATCATGCCGGTTGGTTAAACCAGCTGAGTTAGCCAAAGCTAAAAATTACTTGCTGGATTTACATAATAATATACGTTTATTACTTAAAAGCTGATTGTAAATTGTTCCAACAAATTTTTAAAATAGAGCCAACAAAACATTTTTTAGAGTGTGAGATGATATAATAATCATGTATACAATAATTAAAAAAAATATATATTTTAAACATGATTATGTAGCTTATGTTAATTTTTATCCTTTCGATCCATTGAGTTATGAAAAACAGATACATATATAAATGATTACTTCTTTACTAATGCACTTACCAAGCAGTATTTCCATTTATTCACTGTAAAATCTAATTAGTTCCCAGAACTAAAAAAAAATATGCAAACTCATTGCCTCAAAAAAATTGAGTAATGCTTACTTGAGATGACTGTTAGGACAACTTATTCTTTGCAAGTATGCAGTACTAAGAATAACTTGATGTTTCTGACTGTGCAATACTAATTGTTTACCCACTGACAAACACTCAAAGTTCTACTAAATTAAAAACAATTTGTGGTAACCTGATTATGATTCAAAAAGAATAATTAACAACGCTTCTTGTAATGGTGTTAAAATCAGTCCAACTTTTATTTTCAAATGCAAAAAGTATATCAGCCAACATACTGGACACTGTTCTGCTGAACAACAAACAATTATATTGTTATAATCTTACAGTGAAACAAAGTCTAATATTTAATTATTCCGAAACTAAGTTTAGGCTCTCCACAACTTTGTTTTTCAAGTTACATTACTTATATAATCAAAATAAAATGTATTTGTTGTTCAGTCACAAGTGCAGTCTCTAGTTTAAACATCACATTTGTTTTTCATTCAAACACAGAAGCTTGGTATGCTGTAATATCTTAAGGATGGATTGTTTCCAGTCCTGGTATTACTGCCTGAACTCATGGATTTAGGCGATCCAAATGTAAGTGCAGAAGAAAGTCTCTAACTTCCCTTAAGTACAGTGGCAGTGAATGTGGGTTGGAGATCCAATGAGCTTGAACCTGCAGGTGACCATTTTCACTGTCCACACCATCTGTGATGGAGGACTCATCTCTCCTAGTGCCCTGCAAGCAAACAATCATATTGTGGCGTGTTGGGGGAGCAGCTAGTTATTACCCATCATGCCTTGGGACATGTTCTTGTTTTACTGTTTACGGTTACATGACTTTTAACTGTTCTCTTAACTGTTCTGCTTATACTGCGTTACAAAGTCGCCGACAGTTATTGTTTGATGGAAAGAATGCAGTACCATGAGTGAGTTCGGTTATGCTGTTATTGACACTCGGAAAGACAGTATAGCACAAGCAAGTGTTTAATAAAGAGCAGGGGGAGCTTGTGGAACCTGTGGAACAGCAAGCAGCAAGCTCAATCTCTGCGTGGTGCTTTGTTGTTAAGATTCCTTTGCTTACCTCAATATTTGTGTAGAATACAACTTATTTGCTTTCTTAGAACATTTTTTCCTGCATTTGCTACAGAACTGACCCCAACTTTTCAGGATAAATAATAGGATAAATAGGAAGAGGATAAATACAGTCATTATAATGACAGCAGTTCAATTAATGGCAAGAGATAAGACATGTACCTCCATGAATCACTACCTTATCATAGTGAATACAAAGTTTTATTTGGCTATCTGTCATTCAGTCAGTGTTTTCTTCTGCTTGTACATGATCCGTCTTCCATAGAGGAAGCACAGTCTGGGGATAAGGTAGATGACTCATCCACTCTGGGGTGAGGTCACACGGGCAATACACAAATCCTTGGTGGCAGAGCCTTTGGTCTGGATTAGACTCGCACAGTGTTCCTGAACGCTCTGTAGAGGCGTGTCAACCAAGACACCTCTACAACATCCAATGTTCCATGGAAATCGGGCGGTACCTCCGGATTGGCAGAGCAGGCCAGGGTGCTGGAAAAGAGAATTAGTCCGTTAGTCGAATCTCAGATACAGGAGGAACAATGCAGTTTTCATCCTAGTCGCAGAACATTGGACCAGCTCTTTACCCTCTAGAGGATATGTGAGTGTGCATGAAGGTTAGCCCAACTAGTCTACATATGCTTTGTGAACTTGGAGAAGGCATTCGACTGTGTCGCTTGTAGTGTTCTGTAGGAGGTGCTTCAGTCTGGGTTTTCTGGCCCGTTACAGTACGAGACATTCGGTCCTTATAAAACGATTGCAAAAGCTTGGACCGCATTGTCAGCAATAAGTTGAACTCATTCCCAGTGGGTGGTGGATTCCTCCAGGACTAGACCTTGTCAGTGATTCTGTGTATAATTTTTAATGACAGAATTTCGAGGCCTAGACAAATGGCAGAAGACTTCGACTTGGTTGGTCTCAGAATCTCGTATTTGATTTTTGCAGATACAGTGGTCCCTCGCTATAACACGGCTCACCTTTCGCGGCTTCGCTGTTTTGTGGATTTTTTCTGTGTGCAATTTTGCATGCGCTTTTTTTTAATTTAATTTTTACAGCGCATTGTGTTCTGCGTCCTGATTGGCTGTAGACCATGGTCAATCAATCTCCTCTGTGCCGTGTCTCCTGTACAGAACAGAATGCGTGAAAATTACAGCACTTAAATCGCTAGCAGTGTCACTCTGAAGTGCTGTACTGTATGTTTGTAAGTTTTCTCCCCAACAAAATTAATGTAGATGATATGTTTTGCACCATCAAAGGTACCTGTGGTAGCCCCAAAAGGCAGAGGAAGATGCTAACCATCGCACAAAAAGTTGGACTTTTGGAAAGGCTAAAGGAAAGTCGAAGCTACAGTATTTTTCGGACCATAAGGCACACCGGATTATAAGGCGCATTAAGCGAAACAAAACAGTCAGATAAGTCAAATCTCACTCAACTCATTCTTCTTGCTTCCTTTACTTCCATACCATTGATTCATTATAGTTGAATTCTCTCACAGCTGCTCTATTCCCATGTTCTGGACCTGAAAACAGGGTTTTGAGTGTGTTTAAACAAGGGAAAAAGTTCAGTTGCCTGTCTGAGAAAAGTGTATGAAAAGTGTATGAAGTGTGTAGTGAGGGGTTTTACAGCCTTACAATAAAATAATAATTAAAATAATAATAATACTTAAAAAATAAAGCTGGCTACTTCGCGGATTTCACCTATCGCGGGTTATTTTTAAAACATAACTCCCGCGATAAATGAGGGACCACTGTAATGTGGTTCTGTCTGTCTCCAGTTCATGCTGGAGTGGTTAGCAGCTGAGTGTGAAGTGGCGGGAATGATAATCAGACATCCAATGAGTTTAAGTATCTTTGGGTTCATGAGTGAGGGAAGAGGAGAACGGGGGATTGGTAGATTGAAACAGATTGGTGCTGTGACTGCAGCTTTGTAGTGAAAAGAGAGCTGAGTGTAAAAGTGAAGCTCTCAATTTGCTGCTCAAACTACACCCCTACCCCCACCTATGGTGATGAGCTCTGGGTAGTGACCAAAAGAACAACATCACAGATACATGAGCTTTCATCGAAGGTGGTTGGCCTCTTCCTTAGAGTTAGGATAAGGACTTAAATCATCCAGGAGTGGCTCAGAGTAGAGCCACTACTCCTTCATATTGAAAGGAGCAAGTTCAGGTGGATGAGGCATCTGACAAGGATGCCTCCTGGTGGAGGTGTCCTGAAATGCCCCACCCAGAGGAGGCCCTGGGGCAGAACCAGGAGAGATTTTATATTTCATTGGTCTGAGAATGCCTTGGTGTTCCCATGGTCAAGCTAGAGAAGGTGGCTTGGTAGAAGGAGGTCTGGGCTTCTCTGATTAGGCTGCTGCTCTTACAAAAACTTTCCTAAATAAAGTGTAACAAAAGAAAATAATCAGACATCTACAAAACCTCACATTAGTTTATATAACTGTTCAGTAGCATTTGTTGAAAAATGTTTTTCAGACAATTAAAGTCTGCATGCTGGTTCAAAATGTAAAAAGAATTGTGTTTCTCTTCTTTAAGTTAATTAAGTTCTAAAGACAAGTCAGTGACATACTGAAAACCTCCACTGTAGTGAATTATAGCGTTCACCCTCAAATTAAAAGTTGTGCCTTAATTTTTAATTTACCAGTTTATTGTTTCTACAAATTGCACTTCATGATGTCTAGTCATAACGTATTAATTTTTTTAAATTATTGTTTGTTTGTTTTTTGTGTGCTGATAAAGATTGCATCGTTTTATCTAGCATTCATATGTTTTATTTTGTTTTTTTAGATTTATACACAAATATATAAAATAATTCAGTTTTCTGTCTAATTTATTAACAATTTAGATAGACAAACTGTCTCACATTAGAGGGTCAGAGGGCCCGGTGGCGCCAGTGTCCGGCAGCCTCGCCTCTGTCAGTGCGCCCCAGGGTGGCTGTGGCTACAACGTAGCTTGCCATCACCAGTGTGTGAATGTGTGTGTGAATGGGTGGATGACTGGATATGTAAAGCGCTTTGGGGTCCTTAGGGACTATTAAAGCGCTATATAAATACAGGCCATTTACCATTAGAGAGCATCCAAGCAACATGTGAAAAAGCAAAGGTTCAAATGCAGTCTTCCATTTTATATATGCCATTATTTATAAAATGACCATCTTACCTAATTAGTAAAGACTTTGGTAGCTTAGATGGTGTAACATTGTTTATCATACTTGTGAATCTGTTTATTGATATGCAGTATTACAATTCTGATTTCATAAATAGAAAACAGACCTTAAAATATATCAAACCAACATCTGCTGCTGCACCGTATGTTGAGCGATTCATGTTGTCATTTTTATCTGTGCATTTGTAGTCCTGATTCTAAAATGCTTATGAACACTTGTATCCTCTCAGAAGACACTCTCTGACAATCTTAAAAGGAACAAACATTAAAACATGTTCTATAAAGCTCCCCATTTTCTGGTTTTCACATTAGAGCAGTCTGATCATCAGGATTAACGGAAACTATAACTGAGAGGAGATGTGATTTAATGTTTAGTTCTTTGTACAGTGGTCCCTCGCTATAATGCAGTTCACCTTTCGCGGCCTTGCTGTTTCGCGGATATTTTTTGTGCAATTTTGCATGTTTTTTGTTTTTTTGTTTTTTTTTTACAATGCATTGTGTTCTGTGTCCTGATCGGCTGTAGACCATGGTCAATCAGTCTCCTCCGTGCCGTGTCTCCTGTACAGTACAGAATGCGTTCAGCTTGTCAAATTTACATCAAACCTTCGATCGCTACAGTGTGTCTCTAAAGTGCTGTACTGTATGTTTGTAAGTTTTCTCCCCAACAAAAACTATGTCAATGAAACCTTTTGCACCCAAAAGGCAGAGGAAGATGCTGACCATCGCACAAAAAAGTTGGACTTCTGGAAAGGCTAAAGGAAGGTCGAAGCTACCGTATTTTTTGGACCATAAGGCACACCGAATTATAAGGTGCATTAAGCGAAAGAAAACAGTCAGATAAGTCAAACTTTACTCAACTCATTCTTCTTGCTTCCTCTACTTCTGTACCATTGATTCAATAATGTTGAATTCTCTGGCAGCTGCTCTATTCCCATGTTCTGGACCTGAAAACAGGGTTTGATCTTTGGTTTAACTCTATAACACTGGACTTATTTTTCTACAAAGGTTTGAACTTTGAGAGTGTTTAAACAAGAGAGAAAAGTGTGAAAATGTTCATGCCTGTGTGAGAAAAGTGTACAGCCTTAAAACATCTATAATAATTGTAAAAAATAAAGTTGGCTACTTTGCGGATTTCACCTATTGCGGGTTATTTTTAGAACGCAACTCCCGTGATAAATGAGGAACCACTGTATTTGATAATTTTTATTGCATTGTTTTTGTCAGTGTGTTAAAAACAGGTAAATTACCTTTGGTGAACTGAATATGTTGTCTGTGGAGACAATGAAAAAAGCGTTAGTCATTGTTGCTGGTTGGTTATGAACATTGACAAATATGCTGGTAGATATCAATAAAGTTTTCCCTAAACTAATTAAGCAGTAAAACAGGAATTTTGACAACAAAATTAGTTGTGGATGTACTAGCACTTGGTTAAGGTTATTAAAGATGGATGTCTGTTATAACTGAACAGGTAAAATGTAAATGTAAAATTTATAAAACTTTATTTTTCTTTTTGAGTACCTCTAATGACAGTTTATGTTTCCAACATCGTGGAAGTCCCACTGACAGAAGAAAAGTCACCAACAAAGAAATGAGACCAACGGAGCGCAGCACAATAAGTCCAGTGGGTTGAGAAGACCCGTGTGCTTGAAAATCAGTTGCTATAAAGATAATGAAAAGTGAGTCTTATTCACCAGTTTTAATTTTCATTATACTGGGACAATTCAGAATATTTATTATCTCAAGAAATTTTTAATTGCTAAATGATCAAATATAATTTCATTTACAACCTTTTAAAAATTTAACTTAAAACGAATGAACAATTAAAAGCAGCTAGGAAAAAACAACAGTCAATATCACATAATGAAAAAAAAAAGTATGTTTTTCTTTACAAAACCTTTAGTCTCAAAATGCTACAGTTGTAGGTATTATCAGTTTTCTGATAATTAGTTTCGGCTAAAACAAAATTTAACAAAAGTATCAACTGTTATTTAAAACACACAGGTATAGCTCACCTTTGATGTTAAGCCAGCTCTCTGGTGATTCTCCAGCATCAGCAATACTACATTTGTAGAGTCCTTCATCAGATTTTGATATAGAGGGAGTCATTATGTTTCCTGATGAGCTGCTCCCAATGAAAATGCCATTTTTATAGAATTTTGCAGTGTAGTTGGAGTTTGCATCCTTTTTTCTACAACGCAAGGCCACATTTTCTCCCTCAATCACAGGATAAACAGGAAGCTCCAGGATCACATGACTCTCTAAATCGAAATGGCAGAAGATATGACAGTTATTTTGTCTCTAATACTGATTTTTGTTCAAATTATACATACATGTAATATATATATATATTAGGGGTGCAACAATACTCGTATCGATATTGAACCGTTCGATACAGTGCTTTCGGTTCGGTATGCATATGTATCAAACAATACAAAATTTTTTATTTATTTTATCAACTTTTCTTCTGACGATGCTGTCTGTGTTGAGCGCTCAGTGAATCTGCGTTCGACTACTCTGCCTAGGCTGCACTGTCGAGTGCAGATCCACTGAGCGCAGCGCAAGCTAGCAAGACAGAAGCTAAGCTTGTTGCAACATGGCAACTGCCTCAACGCTACCCGAAACTGAACCTCCCCCACCGTCATTCAGATCTGGCGTTTGGAACTATCTTGGTTTTCATGTGAAGCATGACCCTGATGGTAAGCGCGTTATGGACAAAAGTAAAACAGTATGTCTGATGTGCCACGCAATGCTCAATTGGTGGGAACTAGTGCGTTAGCACAGTTAGCTTGTTAACGTGTTGACGCCGTCCAGCCCCACGCACGGGGCGATCCGCGGTAACTTGTTAACGGAGATTTGCCGCGTTATGGCGTTAATGTCATTTTAACGAGTGACAGCACTAGTGGGAACACAGCGAATATGACTGCACATTTATGCCGACATCATCCTAGTGCAAAGACAAGTGGAAGCAGACAAAAACAACAAGCACGCATGCTACAAACTTTACCCGAGTCATTTAGACAGCCGTTAGCACATGATTCTCCTCATGGGGACCTGATATGTTTAACCCTCTGGGGTCGCTGGACGCGCCGGCACGTCAAAATCACATGACCAATTTAAGACGACACAGCTAAAAGATGCAGCGACTCAGATTCTCCAATTCAACTTGGGTCGAAAGTGCGGACTTCAAACTATATACCAGTTTTTGAATAGTGTTGATAGGCCACGTAAAACCAGAGTTATGATTAAAAATACATGCGATGTTTTTTTCTGAATAAAACAGTGGTGTTTACAGCGGGAAGAACGGTAAAAACGGCGTTTTCTACAGACAGCCTAGCAAACACTCTCCCTTTGCCAGTGAAAAAAGAAAAAGAAAAAACAGCCCTTCCCTATTGGTGTTAGAGTTTACCATGTCAGCCAATCAAAAAAATGATATGTCAACATGTGACACTTGGTTGTTTAGGGAGGAGGGGAAGTTTTTAGTAGTGACACCCGCGACGGAAAGCGGGCGAGCGAAAGAAAGACAGAGAGCGAGTTTTCATATGCGAGACATTAGTGACGTTTAGCATGTTTGGAGGCTGTAGTTAGTGTGTTGTGTAGTTATTGTTTTGTGTGTCGGTTAGACTGCTGAATTTCATATTTGCTCTAAAAAAGCCGTCAAAGGCAGATTCCAGTGTAAACGCATGGAAAACTGGACTGATGCACCTCCTGATGTCAGACCTGCAGGGTTTAGGCCTGTGGTGTTCTCCTCTGTCTTATACTGAACACAAACTACATTTTTTGGACTTGCACAAATAATTTGTGTGCCTTCTTATATGATGCAGCACACCTGATTGTTCTGTAAATAGATTTAAATGTTTATATAAAAAACCCCTGAGGCCTTGGCTGTGTTTTTAGGCAAATAGTACCATATAACTTTGTTGTTTGCAAAACTTGTGCACAATTTCTAGAAATATACAATTTCTATTTGCATTTCAAGTTATGAAAATGATTTGTTAAACATGTTTGTGGGTTTTACAGTAAAAAATATAACTTTTTTCTACTCGGAATTTGAATTTTTTGTCTGAATTTAGATCAACTGTGCTAATATAGTATACCAAAATGAAAAAATAACTCAAATTTCACATATTTGAGGTTGTGCTGAAAATAATGGTACCAAACAAGGCAAGAAAAACATATTTTAAAGGTGAAATATAGATGTAAAATCAAAAGTAGTCAAAAACGGCCAATTATACCCTGGACCCCAGAGGGTTAATATGCTGCTGAGAATATACCCCAGAATAAGGGTATAGTATAGCTTTTATTTTGGAAAGAGCCATTTCTCTGTAATACACTCTCTTTTCCAAAGATGAGCGATTTCTTATTATTATTTTGTTGTTTCAGCAACATTAAATTTAAAAACTGTACTTTTGAGTTAAAATATATATTTATAATTTTAATAAATGACAAATTAAAACGGCATGAACATTTTTTTGTATCGAAAAAATATCGAACCGTGACACCAAAGTATCGAACCGAACCGAACCGTGAATTTTGTGTATCGTTGCACCCCTAATATATATATATATATATATATATATATATGTATATGTGTGTGTGTGTGTGTGTGCATTATGGTTATGATGCATTTTATGAAGAAAAATTATCCCTTACTGCCAATGAAAACCTACAGTAACACATATAAGACACTGTGCTTTACTGTAAGTGATATAGTTGATGGACTAAATATGTCAACGCATGATTGTTTTTTCCATGTACATACCAGTTACAGTGATGTTGACAGAGTTGCTTTTTTGTATTTCTCCATTTTCACACCAGTATTCTCCGCTGTCAGTTGATGGATATGCATTAATAATTTTGCAAGGTCCAAATGATCTTTCCCAGGTTGAAGCACATGTTCTAACATCTCCATTCATCTTTTTCATCACTCTCCATCCAGTCAGCCCATTTAGCCCTTCACAGCTGATCATGATAGGCTCTGCTTGAAAGAACTGCTGTCTGTTTGGAACAACTTGAGGAAAACCTGAATCTGAGACACAAAATCAAATTTAGACCCCTTTTTTTAATTTGACCAAAATAGTCTCAAACTTAAGGTTATTGCACATGTGCTCCTTCTTATTGTTTTTTTTTTTTTTTTTTTTAGTTTTTCAGACAAACACAAATGTATACACATTAAACATGTAAACTTTCAAATGATAAAGATTTATGCATATATAGTTACTGTAATGGTAAATATAGATATGCAAGCAGTTATTTCAGAAGTGTTTTAGAGGTTTATGTTGTAGCTCTATTTTTAGCTGGAAAATAACAACTGCAGTAGTTTCAGAAACTTTCAGATTGTTAAGAGATATATTAAATCTATTACACACACTAGTATACCAACATGCAGCCTGAAACGTAAAAATCCACAAAAAAACCCAATATTTAAAAACTTACTATGTGTTTGAGAATCACTGAATTCAGCTACTATAACCAACAGCATCAGAACATTCATCACTGAAAAGATTGAGAATGACAGTTTTAATATTTAACATGTTTTTAATTTTTTTTTGTCCATCAGTAGTAATAAGTCCTATGCATTTATTAGTGAGCAGTTACAAATGTCCAAAAGGAATACATGCAAACATATGGGTGCATTTTGTACATATTGAGTCTGTAACAGAGAAAATGTACGCAAGGGAAATTAATATCTTTTTTATAAACAGACAATGTCAGTACTCACAGAGTCTGATGGTGGGAAATCTGACCTCCATGTTGTCTTGATGCTGACTGTGTGAGTGTCAGACTGAACTGAGGATATATTCTCTTGTAAGAACTTCCTCTTCCTCTGTTTCTGTGGTGACTGAGGCCCAACAGGGTTCCACTTCAGTCACATGTGATTGCATCTCCCTGCAGCCTACTAGTTGTGCCCTTTTATATATTTAAATGTTATGTTTTACCAATTCTAGATTTTGATTATACACACACACACACACACACACACACACACATAAATATATATATATATCTATATCTTTATACCTATATGTGTCTGGAGACCAAGATAAAGGTAGCATGGGAGCTATTTTTAAATAGATATCAGTGTCAAACATATTTCTACCTATTACTATGCACATGCAGTAATATATATATATATATATATATATATATATATATATATATATATCTCTCTCTCTCTCTTTCTCTCTCTCTCTATATATATATATATAGAGAGAGATTGATATATATATATATATATATATATATATATATGTGTGTGTGTGTGTGTGTGTGTGTGTGTGTATATGTACACACACACACACCTGGATGGATTCAACTGGATTCTGTCCGGATGGAGGTGGTGAGCCTGTGCCCAGTCTGAACTGAACCTGAACCAATGTCTCTCAAGAGAGACATCAAAGTGGTAAGACTCAAACCACAAAATCAAAATAAAAAAGGAACTATACTATTTATATATAAAATGACAGATGACTGTTTTCTCTTATGTTTTCAGTCATTTAGAACTACCAAAATTATTTTTATTTGCCAAATGCCGGAAGATTATGGACAATTATGTTTATTAAAGAATTATCTTAAATTTGTTCATATTGAGAAGCTTCCATCCATTTCCTTAGGGTTTTGTAGAATTGCTTTTTAAAATGGACAACTCTGTTCAAACATTTTAGGTTTCCTCCCATAAGCTTTTCACAATAGTTTGCAGGAATGTTGGCCTATTCCTCCTGACAGAACGGGTGTAACTGAGTCAGATTTGTTGGCCACTGTTAAATACCCCAACTCTTTGATCTTTGGGTTGAAGGAAGAACAACACTCGGTGTTTAATGCTCATTCAACAATCACTTTAATCAATACAATTCTCTTTATTCCATACAACACTTTGAGCATTACAAACATCTGGACGGGAGATTTCCACAGGAGGGTTTCAGAGAAATAAGGCCATGATTCTACACCAGTGGTCAGCAACCCTGGGCACGTGTGCCACAGCTGGCATGCGAAGGGTTAACTGATGGCATGACCATAGCTGGACTGGCCATCGATGGTGATTTTTCGTTTTTATGGGCCGATTATTATTATTATTATTATTATTTTTATTTTTATTTTTTTGTAACGGTATAAACAATGAAAGGTGGTGGACTGGCCAGATGCTGGCCGATGTGTAAAAATAACTCAGTTGTTTGCTGGTGGCTATGGTGGAGCTTCCACAGAGGCCAGCAGGTGGATGAGAGAAAGGGGAGGCAGGAGGAGGAGAGACCTGAGGCGGCCGCCGGTCCGAGTGTCAGGTGAACTGAACTTCAGGTAAGAAGTTATGACCTGCAGTCTATCTGGGTCAGATATAAACCAAGTTTAGGTGGAGTTTATTTTCGTTGTGCTGACTTTTTACAGTCAGTTACAATAACTCGTATTGTGTACTAGCTAGCATGATGGAGTTTCTATACAGCTGGGTGGGTGCTGTGATGTTACTGATAGTGAACTTTATTTTATTCATAAGGTTAGTTAGTAGAGTTGCCAACCGTCCCGTAAAAAATGGAATCATTTCGTATTTAGCTGAAAAGGAACACAGTTTGTCCTGGACTTCAGCTAGAATGGAAAAAGATGCAAACCTGGAGTTATTCTGTGTCTTTACACTGCAGCTGCCTCTTCTTCTCTC
This sequence comes from Oreochromis aureus, assembly GCF_013358895.1. Lineage (NCBI taxonomy): Eukaryota > Metazoa > Chordata > Actinopteri > Cichliformes > Cichlidae > Oreochromis > Oreochromis aureus. The sequence continues at coordinate 55,463,802 of NC_052944.1, read as the reverse complement.
ATTCTCTCCCCCTTTCTTTCCTGTTGCTACTTCAATCATGAAACTGATCAATGATCAGCTGATCGGCTTTTCTCTCTTGTTTGTTTATCGCCCACTTTGTGCCAGAAAGAGGAAACCAGCAGATGTCGCGCTAAACAACAGCAGCACGTTTAAGCTTGATCAGCTGTTGTTAGAATGTATTTAATATTAATTTCTAGTATCAGCTGATGTTTGCTGGAGCCACAGCTGTAAAAGCTGCTGGTCATGATATCGGTTTGGTTATCTGGTGAGAGGGAAACATGAAGCTGAAACCAGGAGATGTCCTTACTGAATCATCAGAGCTGAACAGGTGATGGAGAAACATGTTTACCTTTTAGGTGACATGAATAGGTTGAAGGGAAGTTATGAACTGTTTCTGAGAGACAAATAACACCAGGATCCTTTTTTATGTAGCTGACAGCTGGTAACTGTGCAGGGGCGGGTCTAGCAAAGTTTTGCCAGGGGGCCAGGTAGGGCATTAACAGGGAAAGGGGGGCACAAAGAAATACTTTTCTTTCTTATTCTCATTTAAAATGTCTAGCTTTTAATAAATAATTATCTTAATCTTACAACAAAAGTTTTTATTTGATGTAAAATTTATAAAAATCATACATATACCAACAAGACAGTGTACATCACTGTCACAACAGTGTTTGTTTTCATTCAAAGGCTTTTTGGCTCTTCCTATAATACCTGGTGGGCTGGTCTCTAGTCAAAATGCCCGGGCCGATTTTTTGTCCCAGTCCAGCCCTGGGCACAACACGCAGTGAATTAATCTGAGAAGGTGCATTAAAAAATAAATGGCCGGGGCAGCAGTGCACATCGCAAATTAGCTCGCATAGACACAGTATTTGGCTCTACATATCTGTGTGAGCAGATTTTCTCTCACATGAGTGTCCTCAGGTAGCCGTCTGAATGCTGGACACTCGGAGACCTGTGTCTCTGAGTGGGAGACCAGAGATCACATTAACATGTGTATCCCTGTATTAACAAACATACCATATTGGCCCAGTTTATTTTTCTTATCATTGTTGTGAGGAGACCATAAATAGCATTTGCATTTTCTGTTGTACAGTTCATTTGCTGTTATGGAGTTCTTGTTATGAATAAAAAGTGTCTTTTTGTTGTTTCAAAATAGCTGATAACTATTTGCTGATAGCTGCCAACATCTGCAAACAAATATAATTCTATAAAGTTAGTGTGTAACTGTTAATATAGAGCGTTATTAAATTTATTGCTAATGCAATCATATGGCACACTGACTTCTGAGGAAATTTTAGATGGCACTCATCATCAGAAAGGTTGCCTACCCCTGTTCTACACAAACAGCATTTTGTATGAATCAGCAGTATAATACATCATAAAACAGTGCAATATCCCATTCCTGGTTTTCTTCAAAATAAACAATCAATTAATTTTATTACATGTACTTGAGATTTTCATAGCTCAGGATCCAACATCAAAATCCACTGGGCCAGTCCCAGCAGCACATTGACACACAGGATTCAACAACCTTTGTCTCTCAAAACTAGTTCCTGCTAGTCCCTCTCTATCTCCTGCCTCCCTATCTCATGTCCTTGCTGCCCACTTCTCCGCACACTGTGTTCTCCTTGCTTTGGCTTACCAACTCCTTATCCCACTAATGGCAGCTCTGTTGTCTCTGCTTCTCACATAAACCTCTGACCTATTCTCCCAGTTCTATGTGCTCTATGTGTGAATGTTTAGCAGCTTGACCTATGACCTACTTAAATGACTAATGAATATAATGCTTTACTATGGTTAATACAACTAAATCCCTAATACTACAATAGTCTATTCTTACACCACCATGTTCACACAAACCATTCACCTCTGCCTTCAATTTTTTTTTTATCCAACTTTAGAAGATTAAGTTGTTGTAAATTTCACACAATTCACAAATTTCCAGTGGTAGACATATTTATTAGCTTGTCAGGCCTGGCTCCAGATTGTTTTATTACTATTATTTATTGCCAGTTTCATATCACTGGACTTATCCATGGCAGTAAAGTACATCCAGACAATACCTTATATTGCCTCTTTAATAGTTCCCAAAATATGTTGGTTGTTGCACACCTACAAAATTCCTAAACATGCTGTAATAAATTTAAGAGAGAGAAAAGGGACAAAAATAGATGATCCTGGGGATCATCAGGGGGTCCTTTTGTCCCTCTTTGGGGGGATACTCCCACTGGGTTTAAATCTGGGACTCTCCACCATTTGACCTTAGAACTGAAGAAGCTTCTCGGATGAGAGGCGAAACGTCTTCAAGCAAATTAAAGAAGTCCAGACGCTTTTCTTTCCAAGCTCCTTAGACTTCTATTAAGTAAACACTGCAATCACATTTCTTCAAATAGATTTTGTTGATTAGTAAGGATGAAACAGAACTGCCTACTGACAATGCCCTTAAAGGAAACAATTGCCCCTACAGCAGAGAACAGGAGATGTCTTTCCCCAAAACAAATACAGGCCCTTTTTGATGACATCATAGACCGGGGAATGATTTGAGCACGTTATCCCAGGTCATGCCAGAAGATGGCACTAAAGAGCAACTTTCTCAGGGAAAATATATCTAAAAAAACACAGTCACAGTAACACCTTGGGACTTTCCCATGACCTTTTGACCTTTCCGGAAGCGTGCCAGCTGTGAGAAGTGTCACGAATTGCCACAGGGACATATTAGGACATGTTTTGGCCATCACAGATGTGTGACGGAATCTTGATGTTTGTCCTGAGAGGGAGGGGTTGGTGGAGCACAGTTCATGATTGAAACGCAAACAGCAAAACTTTTATCTTCAGTGCTTCTTTCTTTCAACTCAGTAGCAAAAATGTTGTTCTGTCAAAATAGTTGTTCCCTCAATGCAGCTTTCTAACACGCCTGATACTCTTGTAGTCATACAAGAGTCCACTAGACAAGTTTGTCCACTTAAAACATCGCTCTTTCAGATATTTTTTGATGAACTGCCAAAGAGACAATTTTACCCCCCAGTACAGAAGACTGCATGTGGATCTGATCCAGCACACCTCAGGAGAGAACACAAATGATTGTGAAGAAGTGGCGGACATTTGATGGCAGGTCTTAGATAATCGTGAGTTATTGTGTCTGATGGTGAAAAGCACAAAGTTTTTGGAAGAGGCATACAGGCACTGTGGAAACAGTAAAGGTGTGTATGTTCTCTAAAACTGTTTTGTGAGATCTTTTTTAAGTATATTATGTTTTTAAAATGTGACACATTTAATTTGATCTTCAAAGAACATTATTTTAATAAAACTTTTATTCCCATGCTTTCAAAGTATCTCAGATTTTGTTGTATGTCAAATCGATTTTATCTTGAATAAAGTGATATCGATTCATTAACTCCTAGATCCATTTTTAAAATAAATGTATTTTGCCAGAAATACCAGAATCTCAGGTTAAACCTCACAAAACTATTTCAGCAACCACCAAACAGCTAAAACACAAAGTGTGGACCCGATGCATCAGAATCAGCCAGATGCTGGCTTTCTCACCCGATGGCACATACAGGAACACGCCGTCGGGGCTGAAAGCCGACAGCTCACAAATTCTGAAACTGCAGGTTTTTGTTTCTCTCTAACCAAAATTAGTTTTTAAAAAAGAACTTACTTCCAGATGTTTCTTTAGGTTTGAGGTGGAGTCTTTTGATGCTGGGAGCAGCTTGGTTGCTGGCAGAGTGTGCATTTAACAGTCAAATTTCGCCCATCCCTTCCTTCTTTAAATGTGAGTTTCCAAGTAAGAAATGCATTCCTGCACGTGCACTGCTGGCTCTGTTGTGCTGGCTCCGGGTCCATCGTGTAACTGACCAACATTAACAAGATGCTAGAGCCCCTTATTGTATGTTTTGTTTGGGTATTGCAATGCGTTTAATTACAAATTTAGAGAGGGGACACAGAGGGGAAAGCCTAACATATGAAACAGGAAAAGGCCGCCGTGTAATCCATTTATTTCAACAAAGTAACTATACTCGATCACTGTAACTAAATACAGCTACTCATATTTTGTATTTTAAATATGTTTATTTGAAGCATACTGGCATTAACATGGTGGAAGTCGAAGGGATGTTTTTAACATGAAAAACACAAATTTCAGTAATTTCTAAATGTCAAGAGTTAATTTTTTTAAAATGTGTAATGTTAATCCTTTGCATATTTATGTTTTCTGCTGTGACTTAAATATGCTTGATAAATTAGTACCTTGTTACAATCCATATTGTAGTTCATCATGAAATGTAATGAAGCTTTGTAACTTTAAAAGAAAACTTGAAGCCACAAAGTTGTGTTTACTTCCCTGGTTTGTGGGAAAAAAAGTGATTAAATGATGGCTCAATTTTATCCTTATTTATTTTTGGCTTATCAATTATAAGCTTAATATAAATAATTAAAGTCAAGCATAAAAGAGCTGAGCATCACCTCTCAGCATCTTAATCATATCCTCTTCACACTTCTCAAGACACAGTCTGACCTAAAAAAAAATTGGCTCATTTTCTTTGACTTTAGTGAACAGTTTCTGCTGACAAGCCACAACTTATTCAGTCTGTGCACTAGACCACACTTCACACAGAGTCATGCCCAGTAAACTTTGCAGGTGTACTTCACAGCTCTGTTTTAGAAAACAAAGAAATGCAAGACATTTACATCAGCGGTTGACCACAGTGAGTACCTGCTGTTTAGAAGAAATGAGCTGCAGCAGCTCTTCGTTTAAACAACATTCAAGCAAAAAGAGCAGAAGCAACAACTGGCTTAATTTTAACTTCTACATAAGAGACAGAAGTGTTTGTCAGTATGTGAACTTTGTGAGTACTTATGATCAGCCACATCTGGCAGCCAGCTATTTCTGAATATACAGAAGACATGACATTTTACACACTGACATTCACACCAAGCCCAGCAGATGATGTACAACTTGTTCAGTTGCGATAAATGTCTTCACTTTCACTCAGATGTGATTTTGCCTTCATTCCGCTCTTTTTATGAGACCTTTCTAATAAAAATATATACAAGAAGTACAGAACAAAAAATGTACTTGTTTTTTTAAAGCATAGAAAAAAATGCTATTGTTCATATTACAGTTCTTCTCGGTTGCTTAAACACCCAAAACAGTAAACACAAATCCATTTAATATTTACCACCCATCACATATTACATATTATCTGAATGCAACACATAGGGAATCATAGTAAATGGCTCTAGAACATAACATGTCGTCATCTAGTGATGAGATACAGCCATAATGAGAGGACAGACAAGAACAGTAACATCAGTGATGATGGACACTATTTGCTATTCACTGTATTCATTAGGTGTAATTTGAAATCTTAGGAAAATCTGACAATCAGAAGAAAATGATATCACTCTTACATCAGAATATTATTTTTCTGCAGTTTCATCTTAATGACACAAATATTAGCTGCTCCAAACAGCTTCTTGATTTTTATCCTACATTTCATTAACATAGCTAGTGATGTTTTAGGGTTGCTTTCCTAGCATAAAAGATATGAGAAATAAAAAATTATACTTCACAAATATATGAATTTTTCTCAATATTGAGATATTTAAAACGTTTTTGGCTATTTTTCTTTTGAGCCTCTGCACTTTGCAAAGTAACAAGTTACTTTGCAAATTGTAATTGATCACAAAACATGACAAAGCTTTGTAACTTTATAAATAGACTTGTAAAGTGACAAAGTTTTTGTGGATTAAAAAACAGAAAAAAGGAAGTCACTCTTTTTTAGCCATCTTTTAAAGAAGCAGCTCGATAAGGTTTAGTCTGACCATTCTGACATTCGGGAACTGATATATAGCCTATCAAGTATGTTGTCTAAAAATAGTTAGAAATGAGCTGAGCCCCACCTCTTAGCATCTAAATCCAATTTAGATGCTGAGATTATACCGTTACACTTATTCAGCTTCTGAGTTCTGCTTTCACACAGTCTGACCAAAAACATGTAAAATAAAACAAAATCAGCTTATTTTGGGTGACTCAACTGAACAGCTACTGCGGCAGCATGAAATAAGCCACAACTTTTTCATCTGTGCACTATATAACTTTTTACATGTAGACATGCTGAGGATAAAACTGTGCAGTTATATTTCACTGCTTGCCACAAATTTGGTTCATCTGGCAAACAAAGCGACACATTTACATTAGTGGTTGACCACAGTGAGTACTTGCTGTTCAAAAGAAATGAGCTGCAGCAGCTGTTTTCTTTTGAGAAGCATTCATGCATAAGCAAAAAGAGCAGAAGCAACAAGTGGTTTAAATTCAACTTCTACATAAGAGACAGAAGTGTTTGTTAGCATGTGAACTTTATGAGTACTTATGATCAGCCACATCTGGCGGCCAGCTATTTCTGAATATACACAAGAAACGACATTTTACACACTGACAGTCACACCAAACCCAGCAGATGATGTACAGCTTGTTCAATTGCAATAACAATATGTGATAAATGTGGATTACTTCATCGACTTCACTTTCACTCAGATGTGATTTTGTCTTCAGTCAGCTCTCTTTCTGCGACCTGTCAGATATACAAGTAGTAAAGAACTAAAACAGTATTTTCTTAAAGGTGGAAAAAAAGAAAAATGCTATTGTTCATATTACACACCAATATTAACTTCACAGGACAGCTACTAAATAACTATGAACATTTTGCCATTAACCATTAGTTTTCTTAATATTATATTTTGTATTTAATATTTACCACCCATCACATATTACATATTAGCTGAATACAACACATAAAGAATCATTAATCAAAGTTAATCTTACCTTTGAGTTTAGTCTCACCCGGGCGTAAGGTGGTGTAAATGGCTCTAGAAGATAACATGTCATCATCTAATGGACAGATACAGCCGGAGTGAGAGGACAGACGATTCAATTCAATTCAATTCAATTCAATTTATTTATATAGCGCCAAATCACAACAAAAGTCGCCTTAAGGCGCTTTATATTGTACAGTAGATCGCACAATAATAAATACAGAGAAAAATCCAACAATCATATGACGACCACAGTAACATCAGTGATGATGGACACTATTTGCTATTCACTGTATTCATTAGATCTAATTTGAAATCTTAGGAAAATCTGACAATCAGAAGAAAAAATGGCACTTTTACATCAGCCCACTATTTTTCTGCAGTTTCATCTTAATGAATATCAGCTGCTCAGTATCTTGATTTTTACCTAATGGTTTGTTAGCATAGCTAGTCAAGTTTTAGCGTGGTTTTCTTTTTCATAATATTGCTTTTAATTAATATTTAGAACCCACCATATTTAAATACATATGGAATCATTAATCTCACCTTTAAGTTCAGTCTCACTTTGGCTTAGGGTGTAGTAAATGGCGACAGAAGACAATATGTCATCATCTAATGGAGAGACACAGCAGGAGTGAGAGGACAGATATCCACAATAACATCAGTGACAATGAATACTATTTGCTGTTCACTGTTTATTCCTGCAGTTTTATATTCATGACAAAAGTGTCAGCTGTTCTGATGAGCTTCTTGATTTTTAACAGACAGTGATCCCTCGTTTATCGCGGGAGATGCTTTAAGGCTGTAGAACCCCTCTCTACACACTTTATACACTTTTCTCAGACAGGCATGAACATTTTCACACTTTTCTCTCTTGTTTAAACACTCTCAAAGTTCAAACCTTCGTAGAAAAATAAGTCTAGTATTATAGAATGAAACCAAAGGCATCCGCAGTTGCTGTTGACAGTGCAAAAACGTTTAGTCGACATTGTTGTGTTTGTCAGGAAGAAAACTTACAAACATACAGTACAGCACTTCAGAGTCACACTGCTAGAGATTGAAGTTTTATGTAAATTTGAAAAGCTGAACGCATTCTGTACTTTACAGGAGACACGGCACGAGATTGATTGACGATGGTCTACAGCCAATCAGGACGCAGAACACAATGCGCTCTCAAAAAACAAAACAAAACAAAAAAACGTGGAAAATTGCACAAAAAACCCCAGCCACGCCGCGAAAGGTGAGCCGCGTTATAGCGAGGGACCACTGTAAAACAGAACAGCTTTATTGTCATTGTAAATCAGGGGTCTCGAACTCCAGTCCTCGAAGTCCGATGTCCTGAAATTTTTCCATGTGTCCCTGTTGTCACACACCTGAATAAAATTAGTAGGTCATTAGCAAGAGTATAGAACTTGACTGCATGCTAAAGTGGTAACCCCTAACCCTACTCAAGTAAACTTGAGTACATGTAAGTGTTTGGAAAAATGTGCGTACTTTTTTATGCACTTTTAAATTTAAGTACTTTAATTGCACCATGTTCATTCACTCATGAGCTGCTATAACATGAATCAAATGGCTGAATTGCCGCTTCAGCATACAGTCAAGTTCTATAGAACTTGGGACACATGGAAAAGTTTCAGGACACCAGCTCTGAAGGACTGGAGTTCAAGACCCCTGCTGTAACGAGTACAACAGAATTAAAAGTGTCAACACACTAGGTTAAAAAAATGTATAAAAAAGGCAGTAATGATAGCAAAATAAGATGCACACACGATAGACACACCCATCCCTAATAACACAAACATACTTATGCTATTGAGTATCTAGCACTTTCTCTGTATGATAACAATCTCAAAGTGAAGATAGCAAAATGAGAATTAACAAAACCGAAAAGATCATTAAAATATTTTGTTGTTGTTTTTTGGTCAGTAAGTTTTTGAAAACTGGATGTTTTAAATTGAATCTTACTAAAATAAACAAAATTAACACATGTCACTTACATCCTACAACCCTGAATGTTCTTATCTATATCAGTTATTACAATGTCATCATGTTGCGGGCTAAAATGACTAATTTGTAGCATTTGTGCTTCTACCATATGAAAGCACAACATAATTTGTTTCACATTAGTGACATGCAATTTATATTCCAAAAAATGTATTATGCGTGATATATTTTCACATCTGCATGTTGCCTAATAACAACTAGTGTTAATTTAATTGACCAATCTTGCTTGCGCAGTAAGGTTAGACTGGGAAATGATACAGTTGGGAGTTGGGATGTAAAACTAGATCTCATGCTCCCTGTTTCTCATGAAAATGTCACCAAATATTGAGAGCAGATATATATTTTACATTTTATCTCAAGGAAAATTGAGAGAAACTTCCTGAATAACACTGAAAAAAGCTGCCGAGGGACTAAAATCACAGACCAAACAATACCATAACAAGGCGTGTCCTAGTGTGTATAATTTACTAAACAACTGTGTTTCTACTTTGGATTTCTGTGATCCTTTGGATTTAAAGGTCATGTTTTTTTCTTAAACAAATGTTGGCCTTCCTCACCTGTTTGTGCAGAAGAGTGAGGCTGGAAGGAGGCAGGAGAATTTTGAGGACCTGTTTATAAAAAAAGACAAAATAAACAAGAAAAAATGTTAATTGGTGAATGCTGCCAGGAATCACTAAGCATGCTTATTGTTATAAAATAAAAGTTCATCTTCTGATGAGCCAACTGTCAGCATACTTGGTGTTAAAGATGTGTCTTCTGTGTGATTTCTGATGGTTTGTTGATGTTTATGATGTTGAAACAGTCCTGCCAATATTAGCAGAATGACCACCAATAAAACACTGAAACCAGTGCAGATCACCAGGTAGAGTTTGAAGTAAGGCACTGTAGGATGACCTGCCAGGAAGATAATTGCACTGTGTATTAGAAATGATTAAAATGATGTTGTAATTTACTCTAAATGTTTTTATATTTATTTCATGTAAAAACTCAAATAAATCCTATTCAATACAATTATGTAGACCCAATATGATTTAGTCCCATTTGGGAAGGTGCATACTGTTCCAGATCATTTTTCAATGACTTAAAAAAAAAAAAAAGAAGTTGTTTAAAAAACGTCCACAATGACCACATTTGGACTACAGATAGCTGTGCACAGAAGTCCGATGGGCGTCAATTCAGTACAGGTCGAAAAAAAGTCCTTGTGTTACAAAACAACCTCTTCAGTGGACCAAAACTAAATGTCCAAAATGAAAAATAGAAGCATCACTCTGATATCACTTTGCACAGTCGGTATGTTCATCGTAGACCATATATTTTTTCTTACTTACACACTTTTTAATGAAATGTTAAAATTTATTTTGTTAGAAAATATTGATGCATCTTACTTCCAACAGTTAGCCAGCTCTCTGGTGATTCTCCAGCATCAGCAATGCTACATTTGTAGAGTCCTTCATCAGATTTGGATACATTGGGAACCATTATGTTTCCTGATGAGCTGCTCCCAACGGAGATGCCATTTTTATAGAATTTTGCAGTGTAGTTGGAGTTTGCATCCTTTTTTCTACAATGCAAGGTCACGTTTTCTCCCTGCATCACAGGTTGGACAGGAACCTCCAGGATCACATGACTCTCTAAATCTAGATAGCAGAAGTTATGGCAGTTAATTTGGGTAAAAAGTGATTTTTGTTAAAATTATACATACATAGAAATCATTCATTATTACAGATGATAATTCACACGATTTTAAATAGAAATAGAAATTAAATAGAAATTAAAAAACATGATATTTCGGTTAATGTACTAAATATGTCAATGCATAATTATTGTTTTTTTCTATGTACATACCAGTTACAGTGATGTTGACAGAGTTGCTTTTTTGTATTCCTCCCATTTCACACCAGTATTCTCCACTGTCAGTTGATGGATATGCATTAATAATTTTGCAAGGTCCAATCGATGTTTCCCAGGTTGAAGCACATGTTCTAACATCTCCATTTATCTTTTTCATCACTCTCCATCCAGTCAGCCCATTTAGCCCTTCACAGCTGATCATGATAGGTTCTGATTGAAAGAACTGCTGTCTGTTTGGAACAACTTCAGGAAAACCTGAATCTGAAACACAAAATCAAATAAGTTTTCAAAGCATGTAAGCTTTCAAATGATAAAGATTTATACATATATATTTACTGTAATAGTAAATATACATATGCATGTGGTTATTTCAGAAGTGTTTTAGAGGTTTATGTTGTAGCTCTATCTTTAGCTGAAACATAACAGCTGCAGTAGTTTCAGATACTTTCAGTTTGTTAAGAGATATATTAAATCTGTTACACACTTAAAAATACAAAACAAAACAATATTTAAAAACTTACTATGTGTTTGAGAATCACTGAATTCAGCTACTGTAACCAACAGCAACAGAACAGTCATCACTGAAAAGATTGAGAATGACAGTTTTAATATTTAACATGTTCTAAATGTTCTTTCTCCATGATTAGCAATAAATCCTATGCATTCATTAGTGACCAGTTACAAATATCCAAAATGAATACATCCAAATATATGGGTGCATTTTGGATATATTAATTTCCTTTGCAAACATTTTCTCTGTTACAGACTCAATAACATTTTTATAAACAGACAATGTCAGTACTCACAGAGTCTGTTGGTGGCAAATCTGACCTCCATGTTGTCTTGCTGCTGACTGTGTGAGTGTCAGACTGAACTGAGGATATATTTTTTTTGTAAGAACTTCCTCTTCCTGTGTTTCTGTGGTGACTGAGGCCCAACAGGGTTCCACTTCAGTCACTACTATTTGTTTTATGCCATTTTATTTATTGAATTTTGTGTTTTATCAATTCTAAACGTTGATTATATATACCAGCCATCATTGGCATGTAGGCATTTTTTGCCATCTACTCTTTTTTGTACAGAGCAAATGACCAAACAAACACACAGACCAAAAAAAAAAAAAAACCACACACAAAACAAAACAACCCCTCCCCCTTACAATATGAGGAGATAACAAGATGTGTATTAAAAATGTAATTTTAAATTTCCAGTCAAACTCTCTCCATAATTGACTACTTATTCCCTTGTGACAAGTTTTACACATCTCTTCCCATACATTATCAGTGATAATAATATTTAATTCTAGTTCCCATTTCTCTTTAATATGGCCTGTATTTTGGCATGTCTCATTTATAAGACCTTTTTAAACATGAGAAACATGTTTTTTAGTTGGGAGATGTTTTTCTATAATATTAATAAAGTATTCTTCTATGCTGTTAGGAAATTTATTGATCAGGTCTCTTTCATTATGGTTTATGACATAATGTCTTATCTGAAGGTATCTATATAAATCTTTAGGAGGAAGTTGGAATTGTTCTTGGAGCTGGCAAAATGATTTGAGCTCTGTTCCATTAAATACTCGATTTATTGTGTAAAGGCCTGCCTTGGTCCATCTACTAAAGCCACTGTCCCACACAGAAGGCAAGAATTCTATATTGCCTGCATGGCTCTCGATATGGACAAAGGGCCCCCCAATTTTTTCCTTATTTTTGTTCACACCTTCAGGGTTGTTGTTTTATCCAATAATTCTCTATTTTTAAGGTTTTTGATCAATTTTGTATTAATGAAAAGTAATGTTAATAAGGATACGTTCTTAGCTGTGCTTTGTTCTATCTGAACCCCTCCAGTTTCCTGGTAATTTCTAATCCATGCCACCACTGCATTTAGCTGTGCAGCCCAGTAATAGTATTTAAAGTTTGGCAGTCCCACTCCCCCCTTCTCTTTTGAGATCAGCAAAGTTTTAAGTCGTATTCTGGGTCTTTTTTTTGCCAAATGAATGTGGAAATTTGTTTATTTAACATACTGAAGGTAGACGCCGGAACTCTTACCGGCAATGATTGAAATAAAAACAAAAGTCAGGGTAAGAGATTCATCCTCACCACTTCAACCCTTCCAAATAAGGAGAGGGGTAGAATATCCCATCGTGATATATCTTTCTTTATTTGTCCAAGGAGTTTGTTATAATTAGTTTCATATAATTGCTTAGGTTTTGCTGTAAGTGTAATTCCCAGGTATCTGAATCCCTGTCTAGGCCAGCAAAAGGAAACTTTTCATTTAATTGCATAGGCCATTCTGCAGATATCATCATTGCTTCTGATTTATTTTCATTTATCTTATATCCTGAGACTGACCCATACCTGTGTAGGCACACTTTTGTGACCTCCAGGTTGGATTATTGTAACTCCTTGTACTACGGTCTTCCCTCTTCTCTTCTTCTTAGACTGCAAACAGTCCAAAATGCAGCAGCCCGCCTTTTGAGTGGTACCAGGAAATTTTGCCCTATTACTCCTGTTCTAGCTAGCTTGCATTGGCTGCCCATAAAGTGCTGTATTCAATTTGAAATATTACTCCTTACATTCAAAACTATTAATAAATTAGCGCCAAGTTATCTTAGTGAACTTCTCAAACCAAATACTCCTGCTAGAACACTTAGATCTGCCACTCAACTACTTCTGATGCAACCTAGATCTCGGCTGAAGTCCCGGGTTGACCGTGCGTTTGCTCCAGCTGCCCCGGTACTGTGGAACACCCTTCTTCTCGACATCCGTGCATCTGATTCCATTGCACTGTTCAAATCACGACTAAAAACCCACTTAAGAGACTGATATTATACCCCTTATGTCAAACTAAGCTTAGCTTAGCTCGTAGCCGACTCGTTAGCACCATGGCTACTTCACCTGTCCCTCCTGCACTTTCCTGCTCATTGTGTCAGATGTTTAGTTACTCCTCGGCCTCCTTTAGCAGTAATGATACCTGTAACAAATGTAGCATATTTGCAGCTCTGGAGGCCAGGATTACTGAACTGGAGACTCGGCCGCACCCTTCATTCACCCGTAGCTAGCCAGGCCCCTGTAGCTGGTGCAGCCGAAGATAGCGTGAGGCCCCGCTAGCTGTTCCCGGCAGACCCCAAGCAGCTGGGGAAAGAGGGTGGCTGGGTGACGGTGAGGAGGAAACATAGTCTTAAACTGAAGCCCCAGGTACACCACCAACCTGTTCATGTGTCTAACCGTTTTTCCCCACTCGGCGACACACCCGCTGGGGGTCAAACTCTGGTAATTGGTGATTCTGTTCTCAGACATGTGAAGCTAGAGACACCGGCAACCATAGTCAATTGTCTTCCAGGGGCCAGAGCAGGCGACATTGAAGGAAATTTAAAACTGCTGGCTAAGGGTAAACGTAAATACAGTAAGATCATAATTCACGTCAGCAGTAATGACACCCGGTTACGCCAATCGGAGGTCACTAAAATCAATATTGAATCGGTGTGTAACTTTGCAAAAACAATGTCGGACTCTGTAGTTTTCTCTGGTCCCCCTCCCAATCAGACCAGGAGTGACATGTTTAGCCGCATGTTCTCCTTAAATTGCTGGCTGTCTGAGTGGTGTCCCAGAAACGATGTGGGCTTCATAGATAATTGGCAAACCTTCTGGAGGAAACCTGGTCTTGTTAGGAAAGACGGCATCCATCCCACTTTGGATGGAGCAGCTCTCATTTCTAGAAATATGGACCAATTTATTAAACCCCCAAAATATGACTATCCAGAGTTGGGACCAGGAAGCAGAGTTGCAGTCTTACACGCCTCTCTGCAGCTTCTCTCCTCCTGCTACCCCCAAAACCCATCTCCATTGAGACTGTGTCAGCTCCCCAAAAGACAAAAAACAAACCAAAAACCAGCAATAAACAACTTAAACATAAAAAATCACAAAGAAAGAACAATACAGTATCCACATCTGAACCAAAGAGTAAAACAGTGAAATGTGGATTATTAAATATTAGGTCTCTCTCCTCCAAGTCTCTGGTAGTACATGACTTAATAATTGATCAACAAATCGATTTACTCTGCCTTACAGAAACCTGGTTGCAGCCGGATGAGTATGTTAGTTTAAATGAATCAACACCCCGAGTCATTCTAACTACCAGAAATCTCGAAGCACAGGCCGAGGGGGGCGGTGTGGCAGCAATTTTCACACCAGCCTATTAATTAACGAAAGACCAAGACAGACTTTTAATTCATTTGAAAGCCTGATGCTTAGCCTCGTCCACCCCAGCTGTAAAACTCAGATGATAACAAGTAAGACTGGTTTCTATCGTCCACCTGGGCCTTACACAGAGTTTCTCTCTGATTTCTCAGACTTTTTATCTGATTTATACGGAGCCCCTCTGATGACATGGTCCAAAAAATAAATAAATTGTGGCCACGAAATAGGTATAACGTGCCCACGAAATACGTATTTGTGGCCACGAAATACTATTTCGAGGCCACGAAATAGGTATAACGTGCCCACGAAATACTTATTTGTGGCCACGAAACACTTGATGATATATATATATCATCCCAGGGCACATTCACTAGAACCTGCGTCAGCCATAGTACGGAGTCCTTGCTGTTGCTGATGTCCTAAGGTGAGTGTATTATATTTTTTTATTTATTTTATATTGTTATTCCGCATTTCGGCAGTTATTTATTCAGACCTATCTTTGTTACTATGTTCTAAATGGTATCTGCTGACGTTTCAAACGTTGTGTCCTCATGTTGTTACTACACGTTGTTTTGTTGTGCTAATATGTAGCAGTAAACTCATTTTTTAACTGTAGGGCGTGCGGTGGCCCGCAGCACACTTTCAAAGTAGAGCAAGGCTGAAGGCTACTAATAAACGAGGTATGTTCAACATAAAACCTGAGTTCTCTGTGTCATGAAGGTGTCTCTCTTTTAACCTGGCCACATCACCATGCTAGCTGGTGCAACTAATCTGGTCTGGACAATAATAACAGTTTTAGATGGAAAGCATCTTAAAATTGCCTCTTTTTTTCGCTGAACATCTCCTTTGAAAGTAGCATCATGTGAGTCACACTTGTTAAGGTAATACATGCTAAATGAGCCGTAGCTTTCAATGCATCACCGGATGAACCCTTGCAGTTACAGTAGCTCAGTTCGGGTATCACGTTGCCAAGGGAACTAATAAAGCATACAGTGATCGGAATGATTTTGTATTGATGCAGGTTGTCATTGCTCATACTGAACAACTTAAACTCCAAGTAGACAATCGCTCCATTCCTCATTACCATAGATAATATCTAAGTAATAAAACAATCATTATCAAATTCTGATTTGCCATAGATAAAGTGATTTTATAGGTAGGCTATCATGTTTAAATCTGCTACATAAAATTTATAACTGAGTGTAAAAATACTAATTTCATTTTCTTGTGGTTTAGAGGTCAGCTATGGATACCGGCTGTAGAATTTTTAACAGAGCGCAAAGTTGAAGAAGATGTGATCAAGAAACTTGAAGATGAGAATGTAAGCCACTGCAGCTGTTGCTGTGTGTGTGTGTGTCTGTGTGTTTGTTTTTGAACGGAGAGCGCAATCCACAATTTACTATGCACATTCAAACTTTTTTTTAATTGTATTTCATATTTTTGTTTAATCAATGACATGATATGTTCTAAGAGTAATTTAAAAAGTAATTCTTGTTCATCTTATGTTGGAAAAATGTGTACCACATTACCAAAAGTATCTGTTATCAAAAGTAGATAGCAAAAAACAACTCTAAAATATGCAGTTGTATGTATTCATTGTTTTTTTAATATTGACAATTTTATTAATTTGTTGTTTATATTTTTCAGATTGATGAAACTGTCATTCCCTTAATGACAGACAGTGACCTGGCAAAGTACATCCCCAAAGTTGGCGATAGAGTCTTCACTGTGGCCTTCTGCAGACAAGCAACACTGTCACGCACGTCACCATCCAGTAAAGAATCTATACTCTCAAGGCTATGACAAAGACTGACAGGAGCTGAGGGAATGCCTCCTAAAAAGAGATTGTCTCAGTGGGCAGAAAATACAAATGCAAAATGAACAGTGAGACGAATTGAGCTTGGCTGGATGGATTTTGATGAAGAGAAGGGTGGGTTCAAACAGGTGAAGTCTGCAAGTGGTGGTGGAACAAGGCATTTATCTGTAGATAAAAATGAAACAGTGTCAAATATCAAACTTATAGCTGAAAATCTTTTTTTCCCCAATGGCATCTCAAAAAAAAAACAAAAGTCTTTCACACTATTCAACTCATATTGAGAGCTCACAGATGCATGTGGATGCTTCCAGTACAGTTGATGAGTTGTATAAGCAAAGTAAGGTCAAAATTCTGCGACTTTATCTGTGTACCAGAAAGAAAACACAACAGCAGCCCCAAGACGTAGAGGCCGCTCATGCAATAACCCAGCCCTCTGTGGTAGATCTCACTGACAATGAACGTAATCAGGCCGCTGATGATCTGTTGGTGGAAAACAGAAATTCAGAACCATCAAACCACTTTGTAATTAATGATGGAGCTTCCATAAGTGGATATTTGGAACTGAATGACACATTACCATGGGATGGTCTGCCAATTGTAGGTGAAAGTGAAGATTCTGATGCAGTTGTTATTATTAGTGGGGATAACAGGGTGGATATTAGTGTGGTTGAACTAAACCCTGAAACACTGTTTACAGAAAAAGAGTCTGATACACCTCATCACACATCGTCTCTCTCAGCGGGGCTGACAGGAGAGGCCAATATTCCTGACCAAGCACCCCCTGAACCACGATCTTGTCCTGTGATACTGACTGTTAGAAGAGGTCATTGTCTTACTGATTTGATCAGTGCCTTTAAGGACTCAAACATTATTTCATCTGAGGTCAATATCAAAATGTTGTTACCAAATGGAGAGCTTGAACAGGGGGAAGGAAGTGGTGTTTTGCGGGACTGCCTGACAGAATTTTGGATGGATTTCTATGACAGCTGCACATTGGGAGTTGAGGTGAAAGTCCCATTCATCCGGCATGACTTTCAGTGTGAAGAATGGCAGGCTATAGCTAGAGTGTTTGTTGTAGGGTGGAAACAACCTGGTTACTTCCCAGTGAAGCTTGCAATACCCTTTCTGGAGGAGATATTGTACAGCTCGACAACCAGTAGTTTAAAAGATTCCTTTCTGTTGTACGTCTCACAAGAGGAGCGATCTGTTCTCCTGAAGGCTTTGGATGACTTCAATTCAGTGGATACAGATGAATTGCTGGAAGTACTTGATGCACATGATTGCAAGCAGGTCCCTACCAAGGACACACTGCTCCCTGTTTTGGCACAGATAGGACACAAAGTAATTATTCAGGCCCCAATGTTTGTAATCAAGTGCTGGCGTCCCGTTGTGGGTTCTGTAGCTGGTTTACTTCCACCAGAAGGACTGCATCATTTCATTGCAGAAAAAAACAACAACTGTAAAACCAGTTAAGGAGCTTCTAATCTTTCCAGAGGAGATGCCAGCTGCCCAGCCAACAGTTTCTCATTACCTAAAAAAGGTACATTGGAGAAATTGATTTCAATTATCTTCAGCTTTTCCTGCGGTTCTGTACAGGATCCAATCTGTTGGATAAAGCCATACTAATTGAGTTCATAGAAACTACAGATTTCCTCCATGAGACCACAATCCCACACGTGGATGTGTACTAAAGCTGCCCTTGGTTATCACAGCTATCCAGACTTTCGCAGTGAATTTAACAGCATTCTCGCAAGCTCTATGTGGGTGATGGATGTGGTGTAGGTCAGTGTTTCCCAACCTTGGTCCTCAAGGCACTCTGCCCTACACATTTTAGGTTTTCCACCCTAACAGTTCATAGAAACACGGGTGTAGTTAACAGTAACATGAAGGAATGATTGTGAATGTTCAATAGACTGGGTGGTTAAGTTCTCTTAACAGTGTAGCCCGTTGTGCCTTTTTCATGTGCAGCCTTTTTTTCACCTGGTTTTTAAGTGCTTTCTTAGTTTCTCCCCCCAATTAAAATAGTAAGCTAAAGGGAATGTTCAGGTTTTTTGAAGTGGAGTTACCTGTAGTAGACAGCACTTAGCACTCTGACTTTGCAGAAGCAGCAGTGAGTGTTGGGGACAAAATAAGGCAACAAATTGCTTGATGAATGAGAAAAATACATATACATATTTAAATAATATTTTCAGTGCTTCACCTGGTGGGAATCCGTACACTAAACATAGAAGTGCATCTGTTCCTGCTGCACACATTGTTACTGTGTTTCTGGCTAGTGCCAAAATCAATTACTAATTTTAACATTCTAATACTTTTCTACTACAGGAAGAGAAACAAATATTTCCAATATAGCATACAGTAACAGTTCTACAAGCTGGAAGATTGCTGAGTGCTGTCTACCGTATATGAAAAGATAAGTACAACACCATTAAAAATACCATATTCCAACTGATTAAGCATGTTCTATATTAAAGTATTTCAGACGTTTGCAGAAATCTTAATAGAAACAAGAATGTGAACCTTTATGTTCCTAATGGGTTTAGAAGAAAAGTTGTCAATTACAGAGACTGATTGTAAAGAGGTTTGTATAACATTTTAGAAATAACTGTTATTTTATCCTGTTATTATATGCAAAATAAAACCTGTTTTTGAGTATGGTGTATTTTGAAAGACACCAGTAAACCATTCTCATTTGTACAAAACATTGTCCTCTCTGTTACATTCTATACATCTTTCAACATGAACATGTCTAATGACACCCCTGAAAGTTATTTAACTATTCATTCTTTAATGTCATACACGTGCTGTGATTTTTAAGAAAAGAAGTCCTTCTTTATCAAACATGGGATTGCTTTAATCTATTCCACAATAACAAAATTATACGCTCAAGAAACATTTGGAGCATTGGTGACACAACTATGATTCTACACTTTAGCCTACTTGGTCTTCTTGTCTAATTGATCACAATATTAGATATATTGCCAGTCTATGTGGTTGTTATCCAAGGTGCTCTTGTTTTTGTTCGAAATGAACACATTTTTGCTACCAAAAAAATATTATGAACAACTTTTGATGCTTTAACAGTGTGATAAGTTTAACTCAATCCCAAAAGGATTTTTTTTTTCTAACCTGTATCATATTTTAGTTTAATACTCCACGCTTTGTAGCTACCAAGAGCAAGCAACAGTTCATGATGAGTTCATTTACTGACATGGATAACATGAAAATTATGTTATACAGTCTTTTCTGATAATTTTGATACAAAGACAAGATAACTACACACTGGAGAAAAATAATTACTTAATAATAAGTACATTAAGCTGTAGGAATACGTACTAAAGTACAAAATGTACTACATTTGTATGTTTGTGTCCATTTAAGTAGCCTCAAATAACTGTGAACGAACTGTATCCCTGAGATGAAAATATAAATCAAGGGCCTGGGACATGGTAGATGGGAATTCCAAGCTTGATTCCTCCATTATTATTGTGCACAAATCAAACACTTGCACATCACATGGGACGGAACTAACAAAAGTGCAGCTATTTTTACACAAGGTCAAATCTTCTGTCAGTGGAACGAGACAGTCTTCTGCACCCCAAAGGTGAGGGGCCATGTGCATGACATCAGGTATCCCACAGGGCACGTTGTTATTCTTTGAGGGCCTTATACGGTGAGCATTCCAAACACTCCGGATGTCATTCAATACCTCCTGATGAAGAAACAAGAATTAGGTCAGAGCTGTAATGCAAGGCCTTTTTAAAATGTCATTATGGCATAAAATAAGTGTAGTGCATCCTTAAATGAATTGTAAAGCAGCAATGTTTGGATGCAGTTTAATGAAAACCAAAAGAAGAGGGAGTGATGGCAAAAAAAGAAAAGAAAGAACCACACCAGGCAAACCACTGAGTTGTGGGATCTGGGCTTTATACTAATACTAATACTAATCTTGGGGCGGATGCGCAAAGCTTTTCAACTTTATGCGCATAATACAGGTGACAAAATCAATATTTTTCAATCCCATGAGGGGATCCAATATCATCTCAGACCTGAATGTACCAATGATAGAGCGCTGAAGAGTTACTGATGCGTGAAGCCTCTGACTGCTTTTAACAGACTGGCAGTGACAGATCGGTAGCTGCAGCATAACTGCTGATGCAGAATGAGCGCAGACAAGCCCAAAAAAAAACAAAAAACCCAACATTTAAGTTGTGCTGACTTCTGATCAGTTCAATTGGCGAAGTGTTCCCTGATTTCAAAAGTTTGGCTGGGTTGATGCTTCAGCCTCCATTACGCACATACAGAGCGCAGTTGACCTACTTCCACAACGTTAGGAATACATTGCATTTACAGTTCGATAAAGGTAACGTCGTTTTAACAATGTAAACGGTAATTTTGTTACCCTTTCTGCTAAAACAGCGTAATTTAATGTAATTAATTACCACCACTGGTTATCATAATATGGGTCATTTACCTGAATGATTGGCATGAAGCAGAACTGTGACAGAGCTTTGTCAATGAAATCCCCAAAGAAGAATCCTTCGTCCTTCAGTTCTCCTAGAAGCGCGATCCATGTCTCGACTCCTTCTTTTCTCATCACTCCCCACCAGCTCTCAATTCTCTGGTTTGCGGTACTTGCTCCTGTGACATAGCTTCTGTCTCCTGCTCTATCATCCCCGTCATTTCTCCGTAAATAACGCTGGAGGTCTCTGACCAACACGTTCTCAGTGCCCATGTCAGTTAAATGCGAGCCTGGGGAACCCCCACGACTCTCCACTGCTTCCACAAAGTAACCTCCGATAACCTTTGGGTCAATGTTAGTGTGTGTGTGCCCGCAGCCAAATGATGTTGCGTGAGAAACCGTCGATGCATCCATTAATACATATCCCATATGGCTTCAGTTTGTCATAAGAGTCTATGTGCCACACAAAGTTAGGCCCCTGAGCAAAATATTGCCTCCTTCTGAGACGTCTGGTCTGGCGAACCTGGGAACCTACTGGGTCCAGTAAAGAGATGAGGATCCTGACGTCTTCTTTCCTGATCGCAATGCCGTGTTGTTTGCACTTTGTAAACATCCACCGATAACCATGATCCTTCCCAGGCCCTTGCAGTTGGTTTACAATAAAATCTATCCCGGCGTCCAGGTCGTACTTACGTCTGTAAAGCGACTTGGCTCTCAATATCCTGTTTAAATGTCTCTCCGTAATGATGGTTCCTTGCATTGCCAGGCTTTTCAAAATGCATTTGTAGCTCATTCCCAGCCTAAAATAAAACTCAATCATACTGTCTCTGTCCATAGTGTATAGGTTTAGCCTATTCTTATGCTTGTGTCTCTATGCAGCTGTCCAGGAATTGTATCAATATGATGTGCCCACGTTATCTATTTCGTGGCCACAAATGCGTTATTCGTTGCCACGTTATACCCAATTCGTGCCCACAAATTAGCATTTCGTGCGCACGTTATACGTATTTCGTGGCCTCGAAATAGTATTTCGTGGCCACAATTTATTTATTTTTTGGACCATGTCATCAGAGGGGCTCCGTAGATTTACTGCTCAGCTCAGATAAAATAATTATTGTGGGTGATTTTAACATCCATGTAGATGCTAAAAATGACAGCCTCAACATGGCATTTAATCTGTTATTAGACTCAATTGGCTTCTCTCAAAATGTAAAAGAACCCACCCACCACTTTAATCACACTCTAGATCTTGTTTTAACATATGACATAGAAACTGGACATTTAACAGTGTTTCCTGAAAACCCTCTGCTGTCTGATCATTTCCTGATAACATTTACATTTACAATAATTGATTACACAGCAGTGGAGAGTAGACTTTATCAAAGTAGATGTCTTTCTGAAAGTGCTGTAACTAAGTTTAAGAATATAATCCACCAAGAATAGGTGGTAAGGACGGAAGTGACGGCGGTAAGGTAAGGACCCATGTTGTAGGTGACGTCAGACGCCGGAGATTTGGCGGAAAAAAACAAAACAAACGAATGGTAGCCTAGAATTTAACAAAGTTTCTTTAATCTTCAGTATTGTCAAATAAACTAACCAACTGTCATATAACTAACAACATCTGCCCTATCATCCCTAACACCCTGGAGAACAACGAGGAGAGTTTAGGCGCTCTCCAAGAATACATCGACCGGTGCTTCAAGATTTAGTAATGAAGAAGGCCCAGAGCATGTCTTCCCGGCCAAAACTGAGACGCCATCATCTAAAAGATATCGCCCGGCAGACTCCCCGGCACAACATCGCCTGCCGGCAAAGATATCGTCGACATCCTGGAGTCAATCGATAGCGATTGTCCAGTTTTGATGCGAGGCTGTCCCTGGTGGAGATCTTACACCGGGAATTTCAATCTCTAAAAGAATCCCTGGAGTTCAGCCAGAAGCAGGTGGAAACACTTGCTGCAGAAAACGCCACGCCTACGGGACTCGGTCAAATCTCTAACCGAAAATGTGACCCAATTAAACTTAGAAAATAAAAAATAAAAGAGACCGTTATGGATTTACAAGCCCGTAGCATGAGAGATAATCTTGTGTTTTCTGGTATTCCAGAGTCTGCGGAGAGGACCCGGAAGCGACCGTGAGAAGCTTCATTAAAATCCACCTGAAGCTGCCGGAGGACACGGTGAAAAACATAGGGTTTGAAAGAGTGCATCGCATCGGGGCTCCGAAGACAGGAAGCGGAGACCGCGTCCTATTGTGGCCAAATTCGGCCACTTTAAGCAGAAGGAGCAGGTGAAGAGTCGCGGCAGAGAGCTGAAAGGAACGGACTTCAGCGTGAGCGACCAGTTCCCCAGAGATCCTGGAACGACGCAGGGTCCTGTTCCCAGTCCGACGTAGTTTTATTCAGAAAGGCTCCCGGGCTGTCATCGCCGTGGACCGGCTCTACGTGGACGGACAGCTCTACCGCGACCCGGCATCACTCCATGGCTGTATTGACCGCACACCAGATAAGAATCCCCACGCTATTCTCTTCACTCACACTCTCTTGTATTAACTTTTGCTTAACTATGTAATATCAGTTTGCTAATTTAGTATAACGTTACCGTCACTCTCCGCCAATGCTTTAATTGGAATGTTTCCGTTTTATTTCTTTTTCCTCTCTCTCTCTTGTCGCTCACCTTGCTCTTTGGTTTCCTTGCTTCTCTTTTCTTTCACTATGTCGATCACCTGTTTCCTATCCATCCACAAAGGACACTGTCTATTTCTACATGCTCACTCTGCACGATCACGCACACACATGCGTTTAAAGGCAACACATTTACAACAGCCACACAGTGCACACAGATATAGAAACACACGCACACATTTGCTCATTTTAGTTATTATGCACACACATAGTCAGACCTATGGAGCTTCACGCTGCATTTTCTTCTCTCTTTACCAAAAAAAAAAAAAAAAAAAAAAAAAAAAAAAAAAAAATGATGTGTTTCCATTTTCCTCACCCGTCTAAGCAAGACACACAGCATATGTCATTAGCCACAAACACACAACTATGGGCACGCTAAGGTTTGTCTCATGGAATGTGCATGGAGCTGGCTCTAGGGAAAAAAAGGTTAAAAATACTTAACCAACTTAAAAACTACAGGCAGACGTTGTTTTATTACAAGAAACCCACATGCCTGTCACAGGTCTGAATAAACTTAAAACACCTGAGTTTCCTAATGTGTTCTCAGCCTGTTATAATTCTAGACAAAGAGGAGTAGCAATTCTAATACATAAAAATATTAATTTCACAGTACTCGATACAGTTATAGATCCAGAGGGCAGATTCCTAATAGTCAAACTATCTATACTTAACCAAAAGCTAGGTATTGTAAGTATATATGGTCCGAACGTTGATGACCCCTCATTCTTCCACGGTTTTTTTAGTGCACTCTCCGAACACTTAGATTGCACAATTGTTCTTGGGGGAGACCTCAACCTGGGACTAAATGAAGAAATGGATAGGCTAAATACAACAGGAACTCAGCGTAATTGGCAGTCCACAAATATAATCAAACAGTATATGAGCGACTTTGGTCTTTGCGATGCATGGCGCTCCCTCCACCCTAACAGTAAGGAATATTCTTTCTTCTCACATGTTCATCACTCCTACTCTCGTCTGGATTATTTTTTGGTCAGCAGCTCACTGCTGAGTGACATTTCAGACACTGAGATTCATCCTATAGCTGTCAGCGATCATGCTCCTGTATCTTTAACACTAATGCAGAAGAATAATACCACACCAAGTAAAAACTGGAGATTTAATACATCGCTGCTCAAAGATGAAGAGTTTATCAAATACTTTAAAAAGAATGGACTTCATATTTAGACTTTAATGACATTCCTGGAACATCAGCATCTGTCCTCTGGGAAGCAGGGAAAGCCGTGATGAGAAGTAAAATAATCTCTTTCTCATCACATAAGAAGAAAGAAGAAAACAAAAATATTCAAGAACTGGAAAAAAACATCAAATCCTTAGAAAAAGCCTATGTATCACACCAAGATCAAGAAATATTAAACAATTTACATAAAACAAAACTAGAATTAAATGAAATTATTAATAAAAGACTAAATTCTTAGTACAAAGACTTCGCCTGCAAAATTATGAACACGGTAACAAATCCGGACAATTTCTTGCTAACCAGTTAAAAATCAATAAAGAAAAAACAACTATATGTGCTGTTAAAGATTTATCTGGGAATACAATATATGATCTTAAAAAAATAAACAAAATTTTTAGGGATTTCTATGAAACTTTATATACACCACAAATAAACCCATCTAAAAACGAAATTGATCAGTTTCTGGACAACATAACTCTTCCAAAATTATTAGACACCCAAGCAATGGCACTGGATTCACCACTGATGCCAGGTGAACTCCAGGAAGCCCTGATAAGCATGCCCAATAATAAGGCTCCAGGTCCAGACGGCTTTCCTGCAGAATTCTACAAAGAATTCTGGACGATTCTAGCACCAGTTTTTTACAGAATGTTGCAGGAAATCAAAGAAAATGGCAGACTTCCATCAAATATGAATTCTGCAAATATCAGTCTCTTACTAAAACCAGGCAAAGACCCTGTATATCCCTCAAGCTATCGTCCAATATCCCTTATAAATGTAGACCTTAAAATAATCTGCAAAGCTCTCTCAAAGAGAATAGAGAAAATAACCCCCCCTCTTAATTCATCCTGACCAAACTGGTTTCATAAAAGGTAGGCACTCATCAACAAATACACGTAGATTACTTAATTTAACAGACTACTCATGCAGCAAAAACATTGAAACCATAATATTGTCTCTTGATGCAGAAAAAGCATTTGACAGAGTTAACTGGAAATTTCTATTTGCAACTTTACACAAATTTGGTTTTGGAACCTCTTTCATAAACTGGTTAAAAATATTATATAATTCCCCAACAGCTTGTGTCAGAACAAATGATCAAACATCCTCCAGCTTCTGTCTCCTGAGGGGCACCAGGCAGGGATGCCCCTCTCCCTTCACTGTTTGCAATTTTATTGAGCCACTAGCAGCAGCAATTAGACAGAATTCAGTAATTAAGGGCATAAAATGCAAGAATGTAGAACATAAAATCAGCCTTTATGCAGATGATGTGTTACTTTTTCTCCAAAACTCACAAACCAATATCTCTGGGGTGATTGAATTGATAAATTCTTTTCAAGAGTCTCAGATTATTCAATCAACTGGTCAAAATCTACAGTTCTTCCGATTAATTGCTCCTTCCATAATTCTTCTCCTACACCACTGCAATCTGGAAATATAAAATATTTAGGTATTAATGTCTCTCCTAAGCTTTCAGAATTAACTAAATTAAACCACATCCCGCTTTTAAAGACAGTAGAAAGCGATCTGGCTAGATGGAAATCTTTACCCATATCACTCATGGGAAGGGTTGCCGCTATAAAAATGATGGTCTTGCCAAAAATAAACTATTTGTTTTCAATGATCCCAAATAAGCCATCACAAGATTGGTTCAGATCTCTAGACTCATGTATTTCTAAATTCCTTTGGAAAGACAAACCCCACGTATCAGCTTAAAAACATTACAAAGGACCAAGGATAAAGGAGGATTAGATCTGCCTAACTTTAATCACTATTTTTTAGCCAACAGGCTTCAGTTCATCTCTAGATGGTTTAAACACAGCTTCTTAGATGAGCCCTGGCTAGATGTAGAACAGGCACTATGTAATAATCTAGAAATTTCAGACCTACTATTTATCAGCTCAAACATCAAAAGACATGAATGCTTTAAAAGCATCAACATCAGCTCTTCTCTGACAGCATGGTGGGAGTTTCTAAGAATGACAGAGTCCTCATTAATCCCATGCAAACGTACACCTATCTGGAATAACCCTGACATATTACAAAACAATAATATGATTAATTTTCCAGAATGGAGTTGTAAAGGAATTAAATACTTAGAACATATATTAGAGGGAACAGAATTTATTCCATTTGACAGACTAGTTACACAATATGGGATCAACAAGAAAAGATTTTTAGAATATCAACAAATTAAATCCATAGTAAAAAGAGATTTAACCTCAGTCAAGCTGAATTACAAACACCACCAAGTGCGGTACACTTTCTTACTCTTAAATCCCCAAATTATTATCTAAAATATACAGAACACTTTCTAAAATAGATGAATCAATATCCCTTCCTATTGCAAAGTGGGAAGCAGATTTATCAGTAAGCTTAGACCAAAACTTCTGGTCTCAGGTATGCTTAAAAACCTTTAAATTGATTAAAAATCCCAGTCTGCAATTAATACAATACAAAATACTACATAGAGTGCACTATACAGGTCATCGGATGTTCAAGATGGGCTTTACATCTTCCAACAACTGCTCACACTGTCAAGGCAATACACCAGACAATTACATCCACGCCCTTTGGTTCTGTCCACCAGTGCAGAAGTTTTGGCGCGAGATATGTGAAGACTTATCAAAGTGTCTGAAATGTAACATTCCAGCCTCCCCTTTAGTGTGCTTGCTGAGCAACTTGGATGAGGTCACTGCAGAAATAAACACAGCCCACATTGTTTTTACAGCCCTATGCATTGCCAAGAAAACGGTCCTCCTTAACTGGAAAAATAAAATAATCTTAATTCTAATCAATATAAAAACCATCTAATAGATCACATTAGTCTTGATACAGCCTCTGCCACCACATTTGATCAATCCCTTTGGGCTCCTTTGATCGGCTTCATCACCTAGTAGTGGGGTGGGGGTCATGGTTTAGTCCTGCCTTCGCTATTGTGGTTGATGTGGAGGTTGGGATGGGCTTAGGGCGCCAGGAGAACCCCTAGAGACGTTATCCCTGGAGGGCACAACCCGGGGGTTGTGGTCATGACCTGGTGAGTGGCTCTGGTCGCTCTTAGAGGGTGTTCTCCTCGTGGCTGCGTGCAGCGGGGCTGGGGATGGTCTGTACTGGCGGACGTGGGTTACTGGCCTGGTAGCCTGGCTGCCCCTGAGTGGATCCGGGGCAGGCGGGGGCTTGGGGTTCGGGGTGCTTTGTCTCCGTGATGGGGCACTGGCTGGGCCTTGGGGCTTCGGTCCTCGTCGGTGTGTCGCCGAGGTTGTGGGCGGTGGGTGCACGGGGCTCAGCCCTGGCGCAGGGGCCTCTGGTGCATCGACCTAACTGGGGACTCTTTAACTGGCAGGGAGGTTGTTCCATCCTTGCAGAAGTCCACTCTGCAGGTGGGGGAGAGACACAGGAGAGGTGGAGAATAAACCTAACCTGGGTGTCTGTTGTCTTGTGTAGTCTGGAGATGATTGAATGTTGGGGTGGGTATAGTTTCCTCTGCGGTGGGGTGGGGTGGGCCTCCCAGGTCCTGTGGGGCTTAGCGGTGCTGCTGCCGTGGGCCCCGATCGGGATGGGCCTGGGCTCCCACTTGCCTTGGTGGGTTCTAGAGGACGGGGTGCCTACTGGGGTCAGCCGGGAGCTGGCCCTAAGGAGGGGCATCTTGCCTGCAGGGGAGGCATTCCCCCCCCCTCTGTCCCCTTCTGGCCACCTGTGCCTCAATTTTATTTCACAACTTAGACATCCACATTATTCACACTCTCATAACACACACACACATATATATATATATATATATATATATATATATATATATATATATATATATATATATATATATATATATATATATATATATATATATATATATAGAGCCTTGAGGGTGATCACGTTAACGGCGTCCAGAGGACGGTCTGTGTATTCAACCCTACCTCTGGCGCGCCGGTGCCCACCTCTCAATTTTAAATCCATGTAGACATTGAGGGTTCTCGGGAGGGGCCGTGCTAACACCTGCTGCTCTCTGGCAGCAGCACCATGCCCTCCCTTGTTTTAAATGCACTTTAGAACAACACGCAGCAACACTACACATGAGCGGGAGGAGGGAGGTATGGGGTCTTCACACACCCCGTTCTCTACTAGCCATCGGGCGGGGGCTGGGAGGAGGTGTTGGCTGTCCGATTGGCCTCCCTGCTGCTGCGGAGCCTGGGGCGGTCTGCTTGCCTCCACCCCGGGGAAAGGGTCACATCTCTTGGGTCTGGTGCCGTTTCCCCCTCTGGGGGGCGAGGGTACCTGGACCCGGGGCATAGAGTATGTTTGGGGAGTATGATTGTGTGTACATGTCTATGTATGTCTGTCCCTACGTTGGGTGAGTGCTGAGTGTTTGTATATGTGTGCATGAGGGTGGGAAAGCATGTTTATGTCTGTGTGTGCCTGTTTGTCTGTGTCTATATGTCAGGTCGGGTCTTAGACTCCACCTCCTGGGTACTCCCAGGCCCTCCAAGTGTGGAGGCCTATCTCCCCTCACCACACTCCCCTGCTGGTAACTGATGCCCTCAGGGGTTGGTGCATTGGTGGTTCTTGGTGTCCGGGCTGGGCGCTCAGGTATGCACCGGCTCACTCCCGGTGGCTACTTGGCGGGGCCCGATGCCTGTCGCTTGGCCAGGCCTCTTCCGGGGCAAAGGGGCTCTCGGGCCTCCGGCCCGGGCCTGCAACTCGGTTCACTCTGGCACAGCTGGCTGCCGGCAGAGCCGGCGGGCACGCCGGTGCAGCCCCTCTGGCTTCTGCTCCGTGGCTACTGGGTGACCCCTCGTCTGGGGATCTCCTCAGCCCTTCCCAGGAAGGTGGCACGGATGCCCCTCCGGTGGTACTCCTTGGGCTCTCGCACTCTGGGTCCTCTGGATGTCTGGAGCCTGGATCTCCTCCATGCCTGCTTCATGCCCTGGGGGACGGGGCTATGGGCCTCCACACCCTCTAGCAGACCGTTACATGGGAAAACCTTTTTTTTGTATACAAGCGCGTTGATCCACACAGGTGTGCACACGGGTGTTCACTGTTCGTGAGACATAAACTACACCTTTCTTAGCTGCTACTTCAAAGCACATTGTGCGCTGTCTGTCCTGCGTGCTGCACAACAACTTTCAATATTTAGTATTTACTGCTGTTCACACTCAGCTAGATTAACGTGATGGTGTTGTGTTTAGTATGTTGCTTTGTTTTTGTTTGTTTTTTTTTGCTTGTCTTCTCTTCTTTTTCTCTCAACAGGTGATCCAGGAGATTTTTTTTTTTTTTTTTTTCTCTTTGTAAGTGCCCTTTCTCACTGTCCCTTTTCCTTCTGTTTTTCTTTTCCTTCCTCTCTTTCTTTCTCCCTTTCCTATCCCCCAGTCATGTCTGTCCCATCTGTAACAACTGAAAATAAAATAAATAATAACAACAAAGTTTGATCAAATGGACCAATACGGCAATGCCATGATGATCCATTTGGCAAAATAAATCCATTTGGTATCCTTGTTGGTCTTCAGACAACAATTCTGACGGCTTAAGAACCAAATGGGACAGACACAAAAAAAAAAAAAAAAAAAAAGAATATAATCCACCCACTGTTGTCATCTTCAATGCCCTGTACCAACATAGAGCAGAGCAGCTATCTGAACGCTACTCCAACAGAGGTCGATTATCTTGTTAATAATTTTATCTCCTCACTACGTACGACTCTGGATACTGTAATTCCTGTGAAAACTAAGGTCTCAAATGCGAAGTACCTGACTCCGTGGTATAATTCTCAAACACGTAGCCTAAAGCAGATAACTCGTGAGCTGGAGAGGAAATGGCGTGTCACAAATTTAGAGGATCATCATTTAGCCTGGAGAAATAGTTTGCTGCTCTATAAGAAAGCCCTCCGCAAAGCCAGAACATCTTACTATTCGTCACTGATTGAAGAAATTAAGAACAACCCCAGGTTTCTCTTCAGCACTGTAGCCAGGCTGACAAACAGTCAGAGCTCTACTGAGCCAACCATCCCTTTAACGTTAACTAGTAATGACTTCATGAACTTCTTCACAAATAAAATTTTTATCATTAGAGAAAAAATTACCAATAATCATCCCACAGATGTAATATTATCTACAGCTACTTTTAGTACCATCGATGTTAAGTTAAACTCTTTTTCTCCAATTGATCTTTCTGAGTTAACTTCAATAATTAATTCCTCCAAACCATCAATGTGTCTTTTAGACCCCATTCCCACAAGACTGCTCAAAGAAGTCCTGCCATTAATTAATTCTTCGATCTTAAATATGATCAACCTATCTCTAATAATCGGCTATGTACCACAGGCCTTCAAGGTGGCTGTAGTTAAACCTTTATTCAAAAAGCCATCTCTAGACCCAGCTGTCTTAGCTAATTATAGACCAATCTCCAACCTTCCTTTCATATCAAAAATCCTTGAAAGAGTAGTTGTCAAACAGCTAACAGATCATCTGCAGAGGAATGGCTTATTTGAAGCGTTTCAGTCAGGTTTCAGAGCTCATCACAGCACAGAAACAGCTTTAGTGAAGGTTACAAATGATCTTCTTATGGCCTCTGACAGTGGACTCATCTCTGTGCTTGTCCTGCTAGACCTCAGTGCTCCGTTCGATACTGTTGACCATAATATCCTATTAGAGCGATTAGAACATGCTGTAGGTATTACAGGTACTGTGCTGCAGTGGTTTGTATCATATCTATCTAATAGACTCCAATTTGTTCAAGTAAATGGAGAGTCCTCTTCACACACTAAGGTCAATTATGGTGTTCCACAGGGTTCAGTGCTAGGACCAATTCTATTTACATTATACATGCTTCCCTTAGGCAGCATCATTCGAAGACATAGCATAAATTTTCACTGCTATGCAGATGACACGCAGCTCTATCTATCCATGAAGCCAGGTAACACACACCAATTAGTTAAACTGCAGGAATGTCTTAAAGACATAAAGACCTGGATGGCCGCTAACTTTCTGCTTCTTAATTCAGATAAAACTGAGGTTATTGTACTCGGCCCTGAAAATCTTAGAAATATGGTATCTAAGCAGATTCTTACTCTGGATGGCATTACCTTGGCCTCCAGTAATGCTGTGAGGAACCTTGAGTCATTTTTGACCAGGACATGTCCTTCAATGCACATATTAAACAAATATGTAAGACTGGTTTCTTCCATTTGCGCAACATCTCTAAAATTAGAAATATCCTGTCTCAGAGTGACGCTGAAAAACTAGTTCATGCATTTATTACTTCCAGGCTGGATGTTAAGAGATTTTCAAATGTTTCAAGTATTATTCCCACTGCCATTTGTACGTTATTGAAAGTTTATCTTTAATTTTAGTGTTAATAGTTGTTTACCCATTTATTCTTTCCATTTAATCGTATTTTATGGTTTTACTGTTTCGCTGAAGTGAAGCTTAAATGAAAGACAAAAGCATAGTGTTCTCAGATATGATTCACCCAGTATATTTCCTCTGCACCTGGTTCTCTACGAGCCGTTTCACTCCCAGGAAGGGGAGAGCAGGACGTTCTTATCTATACACTCCCAAATACAAAGAGGGGCCCATTCTTCAGAATCACACACACACTCTGAGATCATAAACTTCACACACACACACATACTCTGAAACGCTATAAATAAAGAACTGCCGCATACGCTGGTTGTGGGCCTGAGACAGCAGCGCTCACCCAGCGTGCGCACGTTGTTACCATCCAAACTGTCTTGAGTGTCTTTATTTCGCCTGAAGAATGTCTTGTTTAAATATTTACTTCTTAACACTGGACTACTGTAATTCACTATTATCAGGATGTCCTAAAAACTCGCTGAAAAGCCTTCAGCTGATCCAAAATGCTGCAGCAAGAGTACTGACAGGGACTAGAAAGAGAGAACATATTTCTCCTGTTTTGGCTTCCCTTCATTGGCTTCCTGTTAAATCCAGAATTGAATTCAAAATCCTGCTCCTCACATACAAGGTCTTAAATAATCAAGGTTATTATCGTTAACTAAAACTAACGAAATAACGAAAACTAGAAGTGAAAAAACATTTTCGTTAACGAAAATAAAAATAAAAGCGAAAAAAGGAAAACTAACTAAAACTGTAATGAGTGTTCACAAAACTAACTAAAATTAACTGAATTTATAGTTTTCGTTGATGTGTGCGTGTCATACAATAGTCAAGTGTAAAAAAGAAGTTTAGTTTCCAGATTTTTTTCTTGCTGTGTCTCATTATGCCAGCAGGTGGCAGTACGTTAGTCGAGTCGTCTGTGTTGGTGCTCCGTCCACGCGCAGAATCATGTCAGGAAAAGTCGGGAGAAAGCGCCAGAGTCCAATTTGGGATTACTTTGAATATGACTGTGTTTTGGATAAAGCAAGTGTCTTGTAGTGGAACAAGACAAATTATGAGGGACATTTCTAAAGGGAAAAAAATCCCACAAACCTTAAAGTGCACTTGAAAAGCTCACACAAGAAGGCTAACCTAGCTTACCTTGAGAAGGTAAGGGAGCACACTCAACCCTCATCCCCAGAAACAGAAGCTAACACCAGGCAAGGCAGCGTGATGCATCCCGAGACAACAGGACTGGGATATCTACATAACTGTGTGAGTCAATTGCCTTCAAAAAGTTTATCAATTCACTTGAACCCATAGGTGGGAATGTGAGTTGTCTGTCTCTGCGTGTTAACCCTGCGACAGACAGGCGACCTGTCCAGGGTGCAGGGTATGGTAGCTGGAATAGCAACATACCCAAGGATAAGCAGAAGAGCATGACTGATATGATGAAACTGGGATTTTGTTACACTTAATTATTGCAAACACAACTAAAACTATAACTGAAACTAATCAAAACTAAACTGAAACTAAGGATTTTCAAAAAAAATAAAAACTAAACTAAACTAGCAAACAATTGGTAAAAACTAATTAAAACTAATATAAAATTGAAAATCTGAAGTCAAAACTAAATAAAAATAAAAACTAATGAAAATTGCAAAACTATTAAAACCCTGTAAATAATCAGGTCCCATCTTATCTTAATGACCTTGTAGTACCATATCACCCTATTAGAACACTTCGTTCTCGCTCTGCAGGCCTACTTGTTGTTCCTAGAGTATTTAAAAGTAGAATGGGAGGCAGAGCCTTCAGTTTTCAGGCCCCTCTTCTGTGGAACCAGCTTCCAGTTTGGATTCGGGAGACAGACACTATCTCTACTTTCAAGATTAGGCTTAAAACTTTCCTTTTTGCTAAAGCATATAGTTAGGGCTGGACCAGGTGACCGCCCCTCCCTGAGCCTGGTTCTGCCGGAGGTTTCTTCCTGTTAAAAGGGAGTTTTTCCTTCCCACTGTCGCCAAAGTGCTTGCTCATAGGGGGTCATATGATAGTTGGGTGTTTCTCTGTATTTATTATTGTGCTATCTACTGTACAATATAAAGCGCCTTGACGCGACTTTTGTTGTGATTTGGCGCTATATAAATAAAATTGAATTGAATTGAATTGAAACTGAGTGATTTGTGGCCCCAGTAAATTATTAATGAGCTCACACTGTAAAATGTAATTCTAGATGTTTGTTATTTCAACATATTATTCTATATCAGTTTGACGATAGATGACTGAAGTTGTTGTTATAACATAGAATTACAAGTTAAAAACGTCTCAATTACACCAAAAAAAGCTAACTTGAAAACTCATGTCCAGCTAAATCAGCAACTTATGTGAACTTGACAATGTGGGTAAGTTGAGCACAGCAGGATTCAAAACTGTCCCACGTGACTGCTACCGAGGTGCATCATGGGGAATTGGCGGTTAACGACATGCTCACTTTACTTGGACATTTCTAATCGTCTTCTTTGGAATATGCTTTCAAGGTGAGTAACATTGGTTATAACTATAAGGAAAGAGAGCTACAAAAGTTGGAACATTGTTTTGAATTTATGGCATGATGTGGGTTTTTCTCTTTTACTGAAATGTTTGCTTTAGCTAATGGAGCTTTAGCCGACAAGGTCCAGCTTGTGTGTCATGACCAAACTTGACCTAATAAACTGACATATGGCCTTTTTTATGGGTTTAATGTGGCGCTGACCAAATCACAAGTATTGTGCCGCTAGCTTTAAGGTTGTGCACTCAACCACTGTTGCGATATTAGCAAGCTAACTTGGCTAATTAATAAAGCTTATTTCATATTGTCTCTGTACTTGTAAATTTCTTTCAAGTTCACAGGCTGTTGTATTTTGGTGGAAGTTCATTTTGGCAATATTTCCAATAACTGACTGGGTTCAAAAAGAACTTTTTGGCAGGACTCGGATGCTTGTTGTCATCTGTTTACCCCTATGTAATCACTTAAGTTGTTATTAACTGCTGCATGCTAAGCTGCAAGAGTGCACTGAGGACTGAGACAAAATATGGTCTACAAACCAGCATTATATTAGTTTTTATCAGATAGTCCTCCAGTGTGTTTATTTTTGCTTTAATTCTATTGTGCAGTTATTTGTTACCCTGAAATGCTTTATGCTTAACAACAGCTCACCATTTTAACTTATTTTTGAACTCTTGTGATCAGTACGACTAGATTGTGTGAGTTTCCATACTAAAAGAGCTGTAGTGATAAAATAATTGGCATCAGAGACACTGATTTTTGGCATGGTATACTGCAGAAGTTTTTTTTTTTTGCATAATTTACCTTTTAATTAAACTGCATTCTCTGTATTGTAACAAAACTAACATTGTTTATATGTCAGAAAACTAGCAAACATGAATAAATGGCGAAAACAATATAATTATAACATATATTTTATTTTACTTATTTTAGGTCTGTGAAGCCAAACTCGATGCTGGGGATTTATTTTTGTCAGTGGAGTCAAATGGTAAGTTACAATTTGTGCATTTTGTCATACTGGAAACACCACAGATTATATTGTAACTTAATAGCTCTGTAGAACAAATGATATAAAGATTGTAGTGTCAGGGTACTTCTTAAGAAGTAATATGGCACTATTGATGATCACATGCAGGTGGCATAAACTAAATATTCAGACGTGTTACCAACAAATGATTCATTAACAAAAGCAATGGAGCAGACTGTTTAGGTTCTTGTGGTTGTAATAACATCCATAACTGCAGGTTTGTCATTAATTTATTTTCACAGGTCTAGATGATCACATCTGTCTTTGTCATTTAAATGAGGTGGACTTGCAAACTTTGCGCTCTTTTGGGTAAATTGCTGTCCACTACATATACACAGAATGTGCACAGTATTTCAGATCTAAAAAGGGAGTATGTAATGGACTTGCTGGCTTTAATGTAAAAAGCCTGTTGTGTAACTTTAATGAGGCAGTTGGACTAAAACAGTATTGCTCATCAAGGTAAACATCTGAGGAATAAGGAAATTTTTTACTCAGTGTTCTTTTAATCGCACGTTTACTAAAGTTTTACATCACATAAGTCATTTTCACAATCATTCTACTTTAAAAGATTTCAAGACAGAGCTTATTGTTCTCTGAACTTCCTTGTTTGCTGAACGGCAGGTAAAGTGCATCTTTTTGTTTGTTTGCTTTTGTGTGTTTGTGTTTTCTCTAATGGGCCTCAGATGACCGTTTGCTTAAATTTGGGTCTCAAAGAATCTTTTTTTTATTCTGCCTGTACTCTCCACCCCTCTTCTTCTATTGCTCAGGTTGAAGCAGAATTTGCCCGTCTTACATCTGTTGACCTGAAAGGGTTCCTTTTGCTGTGCTTGACCATTATGGAGAGGTTCGTGGAGCTGTACAAAATCAAGAGCGGCATAGGAGGGCTAACTAGGCTCATAAGATGCTTCGGAGATGATGTAAGTGTTCAACTGCGAAATCTAATCCTTTGTTTAAGTTTTAGGTTATCCAGTTCAACTGATGAACTCATTGAAAGAAAGCTGATAAGTAAAGTCTGTCATCAGATTTCACAACTGGACATTTAGTGTGGTAACTTTTACAGAATCTATGTATATTGGTGGTAGGTTGGATATCATATTCTACTTGAATGTCCTGATAAGCCTGATTCAAAATCTCCAATGATAATCATATATTGATGGAATTATGTATCAAAAAGCTGTGAATTTGGAGCTGTCTACATGCTTCATAAACACTGTTTAAAAAGTGTTTTTTTTCTTTTTGACTTCTTTGACCAGAGCCCTACACAAAGGAAGAGGACAGAGGACCTCATTTTCTAAAGGAAGAGCCCTCACACACTTTCAAGACTGTGAAGGTTAGCATTGTTTCTTTTAGTAAATTTAATAATGACAGCACCACAGTGGATTTTAAATGAAACATGTGGCATCTATGAAACAATAGATGCCACATGATAACATGTGTACTTTTTCCTCACCAAATGTATTATTACAAGATCTTTGACATTGAGTTGGTCTGGGTTTCAGAGAAACTAACTGGCAAGCTAGCATTGATATTATTAGTGTCTTGTGTTTATTCATGTCTTCACCAGGGTCTTTGACATTTCGCTGCTGTACTGTTCACTTCAGCTTTACGTTTGATTTCTCACATTGTATATTGTAATGGCAGAGATATTAGGATATTTAAGGGCCTGCAGTGGCTGCTACAGCTGTGGGGGCAATACTTTGGTGAAATGTCCTGGACCCTGAAAAGAGACTGTGTAGACTGGGTAAGCAATTAAAGGTTACTGGCCGAGAGTCATTGGGCAG
This sequence comes from Oreochromis aureus, assembly GCF_013358895.1. Taxonomy (NCBI): domain Eukaryota; kingdom Metazoa; phylum Chordata; class Actinopteri; order Cichliformes; family Cichlidae; genus Oreochromis; species Oreochromis aureus. The sequence goes on along the minus strand of NC_052944.1, from coordinate 55,426,096 downwards.
CTGGGTAAAGGTGGATGTTGATATTCAGTGCCAATTATGCAACCTGTTCAGCCAAGTCTATATGCTCTTTTTTCATGCTGTTAATATAGGGGGAAAAATAAACTTTAATCAATAAACTGATTAAAGAAGCATTGTCTATGGAGCCACAATCTGATCCTGTAGTGTAGCTGCAGTTTGCACATTTCATGTATTCTCAGCCAGATTTGGTTTAGAGCACAGCCAATATTTAGCATAAGTAGATTTAAATTCACACACTGGTGATGGCAAGCTACATTGTAGCCACAGCCACCCTGGGGCGCACTGACAGAGGCGAGGCTGCCAGACACTGGCACCACCGGGCCACCACCAGTAGGCAACAGGTGAAGTGTCTTGCCCAAGGACACAACAACTGAAACTGTCGGAGCCGGGGCTCGAACCGGCAACCTTCCGATTATAAGACGAACTGTCAACTCTTGAGTCACGATTCAGTCATCCACCCATGTGCGTGAATGACTGAATGTGTAAAGCGCTTTGGAGTCCTTGGGGGACTAGTAAAGCGCTATACAAATACAGGCCATTAACCATTTAAATTGAAAATTTTGTTTGAATTCTGCAATTGAAGACATGCTCAGTTATTTATGAACATGGTCTTTGTTTAAAGCAAGAAATGGATTTGTAACATGGGGGTGCATATCTCATTCTGAAAAAACTTTAACAACTAATAAGTGTTACCCAAAGCCAATCACCATCATCCAAAGCATCAGTATGGCTCTTCTTTGGAAAGACATGAATTCTTAAGCACAAGGGATATTGTGTAATTGTAATTGTGTAATTTTATTTATTTTTTGGTCTTTGAACCATTTTATAGCCGACAGGTATTGAAGACACGTTTTCTAAGAGGATGAAAGTTGGCATTGCGATGGTGAAAGAAGAAGACATCATCGATGTGTTGGTTGTCCTTGAGGCGGCAGTAATCCTGTCTAATCTGAGGGATGTCTCAAGTGCCATTTCCATGCTGATGGGCCTTCTTTTTGCCCTCAACATAGACTATCCAAAGGAACTTAAGGACATCTTTGAAGTCATTCAGAACGTCCTAATGAACATTGGTGGAAGGCAGTGCATCTCACTAGTGCATGGTCTAAGAAACAGACTCTTGCAGAAAGCCATGCAGAACTGTAATTGTATGCTCACAGCATACAATTGCTTTAGTGTTAAGGACGGTTTTTATTTTACTGTTTGTTTTTTTTATTCTTGCAAGTTCTCATTCTCACTTTTGTATGTCACTAAATGACTACACTTTACATTCCAGATTAGACAATTACTCATTTGTTCATGGTTTAAGAAACTTATGTGAACAACAATATAATGGTGGACTTTGCAGATGCTTATCTCATGCAAGTCAGTAGTTTTTCCTTTGTTTTGCAATTGAGCAGACTCAAACTAATGTTTCTGAAATATCCATATTATCAAATGTTTCAGAAGCATGCACTCATTTTCAGAGATATTGGTTCTGTGGAATTTGTTGCAATTGTAAACGAAGACAAATACAAGAGTTTGATGTCTTAGTTTTTATAAACTGATCTTTACTGTCACTTATCAAAGGTTTTGTACTATTTTAATATTTCAAGTTTTATGCTAACAGGTGTGACTGAGCACAATGAAGTTTAAACATTTTGCAAATGTAAAGAATAACTTTTCTAAACTAGCAAGTGTCCCATTGATACATTACATTAATGCAGACTTTATGTTGTTACTTCACAAGAATCACTACTGCTCCTAGAGTATTGGACAGAATTTAATCTTCACCCAAACTGGGCTGAAGACCAAGTTCAAATTTATATCTTTGTAGGGTTCAGCTAGCACCTGCTAATCCAATGGAGGAGAGATTCCATCTCAACACTGGTGGGTTTTGGGGCTATCCTTTCAGCCTTAGAGAGAACAAAATCTATTTCTACCAGCTAAAAGCAGGTGAAAGTTTTGGCCCGCTAAAACCACGGATCGCCTTTACTTCCTCTGACTGGGCTGTTTTGACCCTCATCGCGACGGATCTGCTCGCACGGATGATTTTGTGTTGGACCTTTCAAACACCCAGTCTGGTGTTTTCAACACCATGCTTCGAATTCCCACTCAGGACTGGTTGAAGATGGTGGGTGAAAAGAATGGGAGAATATTAGAGCTTTTTAAGCTAAGTAAAACTACATTTGAGTTGGTCCTGGTTGGAAATTGCCCGCAATGTTCTACATAGCCCCGCTCCTCATCCGGCCCCCCTTACCCCTGCCTCCTCCTCTCCCAGTCCTTTTAAAAACCACAACGTCCGTCTCCTCCACATCATCTAAAACAATCATGACTCACCTTAGCTTTGGAGCCCCCTCTGCTGTATCTCCATCATCCCTCCGGCCGTCAGCCGATTCTACGCCACCACCAAGTCTGCCGATGGCTCTGGATACCCCACCTCAGAGCCCGCATCAGGCCTCAGCTTCCAGATACTCCGCCCTCATCACCTCAAGGCTGGAACTTGCCCAGCCATCCTCAACTTGTCGCTCTCGGTTGGCAATCACCGGATCAGACCCCCGCAAACACTTGGGGAGTGTCCGGTGCCTCGCTCTGGGCTTTGGGTGACCCTGTATGCCGGGCCCTTTTCCGAGAGCCCAAAGACATTGATCCCCACCCCCGCGAGACCCGCGAACAGCCTTCGGCAGTGGACAACGATGAGGCAGCGACTCTACTCCCCACTGCTGTTATGGTACTCACAAAACAATTTTGAGAAAATAGATGCTATTCCTCGTCCGTAAATTACAGGTGCACTTGAAAACCCGGGCAGGCCATTACCAGCCTGCGTTTTGTAATACCGTATAAATCTATAATTATTAATATTGTTATGAGTTATGGCAGATCCTTGACAGGCCGGAAATGTAGCTTGACCATCGTTTTACCAGGCTCGTTCTGATCGGTTTTGTTTTCAATATGGATATTTTCGATGTGTTTGCGAGCGACAGGAATATAATCTGGTTTGTTAAAACACAGTGTGTTGATATCTCTGTAATTACCCTCTATTTTGACAGTACACAGTAGGGGGGAATAGCTATCACCCACAAGCTGTAACGTTGCTATATCAGAATAACAGAACAGGTGATAACACCCCGCCTTTATATCTGCAGGATATGGGGCAAATTTGCGCTCGAATCGCTGCCAGACACCTGCTGGTACACCAAGCATATATGCAAGCAGCGGGAAAAACCTGAGTTGATATATGCCTCCGGATGTGAATTCAAACTTTTTAACAATTGGGTGATATTTTAGATAAATATCCGATTTGATACGCCTAAGGCAGGCTTCAACCTCTGATCTCAGCGTGTTAGCGTCCTCATAAAACCCGGCGCGTATTGTCTTAACCACGTCATCAGGCCTCTGCTCAGCATCACCCTTTTTCCTTCATTCAAAATAAGCCTTATCATTCGGGAGATTAAGCCATGTATAGGGATATGAAATTTCAGTGAGAGCCACCTCCCAGGCCCCATCGAGATTGAGATGCTGGGCCAAATCAACACGGAAGCAGCTACTGGTATTATTTTTAAATACATTCAAACTTGCGTTTGATGGCAGCGTGACGTAAAACCCCTGCGACCTGACAGTCATGCTGACCTGTTACCAAGGTGAGAGTGAGGTCCAGAGTTTGTTATGTGAGGTTTTTAAGCTCACTGGCTTTAACCCAGCTATTAAACTTTTGAGGCCAGTTCCTCCATTTCACCAGAAAATAAATCTGTCCCCTCTGTTTACGTTTTGAGAGAATTTTGTCTATGTGATAGAGCTTATCCTTGACAAGAGCGATTTTCTGCAGCTCATGCTCGTAAAAACTACCGATAATTTCTTCCCCATCATAATCTTTGATTTTATAAACAGGAGGGTCTCTAGGTATGCATTGATCAATAGTAAATATCTCATCCGTGAAGGTTTGCTCATGCCGCTTATCAAACACACCTCTAACTTTAGACGGCCTCACATGATCTCCCTTTTTAAATTTCATGGGCTTTTTTCTACAAGAAGAATAGAAGAAGTGCCATATAGGTTTTGAAATACTAACGCGGTGTTGTTTGAATTTACTTGATTTGGGGCCATTTTTATGGATCTATGATAACTAGTGTTATAGCTGTGTAATAAATCTTGTAACACATCGATATATCTACGTGTATTTGCAGCAGTGAAATATCTATACATTTTACTTTTAAGAGTTCTATTAAACCTTTCACAGACTGAGGCTTTTAGGTCGCTCCCTGTAGCAAAATGATTTATACCATGCTTTTTCATTAAAGATTGAAAACTGGAATTAAAAAATTCCTTACCACTATCTGTTTGTAGCTTTTGAGGAATTTGGCTATCTTTTAAGACAGACTCAAAAGCCTTAGTGACTTGAACGCCTGTTTTTTTTTTTCAAGACTCTTGCATAAGCTTTTTTAGAGAAAACATCTATAACTGGAAGTAAATATTGATAGCTATTGTTATGCTTGGATAACACTCTCATATCACAAAGGTCTGCTTGGTATTGATTAAGAGGTCTGGGGACAAACATGCGATTTCTCGGAAAGCGCAGGCATGCAGCTCCGTGTAAGGTGTAAGCATCCTGTTCTGCGAGGAAATTTTGAGCTGTTTGCGCTTTAATCTTTGTACCATTTTCATCCTGTATACTTTTAATCAATTGTTGCACACCGCAAAAACTACCAGGGTGAGATGGGGCATAATATGCTCGTTTCAATAGAACCTGCTCTGCCATGTGTGATCTTTGAAGTCATGTTTAACTATGGTTTTATTTCATGATTGAGCGGTTACTTATTTCATGTAAACGAGTTTACAAAAAACTATTTTATTTTATGTAATTAAAAACATTACACTTTGATTCTAGTAAAACAAATAATGAGATTGATTCTTGCAATGCTTTTCCAAAAAGGTTTTATTTGATGTAACGATTTTCCAAAAGCAGTTTTATTTGCTGTAATGAAAAAAACAATACATTTAAAACGGGTAAAAGTCAGAAAAAACAAACAGATGAAAAAATGCTAAAAAAGTAAGAAAAAAACAAAAACAAGAAAAACAAAACATTTGAGAAAAAATAATCATAGGCAAGAGAAGAAAAACGATTACTAGGAGAGCCACAGTGTGTAATTCTTGTCTAGTACTTTATGAATTACGGTCCTCGTCACCATCGTGACGCTGGCGTCAATTTCTTGCAGCGCGGCCTCTATATCGCGGACATCTCTGAGTTCAAACAGATACAGTGGCTTGCAAAAGTATTCGGCCCCCTTGAACTTTTCCACATTTTTTCACATTACAGCCACAGACATGAATCAATTTTATTGGAATTCCAGGTGAAAGACCAATACAAAGTGGTGTACACGTGAGAAGTGGAACGAAAATCATACATGATTCCAAACATTTTTTACAAATAAATAACTGAAAAGTGGGGTGTGCGTAATTATTCAGTCCCCCTGAGTCAATACTTTGTAGAACCACCTTTTGCTGCAATTACAGCTGCCAGTCTTTTGGGGTATGTCTCTACCAGCTTTGCACATCTAGAGACTGAAATCCTTGCCCATTCTTCTTTGCAAAACAGTTCCACAACTGCTCTGTGACGGCCTCAGAAGTTGTCTAAGAGAATATTGGGAGCAACAACACCATGAAGTCCAAAGAACACACCAGACAGGTCAGGGATAAAGTTATTGAGAAATTTAAAGCAGGCTTAGGCTACAAAAGATTTCCCAAGCCTTGAACATCCCACGGAGCACTGTTCAAGCCATCATTCAGAAATGGAAGGAGTATGGCACAACTGTAAACCTACCAAGACAAGGCCGTCCACCTAAACTCACAGGCCGAACAAGGAGAGCGCTGATCAGAAATGCAGCCAAGAGGCCCATGGTGACTCTGGACGAGCTGCAGAGATCTACAGCTCAGGTGGGGGAATCTGTCCATAGGACAACTATTAGTCATGCACTGCACAAAGTTGGCCTTTATGGAAGAGTGGCACGAAGAAAGCCATTGTTAACAGAAAACCATAAGAAGTCCGTTTGCAGTTTGCCACAAGCCATGTGGGGACACAGCAAACATGTGGAAGAAGGTGCTCTGGTCAGATGAGACCAAAATGGAACTTTTGGCCAAAATGCAAAACGCTATGTGTGGCGGAAAACTAACACTGCACATCACTCTGAACACACCATCCCCACTGTCAAATATGGTGGTGGCAGCATCATGCTCTGGGGTGCTTCTCTTCAGCAGGGACAGGAAAGCTGGTCAGAGTTGATGGGAAGATGGATGGAGCCAAATACAGGGCAATCTTGGAAGAAAACCTCTTGGAGTCTGCAAAAGACTTGAGACTGGGGCGGAGGTTCACCTTCCAGCAGGACAATGACCCTAAACATAAAGCCAGGGCAACAATGGAATGGTTTAAAACAAAACATATCCATGTGTTAGAATGGCCCAGTCAAAGTCCAGATCTAAATCCAATCGAGAATCTGTGGCAAGATCTGAAAACTGCTGTTCACAAACGCTGTCCATCTAATCTGACTGAGCTGGAGCTGTTTTGCAAAGAAGAATGAGCAAGGATTTCAGTCTGTAGATGTGCAAAGCTGGTAGAGACATACCCTAAAAGACTGGCAGCTGTAATTGCAGCAAAAGGTGGTTCTACAAATTATTGACTCAGAGGGCTGAATAATTACACACACCCCACTTTTCAGTTATTTATTTGTAAAAAATGTTTGGAATCATGTATGATTTTCGTTCCACTTCTCACGTGTACACCACTTTGTATTGGTCTTTCACGTGGAATTCCAATAAAATTGATTCATGTTTGTGGCTGTAATGTGAAAAAATGTGGAAAAGTTCAAGGGGGCCGAATACTTTTGCAAGCCACTGTATGCCTGGGCAATGCCTCTGACTTGAGCCGCTGGTGGTGAAAAACCCTCTAACCATAAAATTTGCAATAATGGGTTGGTGAAATGTCCATTCCATAATCTTTTGCAGAGTTCATCATAGTACCTGAAAAAGTAATATATTTTTCCAGCGGGAAAAGACAAGAATGTCGTCTCTGCAAGGGGTGGGAGACCTCACATCCTTGACAGACATCTTGCCGGTGTTTCTGGATTAGCGAGTTAATAAGGTACTTGACAGTTAATTTTGTGAGTTCCATAACAGCGGTGGGGAGTAGAGTCGCCGCCTCATCGTTGTCCACGGCCGAAGGCTGTCCGCGGGTCGGCATACAGGGTCTCCCAAAAGCCCAGAGCGAGGCACCGGAGACTGTGTTTGCGGGGATCTGATCCGGTGATTTCCAACCGAGAGCGACGAGTTGAGGATGGCTGGGCAAGTTCCAGCCTTGAGGTGATGAGGGTGGGGGCGGAGTATCTGGAAGCATAGCGGCCGGAGACGCTGAGGCCTGATGCGGGCTCTGAGGTGGGGTATCCAGAGCCAAAGGCGGACTCAGTAGTGGAGTAGCCAGATCCATCGGCGGGCTCGGTGGTGGCATAGAATCAGCTGACGGCCGGAGGGATGATGGAGATACAGCAGAGGGGGCTCCAAAGCTAAGGTGAGTAGGGATGGGTATTGATAAGATTTTAACGATTCCGATTCCATTTTCGATTCTGTTTAACGATTCGATTCTTTATCGATTCTCTTATCGATTCTTATTTTTAAAAAGGAGAACACTAAGGTCGATTAGCTTAGAACTGTTTTATATCTTCTCTTTCAACAAGATAGAAATTTAGGAGTAACATGGCCTTATAAACCCAACAGTGAGATCTTAAGAGATCCAGCCTACAGCTCTTCAGTGGGGTGTCACAGGGTCCCCGGGGGAAATTGTAAATATAAAATAATAAAATAAATATTCTTCTGTAGCAATAACAAAGTATAACATAAATTATTCTGTAGCAATTACACAAGAATATTCAGTAATGTCCCTGCCTACAATTAAACACATTCACTTACCATCTGCTGTGGCAAATGGCTGCAAGGTTTTTACCACAAACTTAGTCACTGCTCGGTGACATTCGGGCCTGAAAAGAGACGCTAACGGTGGACTGCAGCGAGAACTGCCAGCGAGCGCCAGCCAGACTCTGTCTGTCTCATCACGGTCACCTAAATGCACAGTAACGGCAGGTTTTGTAATAAAGCAGATCGCGCTAACATAATATGCACTGTTAGCTGATTATTTACCTGCCGCATTAACGGGAGAGGACGTGCAAACCGCTGCTGCTGGGTTGAGATTCACAAGTCCGGAGCAGAATTAAAAACACGACATTCATTTAAGTTCATCGCGTGTTTTGTGAGCAAATGCTTTTGCATATTCGTAGTGTTTCCTCCCTTAAATGAAATATCTACTTTGCAAGTATTGCAAGTTGCCCTGTTGTCATCCGTTCTGGTAAAGTATAACCAAACTTTTGAGCGCCGTGTTTCCTGCCATGTACGCTCCGACGCTCCGCAACGTGGTGACGTCATTCGGGGCGACTGGAATCGATAAGGGAATCGTTTGCAAAAATGGCAAACAATTCCAAGGAATTGAAACACTGGGAACCGGTTCTCAACAAGAACCGGTTTTCGATACCCATCCCTAAAGGTGAGTCATGATTGTTTTAGATGATGTGGAGGAGATGGACGTTGTGGTTTTTAAAAGGACTGGGAGAAGAGGAAGCGGCGATAAGGGGGGCCGGATGAAGGGCGAGGCTGTGTAGAACGTTGCAGACTATTTCCAACCAGGACCAACTCAAATGTAGTTTTACTTAGCTTAAAAAGCTCTAATATTCTCCCATTCTTTTCACCCACCATCTTCAACCAGTCTTGAGTGGGAATTCGAAGCATGGTGTTGAAAACACCAGACTGGGTGTTTGAAAGGTCCAACACAAAATCATCCGTGCAAGCATCATCGGTTGTTTAACGACTAGCTCTACACACCCACCTACAAAATGGCGTGGTCTTGGTCTCCCACTGCGTGTATGTGACGGTTTCTCTCGTCATGTTTAAAGGCCGGTGCTGATGGGGTTGCTGATTGAATGGTGGAAACGCGTGGGCCTCTTTGAAAAGCGGATGCGTCTGCTGGTCCCTGGTTCACAGTTGCTGTGAACTGGTCTGCCGCAGGCTATTCTGAACTTCGGGCGTCGCGATGAGGGTCAAAATAGCCCAGTCAGAGGAAGTAAAGGCGATCCGTGGTGTTAGCGGGCCAAAACTTTCACCCGCTTTTAGCTGGTAGAAATAGATTTCGCTCTCTCTAAGGCTGAAAGGATAGCCCCAAAACCCACCAGTGTTGAGACGTAATCTCTCCTCCATTGGATTAGCAGGTGCTAGCTGAACCCTACAAAGATGCAATCGTGTGAGCTCTGCTGGCGTGGCGGAGGCTCTGTAGCTAGTTACTGGGGTCTGAGAGATCACAGTAAGGTTGGCAGGTCTGGTGTCCATGTTGTTTGCGAAAAAAGAGAAAAGTCTTTTTTTTTCTGAGAGAAAAAAAAACAGTTAAATTTAAGCTGAAATGTTAGATTATTTATCCTGAACGAGAGCAAGAGAGTGCATGTATCGCAGAGAAGGTAAAACGAACCTGCATCCGATTGGCTAACCGAGGTGCGAGGGGAGCCACCCCTTTGTTATGTGATTGGCAGCGGGGCGAAGTTAGGCACGCCTCGGAGGCAGAGTTGGTCTCCGGCGCAAATTTTCGAACGAGCTAAGCAGCATTCGGGAGCTGAGCCGGGGAGTAGGACAAACACTTTTTCTCTCTGCGCTGGCTGCGGCTGCGGCCCGGTGCGAATAAGAGCAAAGGGAGAACTTAGACTTTGCGCTGAATTTGAGACGGAGCTAGTAAGAGGGATGGTTTGAAGAAAAAAGACTAAGGATTTTTTTCAGGAGTTTTCCCCTGTTTTCGAATATAAGGTTTTGGGAGATAGAGGGTTCCCTAAGTTATTCTAGGGCTTTTTTGTTGTTGTTGTTGTGCGTTTCTCGGAGAAAGACGGAGGGTTTTTCAGGAGGTTTCCTGCTTATTTGCCTAAGGGTTGGGGTGGGAGCCGCGAGAGTTTTATCGAGTTTTATCGAGTTTTTCTAGGGGTTTTTTTGTTGTGCGTTTTTGGAGAGAAGACAGAGGGGTTTTCAGGAGTTTTTCGCTGGGAGCCGCGGTGCGTTTATGCTCGGGGGGATTGCGAGAGTTTTTTGCGAGTCTGAATTTTGATTGTAAATCTCCTTTATCAGATTAAACAAATGCAAATAAATTGAAATAAAGTCTTCCCCTGAGGCATGCAACCTGTATGTCTCGCCATACTGAACTTTACAAAAGCACAAGTTTAACTAAGCACTTTTACTCTGGTTTAACACATTTTCTCACACACACACACACAAGCACGGACCCAGAGACACAAGCACGAGCCCAGACACACAGGCTCGGGCGCGTGCACACACGCTCTGACCCACCACCAGATGGCGTTTTTTTTAAGCATAAAAAGTAAAAACTTTGTAATGGCTTAAAAATAAAAGAATGCTATTAGATATAAAAACTTTTTAAATAATCAATTAATTCTTTTTGGGGGGAAGAAAAGCAATGAGCTATGAACTAGCATATTTTGGATGAATATCATATTTTTATGAATATAATAATGTTATGAATATCATATTTTTTTATGAATATCATATTTTTATTACTTCCTTTACTTCCTGAGCTCATTAATAATTTACTGGGGTCACAAATCACCCAGTTTGACATAAGGGCTATAATATCATTCTCTCTCACTTATTCAATCTTGCTTTTCCCTCTAGTTAATATTTCTTTTATGATTTTATATTATGCACTTTTAGACTCATTTAATTTCTTGTTTGCTCTGTACCTGTTGCTTTCCTATGTATCAGTGACAGCTACCTGCTTGCATACCTAGTACTTGCTTTGGTCCTATTTCTATTTCTATTATCTTCCTTCTATTCTCTATGTTACTTGTTAAGCACCTTGGCATAACCTTGGTTTTTAAGTGTCCTTTATAAATACAGTTTATTATTATTATCATCATCATCATCATCATCATCATCATCATCATTATTATTATTATTATTATTATTATAAGCGCTGGAATGGAAAGAAGTGGGTTTTTAATAAAAAGTAAAATATCATCAGCAAAAAGAGCTATCTTATGAGTTGTTTCTCCGTCATCCTCCATTCCTTGGATTTGCGTATTACAACGTATGGCCTCAGCCAATGGCTCTATACTAATCGCAAAGAGGATGGGTGACAGTGAATCCCCCTGTCTCACACCCCTTTCTATCTTGAATAGAGCAGAACAGCATCCGTTAACCCTGACCCTTGACCTAGGCTCTTTATATAGAGAGTTGATCCATGTAACAATCAGTAACTAATTACTGATTACTTCCCCCAAAAAGTATTCCTGTTACTTTACTAATTACTTATTTTCAAAAGTAATTAGTTACTTAGTTACCTTTTCAAAATGTGATTTACTACCTGAATAGTAATAAAGCGATAGATCTTTCAGCCCAATTCTACATTTTCTGCATAATCCTTCATATAAAATGCAATCAAATGAAAAAGTCTCCTTCTAAAACTAGTTATATTAGTTTAAATCTTTTAACTTTATGCAAAAATTAAATTATATGCAACATTCTCTGACTGGAAGAAATTTGTTTTACATTTAAACCTCTTTTCTGCACATATAAAATAAAATAGGTTTTTGTGTTTACACTCAGTCTTTCAAATAGATGCAAGTAAAACACAGCAGAAAATAAGTAAAATCAAAGACTCAGCGGTCCTGTTGCTCTATTTTCACCTGTATAGCAGGAGTGGGGTAGGCGGAGGTTTGTCCTGGTGCAGGTGTGCCGCAGCGGTCAGTGGAAGAATCCGCGAGTTTGTCTGTGAATTTCCCATTCCCTGATAGCGTACACGGTGGTTGCTCGGAAGTTTAGGGTAAAGAGAAGTTTTCTTCCCACGCACAACGGACGCTAATGTTTTTGTCACTTTTTACGGAATCAAACTCAAAGTAAGGTCAGTACTTCCACGCTTTAAACGCTGCACGCTCATACTCTCTCCTGCACTCGATATATTATCCATTGTTGATCTGCAGACAGCTGTTGTCACAAACGTCGCACTCGCTTACGTCACTGTCATGAGACATTCTCGCAAGAGAAATCACGGTTTAGTAACGCAGCGTGCTTACGGAAAAGAAACGGTAATCTAATTACCTTTTTGCAATAGTAATCTGTTACTTTGCTCATTATTTGAAAAAAGTAATCGGATTACAGTAACGCATTACTTGTAACGCGTTACTGCCCACCTCTGGTGTTCACCCACCATTTAATCTCTGCAGAATAGCACTGTGGAAAATACTTAATCCACTGAAGCATCACCCTGTATTGCACACAACCTAAATGATCCTCTGATAACTCCAGGTGGCACACACCACTAAACTCCCATGTTTAGTCCCCAGTGGGTGTGACCTGCTCAACACCCTCTAAAAACACCTTACCACCTCTTCTCATTAAAAGCACACTAGTAGACATTAACACCCTGGAGAAGGCACAAAAAAAGACACAATTTTGCTTTGGTTGGGAAATTGAGGTTTTGGCATCTGTTCTCTGTTTTCTTCCTGTGGGTTGAGGCATCACCTTTGTTTACTTTAACATGGCTTTAAGAAGGAATGGAAGCTAGTAGAGTGGGTATATACCACTCTTTATTGGCCAACTTGACTTGTTAAGCAACAGATTCAGCGTAATGTAATTATGGTCATTCTGGTGAATAAGAGTAGATCTTAAGTTTGTTTAACGTGAGCAACGGCTCTTAAAGTAACATTTCTTAAAAGACAGATCCCTCAAGAATTATCTTCACTGCAATGACTACAGAGTACAAACTTTACCAACAGCTGCGTAAGTATGTACAAACTTGTTCAGCCAGACACCCACAGATGCTGGAGTTTTAAAGAGAAGTCTGCAGATGATGTGACATTTTTCTATTGAATTAAACAATTAGTTAACTCTGCTCATCATCTGCAGCAATGTCAGCAGTAAACACTAGATAGCAGCATAGAAGAAGCCTCGTCACTATGTGATGATGTGTCATCATCACCTGAACAGCACATTTTTTTAATTCCTTCCTCAAATACATATTTTGAGTTAAAGCCACTTTGTTTATGAACGGATAATAAAATTCTTGTAGCAAAAACTGGATTTATTTTATTACAGGTGCAAATCCAGAAGAAAACACAGTCGCACTCCTCTAATACAACATTTAAATTAAACGCTAAGTTTGAAGTAATTGCAGCTTATTTAAATATAACATGATCTAAAATCTTACCATTTCCTGTTTAAGAACAGTAAACTGATTATTTTATGCTCACTGAAATAATTCAAAGACCCTGACTTGTTCACTTTTCTTTTTAAGCATGTGCACACAAATGTTTATGTCCCATCATGCTTTGCAGGAATGTCTTTTTTTCACTAGAAGCGGACCAAAAAAAGTCCCCTGTGGGTTTTACTTTAGTGGAACCAGGTACAATGTCAGTATATGCAAGTAGTCCATGACTTCAGAGACAGCTCAAACTTCATATCATGATACTCAGGTATGCCTCCATGCTGGATGTATGGTGAGGCTCTTGATATCTCTCTCTATCTCTGCTTGTAGCTGGCACTTATATACTTTTTAACTGTCGTGGTCCTGAGTCTGGTGTTTTGTGTTTCTTTATGATGATCTTGATTATTCTGATTGTGTTTTCCATTAAATCTGACATTTGTTAGGTTTCTGTTCTGTGCCTGCCCTGGTCTCTCTTTTCTTTGTTCCCTCTGTCTGTCTATGATGTTATTATGTCTGCTCATGAGTCTGCGTCTGTTAAGTTCTGTGTCTCGTCTGGATCTCTGTGTCTGTCGTGTACTTCCTGTTTTACTTTGTAGGTCTGTGCCTTATGTTAGTGCATTCAGCTATGTGCTCTCCCCGTCTCGTCAGTGTAATCAGCGTCAGCCGTGTCTCCCAGCTGTTTCCTCTTTGCTCTGTTCACCTCTTGTATTATTTAGTGTCTGCATCTTCCCCTGCTCGCTGTCGCATCGTACCCTCACTTTCACTGTGTGTTCTGTTTGCCAGCCTGCCTGTTTAGTTTGTTCTGTGTTCCCAGTTTAGTTCGTTTTATTGCTGGAAAGAAACTGAACAAAAAAAACTGAGTATTCTGAGTTATTTCTGCCTCCGTGAGTCCTGCATTTTGGGTCCTCTCTTCCTGCCTGCCTGCACACATTCATGACATTAACCTTGGAAAACAGAACTTATATCTTAATAATAATTATAATATCCACATTTTTAGATTGAATTTTGTTTTTTGAAACAGTGATGCATTTTCTTTACTTACTTCCAACACACTAAGTTACATATGGTCTGTATGTCTTTCAGTTTCATATTGTTTTGTGATATTTGGCTGACAAAATGAAGTTTAAAAAAAGTTTCTCATTTATATTAGCAGCTGAGTTCTCCTTACAAGCGTTCAGCAGCTATTTTTCATAAACAGCATTTATAAACATGTAAAAGAACAAAGCAAATGGAAAAAGTTGGTTTTACTTTCAAGCCCTAAATAACATTTGTTAACTTTTGTTAGCATAGAAAGTTATAAGCACTTTCAGCTGTGTGGGTCAGACTGCATCTGAACCTATGCAAGATGTAACAATTTAAAGACATGCACACTATACCTATCTAAAGTAACCTGTCTTACTGCAGACATGAGCGCACCGATTCTCCTTCTGTCAGCTCTTTCTCTCTGCAACCTGCAAAGCACACAGGAAGTAGAGAACATATAGAAGACCTTCTGGCTATTTTTTTTTTAAAAAAGCATAGAAATTCATTGCAATGGTTCATGTTAAAGCTTCAAATACTGACATCATCCAACAGTTTCCAAATGAGACTGAGGCGGAGTATAAGAGAGCCCGCTGCAAACTGCAGAAGTCCATCAGAGCAGCAAAGAGGGCCCACTCACAAAAACTTGACAGCTACTACCTCCACAACAACACGTGCAGCATGTGGCAGGGAATTCAAACTACAGGGGAACCACAACAAATACTGACCCCTGAGACACCACCCTTCCAGACAACCTCAACACCTCCTATGCCAAGTTTGACAGATTAAACACAGACACACCTTCAAAGACCCCCCGTGACTCCACAGACACTATCTTGCAGGTGACACACACGCAGGTCCTGAAAGCTCTGAAAAAGGTGAACCCCCACAAGTCTGTGGGACCCGATGGAGTTCCTCCCAGAGTTTTGAAGTCCTGTGGGGAACAACTAGCTGCTGTGTACACTGATATCGTCAACCTGTCACTATCCCAGGCAGTAGTACCATATATTTTTAAATCCTCTATCATCATACCAGTTCCGAAAAGACCCGACACTTCCACCCTGAATGACGTCAGGACAGTGGCACTCACACCAGTCGCTATGAAGTGTCTAGAAAAAAATGGTCCCAGACACGATAGACCCCCCTCCAGTTTGCATACCACCCCAATCGATCAGTGGGTAATGCAGACAGTTGAGCAAACCCTAACCCTGTACACCCATGACTGTGTCTCCACCAGGAAAACTCCATCATCAGCAAATACGCTGATGACACCCCATCCTAGGCCTACAGAGGACTGGGTGAGAGCATCCTCACCGCAGGCATCACTGTCTGGTGTGGGAACACAACACAGAAAGAGAGGAAGGCTCTGCAAAGAGTCATAAAGTCTGCAGAGATGATCATAGGAACAAAACTTCCTTCCATGGAATCTTGTCGAGCCGCAAATCTTAAAATTTGTTCAAGCTTTGCTCAGGTTAGAAGGAGTTGATTTCTGCGTCCAGAGGCCAATTAAAATCGAAAACTCAAAGATCACAGGAGAAGAGCAGAGTTCTATGCCAGTTGGTTTATTGAACGGTCAAGTCCTGTCACGGTCCAGCAGATCTGCCAGAGAAATATTCTGCTATTGTGTTTTCTCTCTTTCCCCTCTCCCCCTCTCACTCTCCCTCTGTCGCCTGGGTGTTCATTGTGGGCTCCCGCCTATGGCCTACATACCTGGGAGATGAGTAACACCTCCATCTTATCAACTGGCCTCTACGTAAGGGAAGAAGCGAGACAGCTCTTCGCTGGATCGTTGCTTGACCTGTGTCAGTGAAATCCTGGCTAGGACACTACTAATCTAGTTCCCTTGGTTTTTCTTCTCGTGTTAACACGTCGTTTCCTTGTGTACAGACACCTTAGATCTGCCCTTGTTCCTTACAGAGATTCTGGTGCGAGAGAGGAGTGAAAGACTGATGAGACACCAGGAGAGACAGAAGAGGAGTAAGAGTGTTCCCCTGCTTTTCCCTGCGGATTCCCTGGAGCCTTGATCCCTGATCCCTGCACCCTTGTATATAGCACTTTGTCACTGTCGCACATTTCACCTGGTGTTTGTGAATAAACCCTCTGTTCTTCCTTTGAGCAAATGAGTCCTTCGTTTGAGTCCTTCCTGTTATCATAACAAGTTCAGCAAAACATAGGAAAAGCAAACAAGCTCCCCTATGGTGTTCGCCATGAGACATGCAGATCAAAAACCAACACAAACAGACAAATAACAAAATCCATCCGGGGCGGATCTGACCCATCTTTTTTAGTGTCAGTGACCCCTGCTCCTGCTGCTGGGTATTTTTAATTACATATTAATATGTAATATGTTTGTCAATACTTTTCCCCAATCAGCTGTCAATTTGCACTTTGTTTTATGGCCAAAAGTGCACAAAACTACAAATATCAAACATATTGCAAAGAGAAAACAATTAATCCTCCTGACAGCTTTGTCAGGTTAGCTGCCAGTGGTGAGTGGTGACGCTTCACATTTGATAAATATTGTCATGATATTTATCAGGCTCACCATCTGCTCAGACACAAAAGCTGTACGTACAGTCTGAGACACAACAGAGCGGACAGCATCATCACGCACAGAACAAGGTTTTTCAACAGCTCTTACCTGCAACTGTCAGACTGATGGAAAACAAAACAAAAAACCACTGAAAACCTAAAGTAACACAGCACTACCTCACCCCACTTCGAATGTACAACAGGATTAAATCACTGACTAATGTGCAATATACTCACTGAAACAGATTTGTGAAACAGATTTGTAAAAATATGCAATATCATGTGTGTCAATACTAGGAAGTGTATTACCACCCTCTCTGTGCACTGTTTTTGTATATAGTAAATACTATTATTGCTCCATTCTTTGCTTTATTTCTCTTTTCCTTTTTTTTGTTGTTGCTTTGTCTTTATCCTGTAAAAAATGTAACTTGACCTGGAGAGCTCTGCACAAGAATTCCAATGTGGATGGACTGTTGGTCCTGTGCGCGAATACAAATCTTGAATCTTGAACTAAAACACTATTTTTCAAAGGATAGAAAAGAAAAACTGCTATTGTTCGTATTACACACCAATACTAACGTCACAGGGCAGCGGCTAGGACTGGGATTCAATTATCAATTGACCGATTAAAAGGGATTTAGCTTGAATAACACAATATTGATTCATGAAAATCCAGAATTGATTTTTAAATATAAATGTATTTTGCCAGAAACACAAGAATCTCAGGTTAAAGCTTTAATTTTAATTAACAACCTACAAAACAGCAAAAACAGTAAATGAGAGCAGATAAATGAATTCCACACAAAGATGTAAACACAAAGCCACTGCTGAGATGTCAGAAGAAGCGATTATAGTCTGATGAATCAAAATGTGAAATCTTTGGTTCATCATGCAGGATCTTTTGATGCCTGCGAGTAGGTGAAAAGATGGTTCCACACTGTGTGGCATCAACTGTCAAACATGGAAGTAGTGTGATGATCTGAGGCTGTTTTGCTGGATCCATGGTTGATGAATTGCACAGAGTCAAAAGCAAGCTGAACCAAAACAGCTACCACAGCATTCTGCAGCGCAATACTCTCTGGTATGCACCTAGTTGCTCAGGGGTTCATCCTACAGCAAGATAATGACCCCAAACATAAGTCCAAGCTACAACAGCAGGTAAAAAGAACAAAATGGTAAGCCTGAAAACATGGAGTGGTCAGCACAGTCGCCAGACTTAAACCCCATCGTGCTGGTTTGGGATAAACTGGATAGAAGAGTGAAAGCAAAGCAACCTATAAGTGTCACACATTTATGGGATGTTCTCCAACAGGCATGGGAAAACCTTTCTAAGGAATATTTAGATTTTTTTGTAGAAGGAATGTGACAGGTGTTTTCAGGTGTTATAGCTACCAAGGTGGCTACTTCGATAATTCATTTCTGTCTATAATTTTGTTTTTAACTCCAATTGCTTATTTGTACTATATTTTCATTTAAGAGTGCAACGAGACAGTAAACCGGATCTTTTTCAATTTAAAAATGCAAAATTGGGGACCGGTATTCTGTATAGTTTTTTCTGTACTCACTCAGTGTCATCATGCAGAACATCAAACATCACATGGGAGGAATGCATCCTCTTTTACACACAGTAGAGTTAATCAGTCACCACACTACACTATCCAAAAGCAGCCTCACTGTGATCTTCGTGAAACATACATGTCTGGTGAAGTGACGTGACTGATTTTTGTTATTGTGAATGGATGAAAATGAATGATCAAGTGTTAATAGAGCTAACATGACACAAGACAGTTTTAACCTCAGCCCTGAGATTCATTTTAAATGAAGAAATTAAAATATTTTCTCTTTTGAATTATAGCAGGCTGCAAAGTGACATAACAACCACCTTGTGGAGGAAATGATGATTCATTATTGCCTGGTTGTTTACTTCTAACTAAACTAAAATACTTCGTGGGTTAGTGGTTAACCCCTTGAAGTTTGAAATACGATTTAATTGCTAGAAAACATTTATTCTTTTTGAAAATGTAGAATTTATTACACCGACAAACATTTGACATACTTGCTGTTAGTAGCATTTTCAGTGGGACAAAGCCCCAGCCGATCCAGGAGAGAAGGACAACTGCTGACTAAGCAAAAACCTGTAGTGATCCCATATGTGTCAGGAGTATCGGAACAGTTGAGACGCATTTTTTTCTAAACACCAGGTCTCTGTGGCTTTTAAACCCCAAAACACCCTGTGCCAAAATTTGGTCCACCCCAAGGATCGGGTCCCCCGAAACAAACAGAGTAACATAGTGTACGCTGTTAAGTGCCAGGAGTATAGCCAGGATTTATACATCGGGAAACCAAACAACCTCTGGTGAAGCGGATGGCACAACACAGAAGAGCTACCTCGTCAGGCCAGGACTCTGCAGTCT
Organism: Oreochromis aureus; assembly: GCF_013358895.1. NCBI lineage: Eukaryota > Metazoa > Chordata > Actinopteri > Cichliformes > Cichlidae > Oreochromis > Oreochromis aureus. Next base: position 55,406,854 of record NC_052944.1, on the reverse strand, counting down.
ATTTACACCTACAGGCCAGTGGACACTCTTTCAATGATGAGCGTTCCTCCCTGTCCAGGATGTGTACATCCTGGTTTGAGCGCGGAGTCAAGGAGGCCATTTATGTGAAAAGGGAAAGACCATCTCTGAATCGAGGAGGGGGCCTAAGGGTACATCTGTCACCATCTTACAATGCTGTGATTGCAGCCATTCCCCAACTCTCTGTGAATGGTACTCATGGTTATTGATCAGTGGTCTTTGATCAGTGGGTTTTGGTCAGTGGTTGTTGATCAATGGTCATGAGAATTTGCATAATTATGATTAAGGAACTGACCTCCCAGCCCATTGTTCCTTCAGTGGGCTGGTTTCAGTTATTATGCAAATGTACTGTTTATAAGATTGGGGAAACCTGCAGTCAGCTGAGACTGAAGAAGTCACTTGGATGAGTGACGAAACGTTTCTCCCACAAAACGCTACGTCCAGATGAACAGATTCAACTTTTGGAGATTTACTTACCTGGATGATTGAGAATGCATAAAGACATTTGGCATACTTACAAATTTGTTAAAATAAATAATTACATTTTATTTTCCATATATGACTTTCTATCGTATTTTCTATCATATTTTCTACATCTGGCTTTTTTCAAATTGGTTAAAATGTGTTGTGCAATTTATTTAGATTTTTCAAGGAGAAAAAATACAACAGATGACATGTCTGAAAAACTCAAAACAAAAAACTGTTTGTATCAAAAATGACACACAGGGGTTAATGCATTAGCTTTGCAAGAACAAGAACTTTATTAATAAAATATATGTGGGGTATTTTGTGGCAATACATTTATACACCTTTTTCTCATACTGTACTTATACTGAAAGCAACAAGTCATGTTACATACATTTATTTTAGAATTATATTCCCCCAACTTCAATATTTCATATAAGACAAGTCTTGTGTTGACAACATTATTCAGAATCACTACTTTTACCATAAATGAACATTGTGTTGTTGGCTTATGACATTTTAGCTTTATGTTTAAGCTAGATTTGTCACATTGTGTTGCCACAGAGGCCACAGTAAGTATATTTTTAAAAATTGCAACAGCACTCTCATACCTGTAATGCGGTTCATGGTTCAGTTTTAACACACTGCTACATTTTAAATTAGAAGTGATGATGTGAGGTGGTTTAAGGTAATTTTTATTTCATGCAAACTGACAAAGTTTCATCAATTGTAAATCAACACAGTCATTTTTTATATAAAAGTAAGTAGCCTGCACAATCTAAAACATTAAACCTGATAAATATTCATTACCTTCTGTCTAAATGTAACTCTTTTGACAGTTCTTTTCCATAGCTTTCATAGCTTCAGTAACATTAAAACTGGAGACTAATATTTCCTTCATTTGTGACTTTGGATTGTACAATAGAAGTGATCCAAATCCTCTTCTTCTTCTGGTACCTGCACGAACTGTTTCCAGTCAGCTGGCTACTGCCGATTCAGTCTTAAATACAAATTACATTTCAAAATACACATTTGTTATTTTAAATGAAAGCTGAATCATTCTGGGAATTACACTTGCAACAACAAATAATTTATAAATGGTAAATGGCTTTACTAGTCCCTAAGGACCCCAAAACATTTTACACATCCAGTCACACACCGGTGATGGCAAGCTACAGTGTAGCCACAGCCGCCCTGGGGCACACTGACAGAGGCGAGGCTGCCGGACACTGGCGCCACCGGGCCCTCCGACCACCACCAGTAGGCAACTGTTGAAGTGTTTTGCCCAAGGACACAACAACCAAGACTTTCCAAGCCGGGGCTCAAACCGGCAACCTTCTGATTACGAGGCGCACTCCCAACTTTTGAGCCACAATCGCCCCATAATAAATGCAGCGTTATAAATTGTTGCCCTTCTAAATCATTTACTGTAATAAGTTTTGTTCATTTATGAAATGCAATTATGAAAAAAAATAAGGTATCAAATTTAAAACAGTTATGTGTCCTGTTTGCTACTGTTGGTTTATATATTTTAAATATCCCACTCACGTGCAAACACACTGCTTGAGCTGTCAAGTAGCTGACCATGTGACCACCAGTTAAAAATAAATCTGATGTGCACAATGCCACATATCATTTTCATTATGCAAAACACATTGAGCTCCTATATGTTAAACTGAGGGTGGTCAGCTGCATACATTTTTGTCTCTGGGTTTCTAGTGTGGTTATTGTCAGAGATGTTAAAAAAGAAGCTGGTTAAGTGTGTCTTTCCGTCTGTGAGAACATCTTCAGCTGCTGAAACAGCGTAACAATGACTAAATAATGACAAGACTTTCAAAAATGCTCCAAAACCTCAGATATATTTAAGTCTTACTCACTAATTTCTGTCTGTAGCACTAAAGTGATGGACTCCTCAACACATTTTCTTTTTCTATGATTATTATTTTTTTATTCCAATAGCCTTTTAAGCAGCTAGGGATGTTACATTTTCAATATGTTCACGTTTTAGGCAAAATACCTTTCATCATTCTTGGTTTTGTGATCAGGGTAATCATCACCTGATGAAAATTGTTTTCTCAGCTTCACTAGCACACATCAATCTCAAAAGTGCAGAGAGTGTAAAATAAAAAAAATAAGCATTTGTGACATTATGTATTATGTAAGTATTTTGTAAGTATTATGAGGTTACTGTGTTGCATTCCAATCAATATGATCCAATTTGTAATGTTTCTGCTCCTAGAACTTCTTCAGTAATTTCATGACAGCAACATGTAATATTTATTCACAACCCCAACTATAAAAATTATATTATGATATTATCATTTTAAGTAGTAACCACCTAAGAACAGACTAAAATTACAGACTAAAAAAATTGTAACATGGGCATGTATTAATTAGTTTTCAGAATATGCTAAAGAGATGTGCAAGTCTGCATTTCTCCTCTGGATTGACATTGGAAAGGACCAGGGCAACTAGTGCTTATTATTATTATTTGTTTTAAAAGTTAAAAAAAAAAGTTCTGTAATGACAAACCACGTAGTCTTAAATTGTTGATAAAACGTATCTCCAACAGCTAGACAGCTCTCTAGTGATTTTTTTGTCTTAGAGATGTTACATTTTTAGAGCCCTTGATCAGACTTGGAAACTATGGGGCTCTAGCTTCAGCTTCCTTTTGTGGCTCTATTTTAGTCCAAAAATAAGTGCAATAGTGGCCGAACCTTTCAAGTTATCTTGAGATAGTATTTAACCTATTATATTTTTGTTAGAAATACATAAATATACATTTTTAACTACTTGCTATGTGTTTGAGTCACTGAATTCAGCTACTGTAACCAACATCTACAGCACATTAATCACTGTAAGGATTAAGAGTGAAAGTTAAACATTTAAACATTTTTAAATTATATTTTCCTCATCATAAGTGTTGAGTCCTGTATTTACCACCAAGCATTTACAAATTCCATAATGAATTCAAGAATGAAATGAAGCTGTGTTGCTTGTAAGAACAGAAAAGAAACAGAAAAAAAACAGAAGTTGGCAACACTGCCTGGCAAGTTTCTTTTTTATAGTGTTTTATTAATAAACTATTAATAATACTAGTTGTATAAGTTTACTGTGTAAGTTTTGTCTGACAGTGGTAGCTACATGATGTGAATTGACACTTAGTCTGCTAAGCTAGTTGTTACTCTACAAAAGTAAAAGGCAAAATGTATTTTTTTTTCTATTATCATTTAAATCTGTCACTCTGCGGTTACTTTGGTTAGCCATAGGTGTGTGTGAGACCATGCGTACAGCCGAGGCCAACCCCATAGCATATGTTCGTATCATGACAGGTGCAACATTTGACTGAATTCTTATCAGAGTAGAGGTGTGTTTCCCCTAGACTTTGTTCGGTGAGTTAACTAAGCACTGAATTCTAAATAGGTGAATCACAAGTTCCGGTTCCAAACTACTCTGCATTTATTAAGGCTGTTGTGTTTTTAAATTGTTTTAATGCTCTATATCTTGTTCTATTTAATCTGAACAAGCCCCTAAAAACAGTCAGTGATCACTGTCAGCCTCTCTCAGTTTTTATTACCACAGCTCATTTTAAAGTTTAGTTTTTAAAACCTTATAATGTAACTACAGCCCAGCTCATGCAGCAGTATATTAATGACTAACCTCGTATTGTGGATGGATCTCTCGGTTGGTCTCCTGACTGAAGTTTGGTCTGTTTGCAGCATCCTGCCATGCGATTGCATTTGTCCCTAACCTTCAGGAACCCTCACGTTAACTTTTATCGAGTGGAAAAAAGTTAGCATTCATCCTCCAGATTCACTGTGTTTATGTTATGCTAACATAGCTATGTAGCTAGCCACCACATAGCACATCATTATATGCAAGCTAGCCCAACTTCAGTAACCCTACAAACATCACTGTTGTTTAGTTGTCTGTCTTCATTTATGTCGTCAGTGAAAGCAGAACTGTACGTTTTAATTTTTTTCTGTGGATGTTAAGCTGTGGATTTTTGGCTTCACCACCCTCCTTCGTGGTTCGTGCACGTCGAAGCTCAGTTTGCGCTTCATGGCGTTTCAGCCGGCGACATGAAATACCATCATGCGGTGGCCTCGCTGGATCCGCTGTCCACCCACTGTGTGATGACTCTCCTCCGGGATCCCCCCACCCAAGGGAAATCGACCGCTTTCATAAATAAAGAAAATTGAATTGAATTGAAAAAGCCAGCCCACGGGTAAAGTCTCTTAAGTACAAACCTCTGTCGTGAAACAAATGTGAATTAGACTGTAGTTTCAGTTGCGCCTCTTCTGTTTTATTATGCAGTCCTACATGAGTGTAGTTTTGAGAGTTCATAATACATATAACCTTACCTTTGGACTGTTGTGTTGTTGAACATTAAAATATTTTCCTTGATTCTGTAATATTTACCAAGTTGATAAGTTAAAGTTTAACATAATAAGCAGATTTGCAAAAAACAATTGCATTTTAGAAGGGCATGGCTTAAAATTATTGTAATTTGGAAGACTTTATATATTTATTGACCACTTTATTTAATATGCCTTTACAAATCTTTATAATGGTTCTCAAAGTCGGTAATCAGGCCCCACTGCTCTGCTTGTTTCCCAGCTATTAATACACTACACTCTGTTGATTGCCTGGTGTGTTCAGTCTTGCAGACTCCATTGTGGAGTAAGGAAAACTGAGTGAATTGGTATGTTTTAGCTTCTGATTCACTAAATGTGCCTTGTCCAGGCAATAAACACTCATTCATAATTCAACGGCTGCTGTAATGTTTGATTTATGTTGTATGACACAGAAGTGCATTACTTGGAAAATGTTTTGCATTGTTTTTTTTTCTTATTTTTGCAGAAAAGTTACTCAATATTACCCGAAAATCTAAATTAACATTAGGTTGCTTTAACGTAACTTTGCTTTTAGATGTCAAAGTAAATCATGCCGGTTGGTTAAACCAGCTGAGTAAACCAAAACTAAAATTAATTGCTGGATTTACTTAATAATATACAACGTTTATTACTTAAAAGCTGATTGTAAATTGTTGCAACAAATTTTTGAAATTGAGCCAACAAAACATTTTTTAGAGTGTGAGATGATATAATAATCATGTATACAATAATTAAAACAAAATCTAAACATGATTATGTAGCCTGTGTTAACTTTTATGCTTTTGATCCATTGAGTTATGAAAAACAGATACATATATAAATGATTACTGCTTTACTAATGTACTTACCTAACAATATTCCCGTTTATTCACTGTAAAATTTAATTTGTTCCCAGAACTGAAAAAAACAAAAAACAAAAAAAAACAAAACCTATGCAAACTCATTGCCTCAAACAAAATTGAGTAACGCTTACTTGAGATGACAGTTAGGGCAATGTTTTCTTTGCAAGTATGCAGTACTAAGAATAACTTGATGTTTCTGACTGGTCAATACTAATTGTTTACCCACTGACAAACACTCAAAGTTCTACTAAATTAAAAACAATTTGTGGTAACCTGATTATGATTCAAAAAGAATAATTAACAACACTTCTTGTAATGGTGTTAAAATCAGTCCAACTTTTATTTTCAAATGCAAAAAGTATATCAGCCAACATACTGGACACTGTTCTGCTGAACAACAAACAATTATATTGTTACAATCTTACAGTGAAACAATGTCTCATATTTAATTATTCCAAAACTAAGTTTAGGCTTTCCACAACTTTGTTTTGCAAGTTACATTACTTATATAATCAAAATAAAATATATGTATTGTTCTGTCACAAGTGCAGTCTCTAGTTTAAACAAGACATTTGTTTTGCATTCAAACACAGAAGCTGGCATGTTGTAATATTTTAAGGATGGATTTAAGGATGCCGGAATGACTGTCATGGATTTAGGCGATCCAAATGTAAGCGCAGAAGAAAGTCTTTAACTTCCCCTAAGTACAGTGGCAGTGAATGTGGGTTGGAGATCCAATGAGCTTGAACCTGCAGGTGACCATTTTCACTTACCACACCGTCTGTGATGGAGGACTCATCTCTCCTAGTGCCCTGCAAGCAAACAATCATATTGTGGCGTGTTGGGGGAGCAGCTAGTTATTACCCATCATGCCTTGGTACATGTTCTTGTTTTACTGTTTACGGTTACATGACTTTTAACTGTTCTCTTAACTGTTCTGCTTATACTGCGTTACAAAGTCACTGACAGTTAATCATAATGAATACAAAGTTTTATTTGGCTATCTGTCGTTCAGTCAGTGTTTTCTTCTGCTTGTACATGATCCCTGAAAAAGAAATTAATAGAATGAAATGAAATGGAGGGATTTGTGTGTCCCAGGGATCCCAGGGTCTATGATGTCTTTCAGACTGCCTCGAACTGATTCTGGTAAGCCATCAGGAAGGGAAAGTGGTGCTAAACCCACATGTGTATAGTGCAGGTGGAGTGCTGCTGATGTTCAACTAAGGATATTGTCAGGGGGTGGGAGGAATACTTTGAGGCCCTCTCAAAGTTCAATGATCCGTCTTCCATAGAGGAAGCACAGTCTGGGGATAAGGTAGATGACTCATCCACTCTGGGGTGAGGTCACACAGGCAGTACACAAATCCTTGATGGCAGAGCATTTGGTCTGGATTAGACTCGCACAGTGTTCCTGAATGCTCTGTAGAGGCGTGTCAACCAAGACAGCTCTACAACATCCAATGTTCCATGGAAATCGGGCGGTACCTCTGGATTGGCAGAGCAGCCCAGGGTGCTGGAAAAGAGAATTAGTCAGTTAGTTGAATCTCAGATACAAGAGGAACAATGCAGTTTTCATCCCAGTCGCACAATTGGACCAGCTCTTTACCCTCTAGAAGATATGTGAGTGTGCATGAAGGTTAGCCCAACTAGTCTACATATGCTTTGTGAACTTGGAAAAGGCATTCGACTGTGTCGCTTGTAGTGTTCTGTAGGAGGTGCTTCAGTCTGGGTTTTCTGGCCCGTTACAGTACGAGACATTCGGTCCTTATAAAACGATTGCAAAAGCTTGGACCGCATTGTCAGCAACAAGTTGAACTCATTTCCAGTGCGTGGTGGATTCCTCCAGGACTAGACCTTGTCAGTGATTCTGTGTATAATTTTTAATGACAGAATTTCGAGGCCTAGACAAATGGCAGAAGACTTCGACTTGGTTGATCTCAGAATCTCGTATTTGATTTTTGCAGCTATTGTGTTCTGCGTCCTGATTGGCTGTAGACCATGGTCAATCAATCTCCTCTGTGCCGTGTCTCCTGTACAGAACAGAATGCGTGACATTTACATAATTCTTCAATCGCTAGAAGTGTCACTCTGAAGTGCTGAACTGTATGTTTGTAAGTTTTCTCCCCAACAAAAATAATGTCGACGAAATGTTTTGCACAGTCAAAGGCACCTGTGGTAGCCCCAAAAGGCAGAGGAAGATGCTAACCATCGCACAAAAAGTTGGACTTCTGGCACACCGGATTATAATTTCGCATTAAGCGAAACAAAACAGTCAGATAAGTCAAATCTCACTTAACTCATTCTTCTTGCTTACTTTACTTCCATACCATTGATTCATTAATGTTGAATTCTCTCGCAGCTGCTCTATTTCCATGTTCTGGACCTGAAAACAGGGTTTTGTCTTTGGTTTCATTCTGTAATACTGGACTTATTTTTCAATGAAGGTCTGAAATGTGAGTGTGTTTAAACAAGGGAGAAAAAGTTCAATTGTCTGTCTGAGAAAAGTGTATGAACTGTGTAGTGAGGGGTTTTACAGCTTACAGCCTTAAAATAAAATAATAATTAAAATAATAACAATTAAAAAATAAAGCTGGCTACTTGGCTATGCGGATTTTACCTATCGCGGGTTATTTTTAAAACTCCCGCGATAAATGAGGGATCACTGTAATGTGGTTCTGTTGGCTTCATCATGTGGTCGTCTCCAGTTCGTGCTGGAGTGGTTAGCAGCCAAGTGTGAAGCGCCGGGAATTATAATCAGACATCCAATGAGTTTAAGTATCTTTTGGTTCATGAGTGAGGGAAGAGGAGAGCGGGAGACTAGTAGACTGAGACAAATTGGTGCTGTGACTGCAGCTTTGTAGTGAAAAGAGAGCTGAGTGTAAAAGTGAAGCTCTCAATTTGCTGCTCAAACTACACCCCTACCCCCACCTATGGTGATGAGCTCTGGGTAGTGACCAAAAGAACAACATCACAGATACATGAGCTTTCATCGAAGGTGGTTGGCCTCTTCCTTAGAGTAAGGACTTAAATCATCCAGGAGTGGCTCAGAGTAGAGCCACTACTCCTTCATATTGAAAGGAGCCAGTTCAGGTGGATGAGGCATCTGAGAAGGATGCCTCCTGGTGGAGGTGTCCTGAAATGCCCCACCCAGAGGAGGCCCTGGGGCAGAACCAGGAGAGATTTTATATTTCATTGGTCTGAGAATGCCTTGGTGTTCCCATGGTCAAGCTAGAGAAGGTGGCTTGGTAGAAGGAGGTCTGGGCTTCTCTGATTAGGCTGCTGCTCTTACAAAAACTTTCCTAAATAAAGTGTAACAAAAGAAAATAATCAGACATCTACAAAACCTCACATTAGTTTATATAACTTTTCGGTAGGATTTGTAGAAAAATGTTTTTCACACAGTTAAGGTCTGCATGCTGGTTCAAAATTTAGAAATAATTGTCTTTCTCTTCTTTAAGTTCTAAAGACAAGTCAGTGACATACTGAAAACCTCCACTAGGGAACAGCCCTAGTGAATTATTTATAGCTTTCACCCTCAAATTAAAAGTTGTGCCTTAATTTTTAATTTACTAGTTTATTGTTTCTACAAATTACACTTCATGATGTCTAGTCATAACGTATTAATTATTTTAAATTATTGTTTGTTTGTTTTTTGTGTGCTCATAATGTAATAACTAGCATTTTAGATTGCATTGGCTTTATCTAGCATTCATATGTTTGATTTTGTTTTTTTAGATTTATACACAAATATATAAAATAATTCAGTTTTCTGTCTAATTTATTAACAATTTAGATAGACAAACTGTCTCACATTAGAGAGCATCCAAGCAACATGTGAAAAAGCAAAGGTTCAAATGCAGTCTTCCATTTTATATATGCCATTATTTATAAAATGACCATCTTACCTAATTAGTAAAGACTTTGGTAGCTTAGATGGTGTAACATTTTTGATCATACTTGTGAATCTGTTTATTGATATGCAGTATTACAATTCTGATTTCATAAATAGAAAACAGACCTTAAAATATATCAAACCAACATCTGCTGCTGCACCGTATGTTGAGCGATTCATGTTGTCATTTTTATCTGTGCATTTATAGTCTTGATTCTAAAATGCTTATGAGCACTTGTATCCTCTCAGAAGACACTCTGCGAAACTCTTAAAAGGAACAAACATTAAAACATGTTCTATAAAACTCCCCATTTTCTGGTTTTCACATTAGAGCAGTCTGATCATCAGGATTAATGGAAACTATAACTGAGAGGAGATGTGATTTAATGTTTAGTTCTATGTACAGTGGTCCCTCGCTATAACGCATTTCACCTCTGGCGGCCTTGCTGTTTCGCAAATATTTTTTGTGCAATTTCCAACAAAAACTATGTCGATGAAACCTTTTGCACCCAAAAGACAGAGGAAGATGCTGACCATTGCACAAAAAAGTTGGACTTCTGGAAAGGCTAAAGGAAGGTCGAAGCCACAGTATTTTTCGGACCATAAGGCGCACCGAATAATAAGGTGCATTAAGTGAAACAAAACAGTCAGATAAGTAAAACTGTACTCAACTCATTCTTCTTGCTTCCTCTACTTCCGTACTGTTGATTCATTAATGTTGAATTCTCTGGCAGCTGCTCTATTCCCATGTTCTGGACCTGAAAACAGGGTTTGATCTTTGGTTTAACTCTATAACACTGGACTTATTTTTCTACAAAGGTTTGAACTTTGAGAGTGTTTAAACAAGAGAGAAAAGTGTGAAAATGTTCATGCCTGTGTGAGAAAAGTGTACAGCCTTAAAACATCTATAATAATTGTAAAAAATAAAGTGGAATTGCATATGTTGTCTGTGGAGACAATGAAAAAAGTGTTAATCATTGTTGCTGGTTGGTTATGAACATTGACAAATATGCTGGTAGATATCAATAAAGTTTTCCCTAAAGTAACTAATTAAGCAGTAAAACAGAAATTTTGACAAAAGAAATTAGTTGTGGATGTACTAGCACTTTTCAAGGTTATTAAAGATGGATGTCTGTAATAACTGAACAGTTGAAATGTAAATGTAAAATTTATAAAACTTTATTTTTCTTTTTGAGTACCTCTAATGACAGTTTATGTTTCCAATATCGTGGCAGTCCCACCGACAGAAGAAAAGTCCCAAACAAAGAAATGAGACCAATAGAGCGCAGCACAATAAGTCCGGTGGGTTGAGAAAGCCCATGTGCTTGAAATGAAATGAAAAGTGATTCTTATTCACCAGTTCAATCAAATATACTTTCATTTACAATATTCTAAATGCTACATAAACCAAATTAACAATTAAAAGCTGCCAGGAAAAAACAACAGTCAATATCACAAAATCTGACTTTAGAAAACCTTGAATCTCAAAATGCTACAGTTGTAGGTATTATCAGCTGTCTGATAATTAGTTTCGGCTAAAACAAAATTTAACCAAATTATCACCTGTTATTTAAAACAGACAGGTATAGCTCACCTTTGATGTTAAGCCAGCTCTCTGGTGATTCTCCAGTATCAGCAATACTACATTTGTAGAGTCCTTCATCAGATTTGGACACAGTAGGAATCATTATGTTTCCTGATGAGCTGCTCCCAATGGAGATGCCATTTTTATAGAATTTTGCAGTGTAGTTGGAGTTCGAATCCTTTTTTCTACAATGCAAGGCCATATTTTCTCCCTCAATCACAGGATAGACAGGAAGCTCCAGAATTACATGACTCTCTAAATCTAAATGGCAGAAGATATGACAGTTATTTTATCTGTGAAAGTGATTTCTGTTTAAATTATATATATATATATATATATATATATATATATATATATATATATATATATATATATATATATATATATATATATATATATATACATACATATATATATGTGTGTGTGTGTGTGTGTGTGTGTGTGTGTGTGTCTGTGTGTGTGTGTTATTTTATTAAGGTTACGATGCATTTTCTGAAGAAAAATAATCCTTTACTGCCAATGAAAACCTAGAATAACAAATATGACATTTTGCACTTCTGTAAGTGATATACTAAGCAGAAAGAAACAGTCAATGGACTAAATATGTTAACGCATACTTGCTTTTTTATGTGCATACCAGATACAGTGATGTTGACAGAGTTGCTTTTTTGTTTTTCTTCATATTCACACCAGTATTCTCCGCTGTCTGTTGATGGATATGCATTAATAATATTGCAAGGTCCAGTGGATGTTTTCCAGGTTGAAGCACATGTTCTAACATCTCCTTTTGTCTTTTTCATCACTCTCCATCCAATCAGCCCATTTAGCCCTTCACAGCTGATCATGATAGGTTCTGATTGAAAGAACTGCTGTCTGTTTGGAACAACTTGAGGAAAACCTGAATCTGAGACACAAAATCCAATAAAGACTAATTTTTCAATTCGAATAAAATAGTCTCAATCTTAAGGTTATGGCACATGCCCTCCTTCTTATTGTTTTTTTTTTTTTTACTTTTTCAGACAAAGACAAAAGTATACACATGTAAGCTTGTAAGCTTTCAATGATAAAGATTTATGCATATATATATTTACTGTTATGGTAAATATATATATGCAACTGTTTCACAGGCTTGTGTCGTAGCTCTAATTTTATCTAGAAAATAACAACTGCAGTAGTTATAATAATTACAATAATTACAATAATTTCAGATTGTTAAAAGACATATTAAATCTATTACATGCGCTATTATACAAACATGCAGCCACACACTTAAAAATCCACACAAAAAATATTTTAAAAAACTTACAGTATGTTTGAGAATCACTGTATTCGACTACTATAACCAACAGCATCAGAACATTTATCACTGAAAAGATTGAGAATGACAGTTTAATGTTTAACATGTTTTCAATGTTTTTTTTCCATCCATAGTAATAAGTCCTATGCATTTATTAGTGAGCAGTTACACATGTCCAAAATGAATACATGCAAACATATGGGTGCATTTTGGATATATTAATTTCCTTTGTGCGCATTTCCTCTGTTGCTGACTCAATATCTTTTTTTTATAAACAGACAATGTCAGTACTCACAGAGTCTGATGGTGGCAAATCTGACCTCCATGTTGTCTTGCTGCTGACTGTGTGAGTGTCAGACTGAACTGAGGATATATTCTTATATCAGAACTTCCTCTTCCTCTGTTTCTGTGGTGACTGAGGCCCAACAGGGTTCCACTTCAGTCACAAGCGGTAGCATCTCTCTGCAGCCTACTATTTGTTTTAGCCTTTCACATACACACACGTACACACACACACACACACACACACACACACACACACACACACACACGCATATATATATACATATAGAAATATTGATTTCATTTCTTTTTTTTAAACAATTATTGCACACTTTCTTTAAATCCAATAAACTTTATTTCATTTCTCAAATATCACTGTGTGTGTGTATTAACAATGTTGCCCAAACTTTTGGATCCCACTGTATATATATATGGTGCCTGGAGGCCAAGAGTAAGGTAGCATCAGAGCTGTTGGAGCTGCAGAAAGGTGCACAAGCAAAGACTCACTTGAAGAGACACACCAGAGAGATAAAGGGCAGGAGAATAAACCAGCTGTTCTCCAAAGAACCGTCCAAGGTGTACTCTCAGTGGCAGGGGGGCAACATGAGGACAGCATCACCAAGGCTGGAGATGGCACAATAATGGAAGAGCATATGGGAGAAGGATGCAACCCATAACAGCAATGTTCAGTAGCTAGAATGGCTTTTCTATGAAGATGACTAGTAGATGAGTACAACGCTGAAATCACAGACAAGTTCAATCAATCAATCAATCAATCAATCATGCAGGCTGCCCTGCAGTGAAATGGGACCCCCCCGACCTTACACACACAACACAGACATCACATGGGGATACAGGTCGGAGATTGGTAGCATTACGGAAAAACACTGAAATGTACACTACAATGGGCAAGTCCAAGAGGAAAAAAAAGAGACCTCTACTCATGCTGGGCTCCCATGGGAGGACAGCATGAGAACAGAAAACAAACAAAAAAAAACTCCTCTGCACAAAAAAGCACATAATTGTCCACAGTACAACATTATGGAGCACGTGACAAGCCTCAGGGTTGGGTAGGGGGAGTTCAGTGAGTTACTTAGATCCCTGGAATAACAGTAACAGTAACAATAACATTCTTGTGGGAAACCTTAGATTATGGCATTCATGTGACATCTACCAATGATGTGAACACGGCAGACTATGCACAAGGCATTGCCAAAAGGACCAAAGCCAACCATGCAAGGGATTTCCCCCTCTGTCAGTGCGCCCCAGGGTGGCTGTGGCTACAATGTAGCTTGCCATCACCAGTGTGTGAATGTGTGTGTGAATGGGTGGATGACTGGGTGTCTAAAGCGCTTTGGGGTCCTTAGGGACTAGTAAAGCGCTATACAACTACAGGCCATTTACCATTTATCATATCACATTGCAAAACTACGGAGCCCCTCTGATGACATGGTCAAAAAAATTAATAAATTGTGGCCACAAAATACTACTTCGAGGGCACGAAATGAATATAACGTGCCCACGAAATACTTATTTGTGGCCACGAAATACTATTTCGAGGGCACGAAACAAGTATAACGTGCGTACGAAATGCTAATTTGTAGCCATGAAACACTTGATGATATATCATCCCAGGGCACTGCGTCAGCCATAGTACGGAGTCACTACTTGCTGTTGGTGATGTCCTTAAGGTGTATTATATTTTATAATGTTATCCCGCATTTTGGCAGTTATTTATTTAGACCTATCTTTGTTACTATGTTCTAAATGGTATCTGCTGATGTTTCAAACGTTGTATCCTCATGTTGTTACTACATGTTGTTTTGTTGTGCTAATATGTAGCCGTAAACTAATTTCTAACTGTAGGACGTGCGGCGGCCCCGCAGGACACTTTTAAAGTAGAGCTGAAGGCTACTACTAAATGTTGAACATAAAACCTGAGTTCTCTGTGTCACAAAGGTGTCTCTCTTTTAACCTGGCCACATCACCATGCTAGCTGGTGCAACTAATCTGGTCTGGACAATAATAACAGTTTTAGATGGAAAGCATCTTAAAATTGCCTCTTTTTTTTCACTGATCATGTCCTTTGAAAGTAGCATCATGTGAGTCACACTTGTTAAGGTAATACATGCAAAATGAGCCGTAGCTTTCAGTGCATCACCGGATGAAGCCTTGCAGTTACAGTAGCTCACTGTGGGTATCATGTTGCCAAGGGAACTAATAAAGCATACAGTGATCGGAATGATTTTGTATTGATGCAGGTTGTCATTGCTCATACGGAACTACTTAAATTCCAACTAGACAATTGCTCCATTCCTCATTACCAGAGATAATATCTAAGTAATAAAAAAAAAATCATTATCAAATTCTGATTTGCCATAGATAAAGTGATTTTATAGGTATGCTATCATGTAAAAATCTGCTACATAAAATTTAAAACTGAGTGTAAAAATACTAATTTCATTTTCTTGTGGTTTAGAGGTCAGCTATGGATACTCGGCTGTGAGAATTTTTAACAGAGCGCAAAGTTGAAGAAGATGTGATCAAGAAACTTGAAGATGAGAATGTAAGCCACTGCAGCTGTTGCTGTGTGTGTGTGTGTCTGTGTGTTTGTTTGTGAACGGAGAGCCGCAATCCACAATTTACTATGCACATTCTAAAAAGAGTTATTGAATCTCATATTTTTGTTTAATCAATGACATTAATTAATGACATGATATGTTTAAAGAGTAATTTAAAAATAATTCTTGTTAATCTTATGTTGGAAAAATGTGTACCACATTAACAAAAGTATCTGTTATCGACAGTAGATAGCAAAAAACAACTCTAAAATATGCAGTTGTATGTATTCATTGTTTTTTTTTAATACTGACAATTTTATTAATTTGTTGTTTATATTTTTCAGATTGATGAACCTGTCATTCCATTAATGACAGACAGTGACCTGGCAAAGTACATCCCCAAAGTTGGCGATAGAGTCTTCACTGTGGCCTTCTGCAGACAAGCAACACTGTGACGCACGTCACCATCCAGTAAAGAATCTATACTCTCAAGGCTATGACAAAAACTGACAGGAGCTGAGGGAATGCCTCCTAGAAAGAGATTGTCTCAGTGGGCAGAAAATACGAATGCAAAACAAACAGTGAGACGAATTAAGGTTGGCTGGATGGATTTTGATGAGGAGAAGGACAGGTTCAAACAGGTGAAGTCTGTATTCAACTCATATTGAGAGCTCACAGATGCATGTGGATGCTTCCAATAGAGTTGATGAGTTGTATAAGCAAACTAAGGTCAAAATTCTGCGACTTTATCTGTGTACCAAAAAGAAAACACAACAGCAGTCCCAAGATCTAGAGGCCGCTCATGCAATAACTCAGCCCTCTGTGGTAGATCTCACTGACAATGAACGTAATCAGGCTGCTGATGATCTGTTGGTGGAAAACAGAAATTCAGAACCATCAAACCACTTTGTAATTAATGATGGAGCTTCCATAAGTGGATATTTGGAACTGAATGACACATTACCATGGGATGGTCTGCCAAATGTAGGTGAAAGTGAAGATTCTGATGCAGTTGTTATTATTAGTGGGGATAACAGGGTGGATATTAGTGTGGTTGAACTAAACCCTGAAACACTGTTTACAGAAAAAGAGTCTGATACACCTCATCACACATCGTCTCTCTCACCGGGGCTGACAGGAGAGGCCAATATTCCTGACCAAGCACCACCTGAACCACGATCTTGTCCCATAATACTGACTGTTAGAAAGGGTCATTGTCTTACTGATTTGATCGGTGCCTTCAAGGACCCAAACATTATTTCATCTGAGGTCAATATCAAAATGTTGTTACCAAATGGAGAGCTTGAACAGGGGGAAGGAAGTGGTGTTTTGCAGGACTGCCTGACAGAATTTTGGATGGATTTCTATGACAGCTGCACATTGGGAGTTGAGGTGAAAGTCCCATTCATCCGGCATGACTTTCAGTGTGAAGAATGGCAGGCTATCGCTAGAGTGTTTGTTGTAGGGTGGAAACAACCTGGTTACTTCCCAGTGAAGCTTGCAATACCCTTTCTGGAGGAGATATTGTACAGCTCGACAACCAGTAGTTTAAAAGATTCCTTTCTGTTGTATGTCTCACAAGAAGAGCGATCTGTTCTCCTGAAGGCTTTGGATGACTTCAATTCAGTGGACACAGATGAATTGCTGGAAGTACTTGATGCACATGATTGCAAGCAGGTCCCTACCAAGGACACACTGCTC
The DNA here is from genome assembly GCF_013358895.1 of Oreochromis aureus. Classification (NCBI taxonomy): domain Eukaryota; kingdom Metazoa; phylum Chordata; class Actinopteri; order Cichliformes; family Cichlidae; genus Oreochromis; species Oreochromis aureus. The sequence continues at coordinate 55,389,814 of NC_052944.1, read as the reverse complement.
CCTGTTTTGGCAAGGATAGGACACAAAGTAATTATTCAGGCCCCAATGTTTGTAATCAAGTGCTGGCGTCCCGTTGTGGGTTCTGTAGCTGGTTTACTCCCACCAGAAGGACTGCATCATTTCATTGCAGAAAAAAACAACAACTGTAAAACCAGTTAAGGAGCTTCTAATCTTTCCAGAGGAGATGACAGCTGCCCAGCCAACAGTTTCTCGTTACCTGAAAAGGTACATTGGAGAAATTGATTTCAATTATCTTCAGCTTTTCCTGCGGTTCTGTACAGGATCCAGTCTGTTGGATAAAGCCATACTAATTGAGTTCATAGAAACTACAGATTTCCTCCGCAGACCACAATCCCACACATGTGGATGTGTACTAAAGCTGCCCCTTGGTTATCACAGCTATCCAGACTTTCGCAGTGAATTTAACAGCATTCTCGCAAGCTCTATGTGGGTGATGGATGTGGTGTAGGTCAGTGTTTCCCAACCTTGGTCCTCAAGGCACTCTGCCCTACACATTTTAGGTTTTCCCCTCCTTTAACAGTTCATAGAAACACGGGTGTAGTTAACAGTAACATGAAGGAATGAATGTGAATGTTCAACAGACTGGGTGGTTAAGTTCTCTTAACAGTGTAGCCCGTTGTGCCTTTTTCATGTGCAGCCTTTTTTTCACCTGGTTTGTAAGTGCTTTCTTACTTTTTCCCTCCAATTAAAATTGTAAGGTAAAGGGAATGTTCAGGTTTTTTGAAGTGGAGTTACCTGTAGTAGACAGCACTTAGCACTCTGACTTTGCAGAAGCAGCTGTGAGTGTTGGGGCCAAAATAAGGCAACAAATTGCTTGATGAATGAGAAAAATACATATACATATTTAAATAATATTTTCAGTGCTTCACCTGGTGGGAATCCGTACACTAAACATAGAAGTGTATCTGTTCCTGCTGCACACATTGTTACTGTGTTTCTGGTTAGTGCCAAAATAAATTACTAATTTTAACTTTCTAATACTTTTTTACTACAGGAAGAGTAAAAAATGTTTCAAATATAGCATACAGTAACAGTTCTACAAACTGGAAGATGAGTGCTGTCTACTGTATATGCTGGGTCCCATGCTGTTCTCTTTATATTTGTTACCCTTGGGCCGAATCTTTGATAAATACAATTTCTCTTTTCACTTTTATGCGGATGACATTCAAATCTATTTTGAACTAGCTGAGGATGTCACGTCGTCATTGCAACACTTCTCTGATTGTATGAATGAAGTTAAAAACTGGTTACTGAGCAATTCTCTTATTCTAAATGATAAGAAGACTGAAATTCTAATCTTTGATACTCCCTTCTCTCGGGCTGAATCAACTAGTATTTTTGGGCCCTTTGCTGACTCCCTTTCTGACACTGTGAGGGACCTGGGTGTTGTCTTGGATAGTTCCTTCAAGTTGGACAAACATGTGTCCTCCGTAGTTAAATCGAGTTTCAATCAACTACGTCTAATCTCTAAGGCCAAGCCCTACATACCACGTAAGGACCTGGAGAAACTTATCCATGCCTTTGTTACATCAAGGTTAGATTATTGTAATTCCCTTTATAGTGGTCTCCATTCTGCCCTTATTCATAAACTGCAGCTTGTTCAAAATGCGGCTGCGCGTCTTCTTACTGGAACTGGCAGGTTTGAGTCTATTACTCCAGTTCTTTTTGACCTGCACTGGCTCCCTATTAAATTTCGTATTGATTTTAAAATTTTATTGCTCACTTTTAAAATCATAAACAACACCGCGCCCAGCTATCTTACGGATCTCCTCAGCTTTTATATCCCTGGGAGAGCGCTTAGATCAGCAGGCCAAATGCTCCTGGTGCGACCGAGATCTCGGCTCAAGACCAGAGGTGGCCGCGCATTTGCCGCTGTCGCACCCTACCTCTGGAACAACCTCCCCCTAGCTATTCGGGCGTCTGATTCAATTCAATCTTTTAAATCTCGATTAAAAACTTATTTGTTTAGCCTTGCTTTCCCCAAATCTTAGAGCCCACATTCTTAGTGTATTGGAACTTATTTTATTACTTGTTAATGATTATAATGTTTTAACCTTCAGCCTTTCGGGTTGTGCCTACTATGCCTGGTGTATTATTGGTTAGTTATGTCACCTGCCTGTTAGTATATTCTATGTGTATTTTGTATTTTATCCTTTATATTTGTATTTATTATTGCTCTTAACTCATTCTGTGAAGCACTTTGGCATGCCTGTGGTTTTTAAATGTGCTATATAAATAAAATTGTATTGTATTGTATTGTATACAAACATAAGTACAACACTATTACAAATACCATATTCCAACTGATTAAGCATGTTCTATATGAAAGTATTTCAGATGTTTGCAGAAATCTTAATAGAAACAAGAATGTGAGCCTTTATGTTCCTAATGGGTTTAGAAGAAAAGTTGTCAATTACATAGGTTGATTACACTGTAAAGAGGTTTGTATAACATTTTGAAAACAACTGTTATTTTGTCCTGTTATTATATGCAAAATACAACCTGTTTTTGAATATGGTGTATTTTGAATGTCCTCCAATCAGAAAAAAAAAACAAAAAACATTTAAGCCGTGCTGACTTCTGATCAGTTCAATTGGCGAAGTGTTCCCTGATTTCAAAATTTTGGCTGGGTTGATGCTTCAGCCTCCATTACGCACATGCAGAGTGCAGTTGACCTACTTCCACACCGTTAGGTTTACATTGCATTTACCGTTCGGTAAAGGTAATGGCTTTTTAACGATTTAAATGGTAATTTTGTTACCCTTACTGCTAAATCAGCGTAATTTAATGTAATTAATTACCACCACTGGTTATCATAATATGGGTCATTTACCTGAATGATTGGCATGAAGCAGAACTGTGACAGAGCTTTGTCAATGAAATCCCCAAAGAAGAATCCTTTGTCCTTCAGTTCTCCTAGAAGCGTGATCCATGGTTCAACCCCTTTTTTTCTGATCACTCCTCACCATCTCTCAATTCTCTGGTTTGCAGTACTTGCTCCTGTGACGTAGCTTCTGTCTCCTGCTCTATCATCCCCGTCATTTCTCTGTAAATAACACTGGAGGTCTCTGACCAACACGTTCTCAGTGCCCATGTCAGTTCTTACGAGCCTGGGGAAACCCCCACGACGCTACACTGCTTCCACAAAGTAACCGATAACCTTTGGGTCACTGTTAGTGTGTGCGGCCCGCATCCAAACGATATCGTGTGAGAAACCGTCGATGCATCCATTAATACATATCCCAGTTTGTCATAAGTCTATGTACCACAAAAAGTTAGAGACGTCTGGTCTGGCGAACCTGGGAACCTACTGGGTCCAGTAAAGAGATGAGGACCTTGACGTCTTCCTTTCTGATAGCAATGCCGTGTTGTTTGCACTTTGTAAACATCGACCGATAACCGTGATCCTTCCCAGGCCCTTGCAGTTGGTTGACAATAAAATCTATCCCGGCGTCCAGGTCGTACTTATGTCTGTAAAGCAACTTGGCTCTCAATATCCGGTTTAAATGTCTCTCCGTAAGAACGGTTCCTTCCATTACCAGACATTTCAAAATGCATTTGTAGCTCCTTTCCAGCCTAAAATAAAACTCAATGATACTGTCTCTGTCTATGGTGTTTAGGTTTAGCCTACTCTTATGCTTGTGTCTCTACGCAGCTGTCCAGGAATTGTATCAATATGATGTGCGCACGTTATACCTATTTCGTGCCCTCGAAATAGTATTTTGTGGCCACAATTTATTTATTTTTTGGACCATGTCATCAGAGGGGCTCCGTACAAAACTGCTTGATGAAACACAACAAAGAATTGAAGTTGTTCACCCACCCTTCAAGCACTGCAGAAATCCACTGTGGAAAACATTTAATGCACTGAAGCCCCACTGCATAATGCACAGAACCCAAATGATCCTGATAACTCCTGGTGGCACACACCATAGAAGTCCCCTGTTTAGGCCCCAGTGGGTTTGACCTGATGAACACCCTCTAGAAACATGTCTTCTCATTAACAAGACACAGCACTCTAGTAGACTTTGGTATCTTAGAGAAGCCACAAAAAAAGACACAATTATGCTTTAGCTGGCAACTCGAGGTTTGGCCTCTGTTCTCTGTTTTCTTCCTGTGGACTGATGCATCACCTTTGTTTACTTTAACATCCATTTAAGCAGGAAGGTAGGCCAGTTGAGTGAGTATATACCAGTCTTTATTGGCCAACTTGAGATTTTGTTAAGCAACAGTTTCAGTGTAATGCAAATTAAGAGAGTGAGCCCATACAATCATTCTCTCACTGCTATTGATTATGTTGCTGCCATTTCCTGTGCAATATTTTGGCAGATGTGCAACTTCCATCCCTATCCTCAGTGACCATAGCCCTTCCAGCCTTATTTATTATTTATTATATGTACACATGCCCTTGTTCCTGTAACTCAAAAATTATATGGTGTTCTTAAATTGTTCTTCCTTTTTTGTATATTGTTTTGTTTACTTTTGCACCTCTGTGGTGCTACCTAATTTTGCTGTGTAAGTAATTGTTCAATAACAATTAAAAAGTTCAAAATTGTAATTCTGATCATTCTGATGAATAAGAGTAAATCCTAAGTTTTGCAAAAGCTTAAGTTCTGCCAGATTTGCAGAGTAACTTTACCAACAGTTACATATGTATGTACAAACTTGCTCAGTCAGACACCCACAGACGGTGGAGTTTTAAGAAGAAGTCTGCAGTTGTTGTGGCATTTTCCTGTTGCACTAAACAATTTGTTCATGCTTCTCATCACCTGCAGCAATGTCAGCAGTATACACTAAGATAAGATAAGATAAGATAAGATAACCTTTATTAGTCCCACACGTGGGAAATTTGTTTTGGTGGTAGCATAGAAGGTGGTAGCATAGCAGAAGCCTTGTCACTATGTGATGCCCTGTGGTCATCAACTGAACTGGAATTTTTATTTGTTAATTACCGACTCAAACACATATTTTGAGTTAAAGCCACTTTGTTTATGAATGGATAATACAATTGTTCTAGCACAAACTGGATTTATTTTATTATAGGTGCAAATCCAGAACAAAGCAGAGTTGCACTCCTGTTAATAAAACATTTATAATCAAACATTAAGTTTGAAGTAACTACAACATTCTTAAATACAACTTTTTATTTTATGCTCACTGAAATAATTCACAGACTCTGACTTGTTCACCTTTTGTTTTAAGCATGTGCACACAAATGTTTCTATCCCATCATGCCTTGTAGGAATGTTTGTTTTTAGTATAAGCAGTCTTAAAAAAGTCCCCTAGGGTTGTACTTTAGTGGAGCCAGGTACATTGTCAGTGCATCAAAGTAGTACGTATCTTCAGAGACAGCTCAAACTTGATATCGTGATACTCAGCTATGCCTTCATGCTGGTATGCAGGGCCTCAATAGGGGATGTATGGTGAGGCTCTTGATATACCTCTCTATCTCTCCTTGTAGCTGGCACTTATATACTTTTTAACCTTGGAAAACAGAACTCGTGTCTAAATAATAATTATAATATCCACATTTGAAGGTTGAATTAATTATTTTCAAACAGTGATTATTTTCTTAACTTATTTTCAACAAACTAAGGCACATATTACATACTGTCTTTCAGGTTCACATAGTTGTGTGATATTTGGCTTAAAGTTTCATAAAACAGTTTATTCTGTCCCCTGCATGCGTGGTTCTGGTACACAAAGTGACAGATAGCTAAACATATGCAGTAGGCACTGAAAGTGTTGAATGATGAGTCAGACGTGAAATAAAGTTGAGGGCTGTTTACTTGTTTGTCTTCACCAATGTATATCTTGCAGTGCTTTCCCAGAACTTGTGAAACTACAAAAAAGGAATATACTCAATGAAAATAAACAATTATGCATTTGCTATACATGGCAAACAGATGTAGGCATGTATATACAAATCTCTCCAAATATGCATCAAAACAATAAAATATGCATAATTTAGTACTCATAAAGATGAAACAGAATTGTCTGTGAAGGCTCTCAGTCATCAAGGGTCATTTTAGTCTAAGGAGCTTAAAAGAAAAAAGAAAAATTAAAGGAAAAAGGCATCTGGACTTCTCTAACCTCCTAGGACCTGGTGTCCACATATGGGGACATCACATTTTGGGTTATTTAGACCAAAATACAGAATTTTGCTCTGCAAGGGTCTGATATCCACTTCTGAGGACATTATACTGCTACTGTTCTATCAAAATTTTAAATGAATATCCTCATACGTGGCTCTTTTTCTTAAAAACAAAAATAAGGTAAAAAAAAATATCTGGTAATTCTTCTTTTTTACAGTGATCGGGCCCCAATGTGACCAAATATCAAAGAGAAATTAAAAATGCATGGCGTGGAAGAGTTCGGGTCTTAGGTGGATAAAGAAGTCCAGATGCTTTTTTCCTTTAATTTTTCATTAAAATTAAAGGAGTTTATTACAACTCAAATGTTAGATTCTCATGTAGGATCTGGCTGCTACAGTCAATTGTATTACTCATTACCTTTTTTTAATTTTAATCTGAAGGTGAGTGATAGGTTTATAGCATAAACCTATTCGCTGGAACGTTCAGGACAATTTGCTACACAGCAAAAACAAGACACAAGTAGGCAAAGTTCTTTGTAGTACTCATGCATGAGGGAGACCTGCCTGGAGCCAAGTGTCGTTCCACCCACTTGACCTCCGTCAGACTCTCAGCCAGGTTCCCCATAGCACTCCTTTTATTGTGGTTACATGAATATGCATAGGTTCATTAACATATAACATCTTACATAGGTATACATGTGGACAAAGAATACCTTGTCTCTGTGTGTGTGTGTGTGTGTGTGTGTGGAGTCAAGATGTGACCCCGTGAAGATTCCCCAAAGCTGGTGCCAGGAGTCTAGCAGCACATCTGAACAAAAGGCTCTTACACTCAAACAGATATACGCATGTTTGTTATACCATATATCAGCAAGAGAAGATACGACCTCTCCTAGGAGGTGTGTGATCTATGCCAGAACACTCTGAAGAGGAGTGAACGCACTCCCCTCTTCATGCTACACAGAGTTGTCACAGACCTCCTAGGATGAGACATTCTTTCAATATGCCATCAACTATATACTTCTAAACACAAATGATTACATGTTTCGGGCCCAATTCATGCATTCAACGGACCCGTCAATGTTCTGATTAACATTTTGTTTTCTGATGAAAGCAGAAATGCGTGGATGGAAGCCATTCATCAGAGCATGTTTCAGCTGCTGCTGATATGGGCTGGCCTTCTCCGCACTCTCAACTTGCTCTAATCTCGCTCTGAATTCATGAACATCCTCTCCTTCTTTCTGCACACATTGGGCGATTTTGTTGTAATCTACTGAAGCTTTAAAGGTAGTTCTAAGACGCTCATAAACCCCATCAACTTGGCCTCTTAAATTTTCATGGCCATAGGGTAGGACGGTATTACCATCCCTCCCTGTATAGGTGCCTCGCACCCGAGCCCAGTTATATGTGAGACACTTCCGAAAGGTGGCTTCTGTTTCCTGACCGTTTAAGCGGTACGAGGAGCAGAGTTGCTTGTGTCGGGCGATAAATTCATCAACATTAGTCAACGGGTCTCCTAAACCTTTACATGCCTCTGCACATTCAGATTCAGTCCATGGCCTGTAAACACAAATAACACGGCTTTGGTCACCTGCAACACCAAAATGAGGATTCGCAACCTCCACCATAGGAAAGGTATCTAGGACAGGGTAGACAGGCATACCAGCTGCACTCGCCTCATCCCTTTTGGTTTTGGCTCTAGTGTTATAAGGGCTTAAATATTGTGCTGCGGCATCCCCAAACTCCTGTCGCACCCTATCCTCCTCCTCTCTCTCCCTCTCTAATGCTGCTCTACGCTGTTGGTCCCTTAACGTCAGCACCACTGAAGTAGACTGCACCGTCTCATCTTCAGGTTTCACAGCTAACGCCTGAGAAGCTGCTCTCTTTGCGTTCACTGCCTCCTGTCTTTTCTGCGCCTGCTCTAATCACAGTTTAGCAGACGCCAGTTGTAACTCTCTCTCCTGTTTCAATTTCCCTTTTGCACAAGCTGCCTTTACTGTCAACTGGTCAACTAACATTTGACATTGTCCTACAACCAATTTACCTTCAAAATCATATTTCTTGCGCCAATGTCCTAAAGACTTCGCGCTGCCGGGAGCAAATTTCATCATAAACTTCTCGTCACCCTCTGATGCACTCTTGGTTGCTTGGGAACCCATAATAACAACAACAGCTGACATCACAGACCACGTGTTCTGCTCCGCACCCACTCACACAAACACACTCACAACAACAACACAAAATATCCTCGCACACAAACAACAAAAATTAGGCCTATTGTCTCAACGCAACCTCACACAGAGGATGCGTGCTTTGCCGCACACAGTGGCAAAGACTTGAATAGTCGCACACAGTGACTACACGCTTTATCGCACACAGTGATAAAGACTTCACAACTCAGCTAAGATTTTTCACATACTTACTTGGTGTTGCTCATTGCATGTAGCATCAGTCCCGAATCCCGTCAATCATCATCCATCGAGGAGAAAAAACAGACGGCTAATCCACCGGCCCGATGACGAATTCTCACGCCTCTGGGCTTGGACCTCTATAAGTCCTGGCTGACGTCAGTCTTTCGGCGTGTCCCTTTTCCCCTCGGTGAATGTCAATTCCAAGGATCCGGCTCTCGAAGGACCAATTAATGATAGGTTTATAGCATAAACCTATTCGCTGGAACGTTCAGGACAATTTGCTACACAGCAAAAACAAGACACAAGTAGGCAAAGTTCTTTGTGTTACTCATGCATGAGGGAGGCCTGCCTGGAGCCAAGTGTCGTTCCACCCACTTGACCTCCGTCAGACTCTCAGCCAGGTTCCCCATAGCACTCCTTTTATTGTGGTTACATGAATATGCATAGGTTCATTAACATATAACATCTTACATAGGTATACATGTGAACAAAGAAAACCTTGTCTGTGTGTGTGTGTGTGTGTGTGTGTGTGTGTGTGTGGTGGGGGGGGGTCAAGATATGACCCCGTGAAGACTCCCCAAAGCTGGTGCCAGGAGTCTAGCGGTACATCTGAACAAAAGGCCCTTACACTCAAACAGATATACGCATGTTTGCTATACTATATATCAGCAAGAGAAGATATGACCTCTCCTAGGAGGTGTGTGATCTATGCCAGAACACTCTGAAGAGGAGTGAACACACTCCCCTCTTCATGCTACACAGAGTTGTCACAGACCTCCTAGGATGAGACATTCTTCCAATATGCCATCAACTATATACTTCTAAACACAAATGATTACATGTTTCTCAATACAAATGACAATAATAAAATATAAACCCAACAGTGAGATTACTCCAAAAGGCTTTGATAATAACATTAAAAAAAAACTCTTGACAGTGGAAAAATCAGGTAGGTTTTGATAGGTGGAGCAGTGAGCCAAGGCATGTTACCACATGCAGTTGTATAGGCAAAAGAAGCTACAGAGATAGCCACTTCTGGCGAGACATTAGACAGAGGACACTAGAGCCCCTTATTGTGTCTTGTTTGGGTTTTGCAATGCGTTTAATTGCAAAAATTAGAGAGGTGATAGAGTGGGGATAGCCCATTCTGTTACTCCCCAACACTGTTTATTTGTAGCTGTCATGGTCCCTGTGCCTCCCCGGCCAGCCCAGTGTGGCTACAAGTGTTTGTTGTTTCGCTCTCTCTCTCTCTCTCTCCTACCTGTCTGCCTGGGCAGAACTCAGATTGGCCCACGCACCTGCAGGTGATCACGGGTGATTTGCAGTTGATCTCTGGCTCTTCTTAAGGCAGGGGCTCTGAGCTACTCGTCGCTGGAATAGTGAGTAACTCTCGTTAGTATTGCCTGGCTTCTTTGCGATTCTGTTGTTCCCGTGCTTGCCTTCGACTTACCCTCGTCTGTGTATATAGGTTTACCTGGATCAGCCCTTTTGTGACCCCTGGACCCCATGAGTGAGAGTGAGCTGCTTGTGTGGAGACTGTTTGGAAGAGAAGCGGAGCGAGTGCGAAGAAGTGTGTTTCCCCAGCCTGTTGATCCCCGGGACCCACTTCATGTGCTCCAGGAGCCCACTGGAGCACTCGGGACCGGACAGCCGCCGGAACGAAGAGTCGGTCAGGGGGGCCCGTGCCAGGATCAGCCCCTCCTTCATGTGTATATAGCGCACCAGTGTGGTTAAAAGAGTTGTTGAACCATGCTTTCTCAGTCTGTGCCTGAGTCCGTTCCACCGCCATGACAGTAGCATACTGGCACACACATGGTAGAAGTAGAAAAGCTGTTTTTTTACAATAAAAACCCCCACAAATTACAGTCTCTTACATTTTCTGCTATGACTTAAATATGCTTGATAAATTAGTACTTTCTTACAATCCATATTGCAATCCATCATGAAACGTCATGAAGCATTATAACTTTAAAAGAAGACTTGAAGTCATGAAGTAGGGCTGCCACGATTAGTCGACTAGTCACAATTACGTCAACTATCAAAATCGTCGAAGACTAATTTTATAGTCGATGCGTCGTTTGAAGCTTTGTAAGATCCCAAAAGACGCAGGAATAAGTAGTAGGATTTAAGAGTGTAATAATGGACTGAAACAGAAGTTGGCAGCACTGCATGTACAAGGATGCCTGATAATCAGACATCTGATTATCAGAAGTGTGAGATGCTTGAGAATATACTCCGGTGTCCTGTTATATTTTAGATAGCAAGGAGCAGACGGCTGAGTTTATTAAACTTCACCGAAACAATCTGCAGATTTCATTAAAATGTAATAAAATATCATCTTGTCTTTATTTTTAGTTAGCACATACCTTGAACACTTAAAGCTGTAAGATAATGATAGTTATATAAGAGCAGATGCATGCTGGTGCAATAAGCTGTAGGTTTTACGTCCAAAGGATGCATGATCTGATTAGTTAACTAATTGCAAAAATAACCAGTGACTAGTCGACTATCAAAATAATCGTTTGTGGCAGCCCTATCACGAAGTCATGTTTACTTGTCTGGTTTGTGGATTGAAGTGATAAAGTGAAGGCTCAATTTTATCCATATATTGATTATTTGGTTATCAATTATAAGCTTACTATAAATAATTATGAAGCCAAGCATAAAGAGATGAGCATCACCTCTCGGCATCTTAATCATATCCTCTTCTTACTTCTGAAGACACAGTCTGACCTAAAAAAAACCCTGACTCATCTCCTTTGACTTTACTGAACAGTTTAAACCCTTTAAAGGCAGTTTTGCGTAACTATTTTTAAATCCCTGTAGAACTGGAACCATGTAAGGTAGCGCAATAATTTTCTTTCCATATAAAATCAGAGGAGTTGTACTTACATCTTATGCCAGGAGCAAGTCCTAGGTCATGGTTTCCTTCCACATATAGCTTTGCAAAAATTGCATAAAAAGCGCTTGCAGGAACAAAAACATAATATTCCAGAAACACGCTTTGCCGATCCGATCAGCTGTTCATAACCCTTGCTACATTTAAATAGACATCAGTGCGAACTATCACATGTCCACCATTACCTGCCGTCATTTTCGCGGAAAATGTAGTTTTTTACTTGTAGGCCTTATAAGCCTATACAGTGGAACCCCGACTTGCGAATACCCCATTTAACGAAAAATTCAGGTTACGAAGGCACTTAACGGCAATATTTCTGCCCATGTTACTGCAAAATGCCCGCATAACGAAATCCGCTGGCTCTGATTGGTTGAGCCCAGAATGACTTCAATGCCCACAATGCCTTCTGAATCATGTAAATTGTTTTTTGCAACTTTTTTGTATTTAAAGTTTTGAGGGATAAACCTCTTAAACTTCTCTAAGTAGAAATATATGTTAAAAATGTTACGACCCGGCTCTGCTAGGCGACAGGGGATGTAACATGGATGTAAAATGAGCCCAGAGACAGGAGGGTTAGATAAAAAGAAAAACATAAGGTTTATTAACACAACTGAAAACCGTTAGTGAAACAACTCACTAGGCAATAGGGCGATCTAAACCAACATAACAAACAACTAATATATTCACATAACACTAATAACACCAGTAGAACACTAATCATCTAAACATCTCACACACATCTCATACTCAACACAAAGGTTGCAAATAGCAGCAAGGCCAAGGCAAAGGCAGGAGGGACAGTCTTCATAGTCTATTGAAATCAACAAGTCCCCTACAAATGAAGACTCCTCAGCCTTTTATACTCCCAGGTAGGGATGGGTACCGGTTCTGACATAAACGGTAGTAACCAGACCGAAAAGCAGCGCACATTTCGGTGCTTTATTTCGGTGCTTTTTTTTCGGTGCTTTTTTTTCGGTGCTTTTTTTTCCTGAGACAATTCTAGCCAATCATTTTACGTTTCCGAGGATAGTAGGCGGGGCCAGGTACGTACGTTCTTTTAGAGCTGAGCTACAGATTAAAAATGCCCAAGGCGAAGCGGTCAAAAGTCTGGCTGTACTTCACAGCTAAAGATGCAAACTCAGCAGCCTGCAACAAGTGCTTTAAGCTGATGCTGTGATACTGTCAAAGGAGGTAACACCTCAAATCTGATGAAACACCTAGCGACGCATAGCGGTTTTTTTTAAAGCCGAGAAATGCGCCGTGTTTGATAGCTTGCTGCGAGACCTCACACCGTGCACATCTACTGCGGGTGTGGTGCCTGTTATCGGACCCGGAGTTAGCAACATCCCCCAAGAACCCGAAGAGTAGAGTCCTGGCCCCTAGCCCTGCCAGCGTAGCAGAAATAATGACGATGATGATGGCAGCAGCAGCTGTTCTTCTCTGCGTGAGTAGCTTCATGTTGTTCGTGTGTAATTAACGTTGAGTAGGCTAACCACGTTATTACATTAATGCATGTAAGGTGAACTAGCAAACACCATCATAGTTACATGTGGCTGTCTTCTTGTTTGATGGCAGATACTCCCTTCACCCTGGCCAAAAAGGCTAAAATGACCAAAGAAAAAGTGGAAACAGTTAAACATGAGAGGTTTTTGGACAAAGTTTGTGTTTTTTCCATTGTTTAAGCACTGCTTCCAGCCAAGAGTGATACCATATATGCCCCATAGCTGCAGAAAAGGCTAACATTGTTATCTTTTTACAAAAAAAACAGCTGAACATGAGAGGTTTTTGGACCAATTTTGTGTTCTCCATTCTTTAAGCACCGGTTTGAGCACCGTTTAAGCACCGGCACCGTTTCAAAAGTACCGGTTTGGCACTGCTATCGGATAAAACCTAAACGATACCCATCCCTACTCCCAGGTAAATGCAGGCAGCCGCGTCATTGGTCCGTCGTGTTCAAGGCTCCTGCAGCAGCCAGTGGTGTATGTGGTCTGGCACACTCTGATCTGCATGAAGCTGGGCAGGCTTAGGGAGTCGGGGGGTTCCCCAGGAGCATCTTCCTTGGGGGGCTAAACCCGGGGTAGCGGTCATGGCCAATTAGGGGCTCTGTTGGCTCTTAGGTGACGGTTTCCTCGTGGCTGCGTGCAGCGGGGCTAGGGGAGGGTCTGTGCTGACGGACGTGGGTTACTGACCTGGTAGCCTGGCTGCCCCTGGGTGGGTCTGGGATGGGCGTGAGGTTCTGGGGGTGCTCCGTCTCTGGGCTTGGGTCCTGGTTGGTGTGTTGCCAGGGTTGTGGGCGGGTGGGTGTATGGGGGCCCAGCCCTGGCACAGGGTGCCGCCAGTGCATTGAGCCACCTGGGGGGCTCTTCAACTGGTGGGGGAGGTTGTCACATCTTGCAGGAGCTTTCCTCTCTTCAGGAACTCTCTCTGCAGGAGGGCGAGATACAGGAGAGGTGGAGGAAGATCTCAGCCTGGGCGTCTATTGTCTTGTGTAGTCTGGAAGATGAGTGGATGATGGGGTGGGTGCAGTTTTCTCTGTGGTGGGGTCGGGTTGACTGTCCCGGGTTCTGTGGGGCCGGGACTGCTGCACTGGGTCCCGGTCTGGATGGGCCTGGGCCCCCTTTCCCTGGCGGGTTGCAGAGTATGGGGGTGCCTACTGGGGTCAGCGGGGGAGCTGGCCCCAGGGAGGGGTCACTTGCCCCTCCCTTCCTTCCCTCCCCATCTCCAGCTACCTCCCTCTTCCCGCTCCACCACACTCACCCACACATGCAGGGCCTTGGGGTAAAGGTGTGTCACCAGGGTGCAGAGGAGGCACCCCCCCCCTCTCTGTCCCCTTCTGGCTGCCTCTGCCTCAATTTTGTCCCACAACTTAGACATTCACATTGCTCACACTCTCATTACACATACATATTGGATCTTGGGGGTGGGCACGCTACACGGACTCCAAATTACCATCAGGGTGTACACCTCACCACTGGCGTCGTTGCCCACCTCTCAATTTTAAATATACGTAGACATTGAGGGCTAGCAGGAGGGGCTATGCGCTTACCTGCTGCTCTCTGGCAGGTAGCTCCATGCCCTCCTGGGTTTTAAATGCACCTTAGAACACACATACATCAACACTACATATGAGCGGGCGGAGGGAGGTTCGGAGTCTTCTCACACCCCCGTTCTCTGCGGCCTGCTGGAGCCGGGGGGGCTGGGAGGAGGAGTTGGCCGTCCAACTGGGGTCTGGAATGTGGGGCCTCCCTGCTGCTGCGGAGTCGGGGCAGTCTGCTTCTCCCCACCGCAGGGAAAAGGGTAACACCACCTGGGTCTGCGTGCAGTTTCCCCCTCCAGGGGCAAGGGTACCTAGATCCGGTTCTTAGAGTACGCTTGGGGAGTGTGATTGTGTGTACAGCATCTCTTTATGTCTGTCTCCACGTTGGTTGAGTGTGGAGTAATTGCTTATGAGAGCATGAGGGTGGGAATAGATGTTTGTATCTGTGTGTGCCTGTATGTCTGTGTCTATATGTCAGGTTGGGTATCAGACGCCACCTCTCTGGGGACATCTCAGACCCTCCAAGGTTTGGAGGCCTATCTCCCCCACCACTTCCCCTGCCGGTGGCGGACGCCCACAGACATCGGTGCGTTGGTGGTTCTTTGTGTCCGGGGATGGGCACCCAGGCACACACCGGCTCACTCCTTGGTGGCTGCTGATTTTGCTGGTGCTGGTGGCGCTGTCACTTGGTGTTCGCTCGCTCTGTGGTATAGTATCACTTCCTGTTCCTGCTCAAACACAGTGGTGTTTCTGAGTAGCTTTTCTGCTTAGCAATTTAATTTAAATCTTTTGATACATCCCTTTTTCATAGTATAATCTTAACGTGCTTCATCTGAATCACCCTTTCTGTGTACTCACTACCTAATTTATAGCCAAAGTATTCACTCACTGTCTCTTTACTGTTTCGCTAGCTTAGCTCGTAGCCGACTCGTTAGCACCATGGCTACTTCACCTGTCCCTCCTGCACTTTCCTGCTCATTGTGTCAGATGTTTAGTTACTCCTCGGCCTCCTTTAGCAGTAATGATACCTGTAATAAATGTAGCATATTTGCAGCTCTGGAGGCCAGGATTACTGAATTGGAGACTCGGCCGCACCCTTCATTCACCCGTAGCTAGCCAGGCCCCTGTAGCTGGTGCAGCCGAAGATAGCGTGAGGGCCCCGCTAGCTGTTCCCCCGGCAGACCCCAAGCAGCTGGGGAAAGAGGGCGGCTGGGTGACGGTGAGGAGGAAGCATAGTCTTAAACTGAAGCCCCAGGTACACCACCAACCTGTTCATGTGTTCAACCGCTTTTTTCCCCACTCGGCGACACACCCGCCAGGGGTCAAACTCTGGTAATTGGCGATTCTGTTCTCAGACATGTGAAGCTAGAGACACCAGCAACCATAGTCAATTGCCTTCCAGGGGCCAGAGCAGGCAACACTGAAGGAAATTTAAAACTGCTGGCTAAGGGTAAACGTAAATACAGTAAGATCATAATTCACGTCGGCAGTAATGACACCCGGTTACGCCAATCGGAGGTCACTAAAATCAATATTGAATCGGTGTGTAACTTTGCCAAAACAATGTCGGACTCTGTAGTTTTCTCTGGTCCCCTCCCCAATCAGACCAGGAGTGACATGTTTAGCCGCATGTTCTCCTTAAATTGCTGGCTGTCTGAGTGGTGTCCTAGAAACGATGTGGGCTTCATAGATAATTGGCAAACCTTCTGGAGGAAACCTGGTCTTGTTAGGAGAGACGGCATCCATCCCACTTTGGATGGAGCAGCTCTCATTTCTAGAAATATGGACCAATTTATTAAACCCCCAAAATATGACTATCCAGAGTTGGGACCAGGAAGCAGAGTTGCAGTCTTACACGCCTCTCTGCAGCTTCTCTCCTCCTGCTACCCCCAAAACCCATCTCCATTGAGACTGTGTCAGCTCCCAAACAGACAAAAACAAACTAAAACCAGCAATAAACAACTTAAACATAGAAAATCACAAAGAAAGAACAATACAGTATCCACATCTGAACCAAAGAGTAAAACAGTGAAATGTGGATTATTAAATATTAGGTCTCTCTCCTCCAAGTCTCTGTTAGTACATGACTTAATAATTGATCAACAAATGGATTTACTCTGCCTTACAGAAACCTGGTTGCAGCAGGATGATTATGTTAGTTTAAATGAATCAACACCCCCGAGTCATTCTAACTACCAGAAATCTCGAAGCACAGGCCGAGGGGGCGGTGTGGCAGCAATTTTTCACACCAGCCTATTAATTAACGAAAGACCAAGACAGACTTTTAATTCATTTGAAAGCCTGATGCTTAGCCTCGTCCACCCCAGCTGTAAAACTCAGAAACCAGTCTTACTTGTTATCATCTATCGTCCACCTGGGCCTTACACAGAGTTTCTCTCTGATTTCTCAGACTTTTTATCTGATTTAGTGCTCAGCTCAGATAAAATAATTATTGTGGGTGATTTTAACATCCATGTAGATACTAAAAATGACAGCCTCAACATGGCATTTAATCTGTTATTAGACTCAATTGGCTTCTGTCAAAATGTAAAAGAACCCACCCACCACTTTAATCACACTCTAGATCTTGTTTTAACATATGGCATAGAAACTGAACATTTAACAGTGTTTCCTGAAAACCCTCTGCTGTCTGATCATTTCCTGATAACATTTACATTTACAATAATTGATTACACAGCATTGGAGAGTAGACTTTATCAAAGTAGATGTCTTTCTGAAAGTGCTGTAACTAAGTTTAAGAATATAATCCACCCACTGTTATCATCTTCAATGCCCTGTACCAACATAGAGCAGAGCAGCTACCTGAACGCTACTCCAACAGAGGTCGATTATCTTGTTAATAATTTTACCTTCTCACTACGCATGCGACTCTGGATACTGTAGTTCCTGTGAAAACTAAGGTCTCAAATCAGAAGTACCTGACTCCGTGGTATAATTCTCAAACACGTAGCCTAAAGCAGATAACTCGTAAGCTGGAGAGGAAATGGCGTGTCACAAATTTAGAGGATCATCATTTAGCCTGGAGAAATAGTTTGCTGCTTTATAAGAAAGCCCTCCGCAAAGCCAGAACATCTTACTATTCGTCACTGATTGAAGAAAATAAGAACAACCCCAGGTTTCTCTTCAGCACTGTAGCCAGGCTGACAAAAGTCAGAGCTCTACTGAGCCAACCATCCCTTTAACGTTAACTAGTAATGACTTCATGAACTTCTTCACAAATAAAATTTTTATCATTAGAGAAAAATTACCAATAATCATCCCACAGATGTAATATTATCTACAGCTACTTTTAGTACCATTGATGTTAAGTTAGACTCTTTTTCTCCAATTGATCTGTCTGAGTTAACTTCAATAATTAATTCCTCCAAACCATCAACGTGTCTTTTAGACCCCATTCCTACAAAACTGCTCAAAGAAGTCCTGCCATTAATTAATTCTTCGATCTTAAGTATGATCAACCTATCTCTAATAATCGGCTATGTACCACAGGCCTTCAAGGTGGCTGTAGTTAAACCTTTACTCAAAAAGCCATCTCTAGACCCAGCTGTCTTAGCTAATTACAGGCCAATTTCCAACCTTCCTTTCATATCAACAATCCTTGAAAGAGTAGTTGTCAAACAGCTAACAGATCATCTGCAGAGGAATGGCTTATTTGAAGAGTTTCAGTCAGGTTTCAGAGCTCATCACAGCACAGAAACAGCTTTAGTGAAGGTTACAAATGATCTTCTTATGGCCTCTGACAGTGGACTCATCTCTGTGCTTGTCCTGCTAGACCTTAGTGCTGCGTTTGATACTGTTGATCATAATATCCTATTAGAGCGATTAGAACATGCTGTAGGTATTACAGGTACTGCGCTGCAGTGGTTTGTATCATATCTATCTAATAGACTCCAATTTGTTCAAGTAAATGGAGAGTCCTCTTCACACACTAAGGTCAATTATGGTGTTCCACAGGGTTCAGTGCTAGGACCAGTTCTATTTACATTATACATGCTTCCCTAGGCAGCATCATTAGAAGACATAGCATAAATTTTCACTGCTATGCAGATGACACGCAGCTCTATCTATCCATGAAGCCAGGTAACACACACCAATTAGTTAAACTGCAGGAATGTCTTAAAGACATAAAGACCTGGATGGCCGCTAACTTTCTGCTTCTTAATTCAGATAAAACTGAGGTTATTGTACTCGGCCCTGAAAATCTTAGAAATATGGTATCTAACCAGATTCTTACTCTGGATGGCATTACCTTGGCCTCCAGTAACACTGTGAGGAACCTTGAGTCATTTTTGACCAGGACATGTCCTTCAACGCACATATTAAACAAATATGTAAGACTGCTTTCTTCCATTTGCGCAACATCTCTAAAATTAGAAATATCCTGTCTCAGAGTGATGCTGAAAACTAGTTCATGCATTTATTACTTCCAGGCTGGACTACTGTAATTCATTATTATCAGGATGTCCTAAAAACTCGCTGAAAAGTCTTCAGCTAATCCAAAATGCTGCAGCAAGAGTACTGACAGGGACTAGAAAGAGAGAGCAGATTTCTCCTGTTTTGGCTTCCTTCATTGGCTTCCTGTTAAATCCAGATTTGAATTCAAAATCCTGCTCCTCACATACAAGGTCTTAAATAATCAGGCCCCATCTTATCTTAATGACCTTGTAGTACCATATCACCCTATTAGAGCACTTCGCTCTCGCTCTGCAGGCCTACTTGTTGTTCCTAGAGTATTTAAAAGTAGAATGGGAGGCAGAGCCTTCAGTTTTCAGGCCCTCTTCTGTGGAACCAGCTTCCAGTTTGGATTCGGGAGACAGACACTATCTCTACTTTCAAGATTAGGCTTAAAACTTTCCTTTTGCTAAAGCATATAGTTAGGGCTGGACCAGGTGACCCTGAATCCTCCCTTAGTTATGCTGCAATAGACGAGGCTGCCGGGGATTCCCATGATGCATTGAGTTTTTCCTTTCCAGCCACTCACTATGTGTTAATAGACCCTCTGCATCGAATCATATCTGTTATTAATTTCTGTCTCTCTTCCACAGCATGTCTTTCATCCTGTTTTCCTTCTTCACCCCAACCGGTCGCAGCAGATGGCCGCCTCCCTGAGCCTGGTTCTGCCGGAGGTTTCTTCCTGTTAAAGGGAGTTTTCCTTCCCACTGTCGCCAAAGTGCTTGCTCATAGGGGTCATATGATATGATTGTTGGGGTTTTCTCTGTATTTATTATTGTGTGATCTATTGTACAATATAAAGCGCCTTGAGGCGACTTTTGTTGTGATTTAGCGCTATATAAATAAAATTGAATTGAATTGAATTGAATTATCAGGGCCTGGAGCCTGGGGCTCGCTCGGGCCACTTCGGGTGTGGGGTGCCCTCGGCCTCTCGGCCTGGGGCTCGGTCACTCAGGCACAGCTGGCTGCCGACGGAGCTCACGGGCACGTCACTGCAACCCCCCCTGGCTTCTGCTCCGCGGCTGCTGAGTGACCCCTCATCTGGGACTCTCCTCAGCTCTTTCTGGGATAGTGGCGCAGCTGCCCCTCTGTTGGTCTTCCTTGGTCTCTTGTGTTCTGGGGGCCTCTGGATGTCTGGAGTTTTGATCTCCTCCATACCTGCTTCATGCCCTGGAGAACGGGGCAGTGGCCCCCCACACCCTCTAGCAGATCATTACATGAAGGAACCTTTAAAAAAAAAAACAAAGCGCTCATGCTCACAGGTGTACACACGGGTGATCACACACACAAACTACACCCTTTTGGCTCCTACCTCAAAGCACACTGTGCGCTGTCGATCTTACGTGCTGCACAATAATGTTTAATATTTAGTATTTACTGTCATATTCCCATATATCATTGTGATGTTGTTTATTCTATTACTCTCATTTTCTTCTGCTTGTTTTCTTTTTTCTTTCTCAACAGGTGATCCAGGTGATCGATATATGTATTTTTTGTCTGCTTATTCTGTTGATTTTGTTTTTGCCCTTTTTCCCCGTCCCTCTTCCCCGCTGTTTTTCTTTCCCTCTTTCTTTCTCCCTTTTCTTTCCCCCAGTCAAGTCTGTCCCGTATTCAGCAAGTGAAAATAAAATAAACAATAAAAGGTGAATCAAATAGACCAATACGGCAAGGCTGGGATGGTCCATTTGGTAAAGTAAATCCGTTGGGCATCTGTCTTTGCCTTTAGACAATAATTCTGATGGCAAAAGAACCAAACGGGACAGGCAAAAAAAAAAAAAGAAGAAGAAGCTGGGCAGGCATAGGTCCCTGGCCAGCCAATCACCTGTGAGTCCTGGAATGCTTTGATTTCCATTGGGAAGGCGGGGCCACATGAGGCCAGGGGCCGTAACAAAAAACCAAAAAAACGATTTTCAATTTTTCTGTAGTTTATTGCACTTTTTTGCAATTTATGTAGTTGCTATGGACTTAATGCATACATATTATTAACATTTGCGCTATGACAGTTGTATTGGTGTATAGCAACTTGACAACAGAATGTTGCGTTATAACAATTACTCTTAATTTAATTGACCAATCTGGCTTGCGCAGTAAGGTCAGACTGAGAAACCAGACAGTGGAGTGGGAGGGAAAACTAGCGTTGTGCTCCCTCTTTCTCGTAAAAATGTGACAAAATATTAAGAGTAGATATACAGACACATTTTAGATTTTATGTCAGGGAAAATAAGCTGTCTGGAGAAATTCTCACCCATAAATAAAACTACAAACATTTATACTTTATATTTCAGTCAACTGAATCAATTTTAGTGTCCTAAAGTCCTTTAAGATTTAAGATTTAGTTGACTAAAACAAAAAAAAAAATTGTTGACTAAATTAATCAACATTATGTTTTAGTCAACATGTTTTCATCAAACGTCTGTTATCATCTCCTTATATTAAGTCAACTAAAACAAGACTAAAATTCAGAGAATTTGAATACCTAAATTAATGCCAAAAACATAACAGGGGCATGTCCTAGGGTATATGATCTACTAAAGTGCTGTGTTTCGGATTTCTGTGATCTTGTAGATTTGAAGTACATGGTTTTTATTTTTAAACAAATGTTGGCCTTCCTGACCTGTTTGTGCAGAAGAGGGAGACTGGAAGGAGGCAGTAGATTTTTCAGCACCTGTTTATGAAAAAGACAAAATAAACAAGAAAAAAAGTTAATTGATGGCCTCACTTATAACGGTGTACAGAGAGTTGAGCGCACGCAGCAGAGAATGTTGTGAGCGCAAGCAACACATTGCGAGCAAGCGCAAATGAAGAAACTGAGCGAGAGGGGCTGCTATTGTGTGTGTATGGATTTCTTTATTGTGGGACAATAAAGAAATTGAATTGAATTGAATTGAATAAGCGCAAACACTGAAATACATTTTTTGCACGCAGCAATGAATTTTGTTCACTCAAATTCAGCTTTTGTACGCTCAAAATAAATTTCTCCTCAAAATGCAACACTTGCACCTGCAATTTTTTTTTACGTGCGCTCAATTTTTTTTTACGTGTGCTCAGAATAGTGGCACTGAAATAACGCCATAAACCTCCGCCTTCCCCACTCCTGCTTTATAGTTGAAAATAGAGCAACAGGACCGCTGAGTCTTTGATTTTATTTATTTTCTGCTGTGTTTTACTTGCATCTATTTGAAATTGTGAGTGTAAACACAAAAAAAAAATATTTTATTTTATGTGCTGGAATGTGCAGAAAATAGGTTTAAATGTTAAACAAATTTCTTCCAGTCAGAGAATTTTGCATATAATTAAGTTTTTGCTTCATGCATAAAGTTTAAAGTTTTAAAAAGAGACTTTTCCATTTGATTACATTTTGTATGATGGATTATGCAGAAAAAGTAGAATTGGGCTGAAAGATCTATCGCTTTGTCGCCTATTCAGGTTGTAAATCGTGTTTTTAAAAAGTAACTAAGTAATTAATTACTTTTGAAAATAAGTAATCAGTAAAGTAACTGGATTAGTTTTTTGGGGAAGTAATCAGCATTGCAACTTGATGCATTCTCAATCATCCAGGTAAGAAAATAACAAGCGGTTGTTCCTGTTTATCTGGCTGTAGCATTTTCAGTGGAAGAAGCATTTAACGGGTTGGGGAAACCTGCAGTCAGCTGAGACTGAAGACAGCAATACAAAAACCAACTATTCACATTTCAACTTTTAACTATTTAAATTTTCAGCTTTTTCCTTTTAAACAAATTTAAAGTGAAACAACACAAAACACTGCAAACCACAACACAATTAAATATAAATTAAAATATGAAAACAAAAAGAAGATGCATATTCTCTGTCATATGGGCCTGCATGAATAAACTTTCTGAATCCTTTATCACCCGCAACTGAAAATAGTTGTGGATGATTACTGTACCTTTCTAATGTGACGTTGTTGGCCCTGGCTCTCTTTCTCTGTCTCTCCCTCCTGCTCTGTTCCTGTGCTACTGAGTGTAACTACCGCCCCTCACCCCAGCGAGAAGCACAAGGCTCACATGCGGAGTGAAGCGGAAAAAAAGTGCAAGAGAGAGGGTGAGAGAAAGGAAAAAAACAAACCACGGCTCGCGTCGTTCACTTCAAAGATCCGGCTCTAAGAGCCGTTTCGTTTGCAACCAAAACATCACTACTTCGGAGGTCCCGGCAGACATAGACCGCAAAGGCCGGGTCCTCAGGAGGATGCAGCCTATGAATTTGGACACCCACTTAGTTAACTCTGCTAATCATCTGCAGCAATGTCAGCAGTAAACACTAGAAGGCAACATACTGCAGGACTGTTTTGACTGCACTGATTGGACTGTTTTTGAAGCTGCATCTGATAACCTGGATGAGCTCACGGACACTGTGACATCATACATCAGTTTTTGTGAAGACGTGTGTGTGCCAACAAAGACCTTTTGCACATACAACAACAATAAACCATGGTTCACTCCTAAACTCCACCATCTTCGTAAGGCCAAGGAGGACGCCTACAGAAGTGGTGACAGGGCCCTGTACAAGCAAGCCAGGAACACACTGACCAAGGAGATCAAAGCAGCTAAAAGGATCTACTCCCAGAAGCTGGAAGAACGGCTCTCAGCCAACGACCCTGCGTCAGTGTGGAGGGGCCTGCAGGAAATCACCAGCTACAGACGCCCCCCACCCACTGTTGAAGCAAACAAAGACCTGGCCAACAAGCTAAATACATTCTACTGCAGGTTTGAGACAGACAGACTCCCACGCCTCACCCTCCCTCCCCAGAGACACCGCTTCAGACACTGACCCCAACACACCTTCCACCTCTCCCCTTCACCCTCACCCTCTCCAATCCAGTCTCAACGACCACCCCACCCTCCCCAATCCAGACTCAACGACCACCACCACCCTTCCCATTTCAGACTCAACGACCACCACCACCCTCTCCAATCCAGACTCAACGACCTCCATCACACCTCCCACCCCCCTTTCCTCCTCCCTGAAACTCAGAATACACACTGAGGATGTGAGCCGACTATTTCAGAAACAGAAGCCCAGGAAAGCCCCCGGACCAGACGGTGTTTCACCCTCCTGCCTCAAGACCTGTGCTGAACAGCTGGCTCCCATCTTCACTCGCATCTTCAACAGATCCCTGGAGCTGTGTGAAGTTCCATCCTGCTTCAAACGCTCCACCATCATCCCTGTTCCCAAGAAACCCACCATCACAGGACTGAACGACTACAGACCTATCGCCTTGACGTCTGTGGTCATGAAATCCTTCGAACGACTGGTGTTAGCCCATCTGAAGGACATTACAGGTCACCAGCTGGACCCTCTGCAGTTTGCCTACTGGGCAAACAGGTCGGTGGATGATGCAGTGAACATGGGGCTGCATTACATCCTGCAACACCTCGACCGCCCGGGAACTTATGCCAGGATCCTGTTTGTGGACTTTAGTTCGGCTTTTAACACCATCGTGCCTGAACTTCTCTCTTCCAAACTCTCCCAGCTCAGCGTGTCTCCAGCTACCTGTCAGTGGATCACCAGCTTCCTGACAGACAGAAAGCAACAAGTGAGGCTGGGGGAGATGACCTCTGAAACTCGGTCCCTCAGTACTGGTGCCCCTCAAGGATGTGTCCTCTCACCACTACTGTTCTCCCTCTACACTAATGACTGCACCTCCAAGAACTCGGCTGTTAAGCTCCTAAAGTTTGCAGATGACACCACCGTCATTGGCCTCATTCAGGATGGTGATGAGTCTGCATACCGGCAGGAAGTTGAGCGGCTGGTACTCTGGTGCAGTCAGCACAATCTGGAGCTGAACACTCTTAAAACTGTAGAGATGACAGTGGACTTCAGGAGACATCCCCAACTCTCTGCCCCCCTCATCATGTCAGACAGCCCTGTGTCGACTGTGAAGATCTTCAAGTTCCTGGGTACCACCATCTCCCAGGACCTGAAGTGGGAGACCAACATCAACTCCATCCTCAAAAGACCCAGCAGAGGATGCACTTCCTGAGACAACTGGGAAGTACAGTCTTCCACAGGAGCTGCTGATCCAGTTCTATACTGCGGTCATTGAGTCTGTCCTGTGCTCCTCCATCACAGTCTGGTATGGTGCAGCCACTAAACAGGACAGGTGCAGACTGCAGCGGACTGTACGGGCAGCAGAAAGGATCATCGGTGCCCCCTGCCCTCCATCCAGGATCTGTACCTCTCAAGAACCAGGAAACGGGCAGGAAAATCATCACAGACCCCTCACACCCTGGACACAGACTTTTTGACCTGCTGCCCTCTGGCAGACGGTACAGAAGCCTGCAAACCAAGACCACCCGACACAGGAACAGTTTCTTTCCCCTCGCCATCTCCCTCCTAAACAGTTGACCTGTCACACTGCTCCCCACTGCCAGACTGCAACTGCACCTTATGTACATTCTGTAGTATTCATTCCACCTCATTTCATTTCTGTATTTTATGTACATAAGTTTAGTTATTTATAGTTGGTTTACACAGCTTTGTGTATGTATGTGTATGCATGTGTAATGTACATATAGACGTGTGTGTGTGTGTGTGTGTGTGTGTGTGTGTGTGTGTGTGTTTTACATTGCTGTGCTTGAGAGCCACCATCTACCGGAACCAAATTCCTTGTATTTGTCTGCACATATACTTGGCCAATAAACACGATTCTGATACCAGAAGCTTCGTCATTATGTGATGATCTGTGGTCATCAAGTGAACAGTATGTTGTTGTTGTTTTATTTCTTCCTCAAACACATATTTTCAGTTAAAGCCACTTTGTTCATGAATGGACAATAAAATTCTTGTAGCACAAACTGGATTTATTTTATTATAAAATATTTATAATAAAGGATTAAGTTTGAAGTAAGTGCAATTCATTTAAATATAACATCATCTAAAATCTTACCATTTTCTATTTCAGAACAGTAAATTCATTATTTTATGCTCAGTGAAATCATTCACGGACCCTGACTTGGTGTTTTTTTTCATCTTAAGCATGTTCACACAAATATTTCTGTCCCATCATGCTTTGTAGGAATGTCTTTTTTCACTAGAAACAGTCTCCTTAGTGGAACAAGGTACAGTGTCAGCATATTAAAGTATGGAGGACCACAAGAGCCACACGCATCGAAAAAGATGCGTGACAACTAAGAATTCTGTGCTTAAGTAATGAACTGTAGAATAAATTATGCATTTGTCAATCCTTTTTGCTAACATGTTGTCATATCTGTGTCGGGCAGAGTGTAAATCCCGAGGCTGAACGGCTTTTGTACAAGCACACACGCTTCTTAGCAGGGCAAAGCTATGAGCTGATTTTGTCTCTATCTGTCATTCTGCAATTCATCTCATGTAAACAGTAACATGGCACAGCATGAGGTGAAAAAAGGCACATACCTTTGACGTTGCGTGACGAACTCTGTATTCCTCGTCCACACAGTCTTAAAAAAATCAGAGTTTTCGGTGGTTCAACACGCCGTGTACGTGTGGACGAACGGCCCAAACACATAGAAACAGTTGTGTTTTCATAAATACTCTTCTAGGTGTGGACGTAGCGTAAAAGAGTTAGTAGTTTATTTTATTACTTTTATTTATTGCATAATTGCTTACTAAATGTTTGAGGTGTGAAATAAACTGCAATGTGGTTGGAGGATATGTCTGTGCGTGCGGGGGGCCTAGCAAAAAAAGTTTGGGAACCACTGATCTAATTGAACATACGCAAGACATAACAATTTATAGACATGCACACTATAACTATCTAAAGTAACCCATGTTACTTGTTTTCACTCACGCTTCATCAACTCTTTCTCTCTGCACCCTGCAAAGCACAGAAGAAGTACAAAACAAATATAAATACATGACCTTATGACTAGATCAAAAATAATAGAAATGGATTGCAGTGGTGCTGTGTTAAAGTGTTAAATTGCAGTGTTAAAGCTTCAAATACAGACATCACCCAGCAGTTTCTGAGTAAGTGTGTTTTGGATTAATCTTGTTTATTTAACAGCAGCATTGTTCCATATACAGCTCACATGATTAGAAGCTCTTAATGTACTCTTACTTAAAGAGCACTGGCATGTCGCAGCATGTTTGGGTGATTTAGTTTTATGGACTTGAACTTGGATGTCTACAACCAGTGTTTCTAACGTAACACAAAACGATTTAATCACAACAGCACTGACTTTTACAGAGAAAAGGGGAGACACTTTAATCAATGGTGTTCTGTATATAAGGGTTGGATTAGTGCAAGAGCTGTTACTGGTGGAGCAGTTTAAGAGCACTGTGCTTGAAATCAATTCACATATGTATACAGTGGCTTGCACAAGTATTCAGCCCCCTTGAACTTTTCCACATTTTGTCACATTACAGCCACAAACATGAATCAATTGTATTGGAATTCCAGGTGAAAGACCAACACAAAGTGGTGTACACGTGAGAAGTGGAACGAAAATCATACATGATTCCAAACATTTTTTACAAATAAATAACTACAAAGTGGGGTGTGTGTAATTATTCAGCCCCCTGAGTCAATGTGTTGTTGTGGGTGTAGGGCAGGTCAAAATTGGATCCAGGTTTGCAGGTACTGAAAACATAGATACGAGACTAAACTAAATATTGTGGCACTGGTGAAATTAAATTCTGCAGTTGACATTCTGTTCAGTCAATCATATTATTATTATTATTATCGTATACATTTAAATATAGACACTTCAATTTTATTCAGTTAGCACTTTATCATCAGCTGGTTATGCAAACAGGACTATTCATCACTCATTCGGTGTCCAGATGTCGAGAATCTGTGGCAAGATCTGAAAACTGCTGTTCACAAACGCTGTCCATCTAATCTGACTGAGCTGGAGCTGTTTTGCAAAGAAGAATGGGCAAGGATTTCAGTCTGTAGATGTGCAAAGCTGGTAGAGACATACCCTAAAAGACTGGCAGCTGGAATTGCAGCAAAACGTGGTTCTACAAAGTATTGACTCAGGGGGCTGAATAATTACGCACACCCCACTTTTCAGTTATTTATTTGTAAAAAATGTTTGGAATCATGTATGATTTTCATTCCACTTCTCACGTGTACACCACTTTGTATTGGTCTTTCACGTGGAATTCCAATAAAATTGATTCATGTTTGTGGCTGTAATGTGACAAAATGTGGAAAAGTTCAAGGCGGCCGAATACTTTTGCGTGTGTGTGTGTGTGTGTGTGTGTGTGTGTGTGAGAGAGAGAGAGAGAGAGAGATACAGCCAAATGGATTTGGACTCACTAAAAAAGTAGTTTGGTTATTATTTCACAAAATATAAAATAAATGTAGGGTTGGGCCACTTTACAGGGCATCTACAATATAACACAGACATCATAACAATCAGATGATCAGGATAATGGCTTATCACCACTCTAAGATGATCAGTAGTGAAACAGGCTGTCCATCTCTGAACTGCTGCCTATTTATTTCTGGTCCTTCTGATGAGCCGCAGGATCATGGGTGGTGAACTGGATTTGCTGCAGTTTCTCAGTTTTTCCCGTTCCAGGCAATTTCTCTTGATGCAAAGTACAATCTTACTGGTGTATCCATAACCATGGCTTACTGCACACAAAGAGATGGAATTAGTTATAACATATATGCAGTTGTGGTGCTTCAGCATCTAACCAGCCCTACAGAAGAGGAACTAGCATCTTTAAGTGGCAGGCAATTTCAAATGGAGCGTTTCTATCAGCCCAGCAAACACAAACTGTTTTTATGTTTTTTTTTAAATGTCCTAATAAGGAGCTACTTTTTACTTTATTATTTTTTATACATTTCCAAGCCTGTACTTTTAGAATTTTACTTCAGTAAAATAAGTTACCAAAGTTAAAAGTACTTTTTGAAAAGTACTAATGTATTGAAATCTGTATTAACTGTCTCTTTAGTATTCGTCACATATTATCTGCAATATAACATCATTGCCTCAGTCTTACCTTTTGTACTAGAGAATAAAAAGCGTCATCTGCCACAAGTTGATAGACATGTGATGAAGTTCTTCTTGCAGCGGACTTTTCTGGTTCTGTTTTGACAACAGAATTAAATCAGTCGATCACAACAGTTTCTACTCAATGAAACACTTATATTGGCTTACATTCTTCAAGTTAATTGATAATGTATTTAATAGAGGTTGATATGAATACGAATGGCTTTTAACAAGTCATAACAAGTCTCACCTTCATCTACTTCAGCGCACTCCTGTTCTACGAGGTAGTAAAAGGATCCAGAAGACAATCCATCTTCATCTAAAGGAGACAGAGTGAGAGTAAAGTGAGGATATCAATATGTTTAAAACACTGAAGAAAATCTGTATTTTTGGTTAATTACGTCAAATTTTACATTTTAGAAATGTAAAATATACATATAAGGCAATAAATGCAGTTTTATAAAAAGATAGCTGCATTTTTATACTATATACATTGTTTTTGTCATTTCCAAATGAGTAAGATGATTGAATATTGATTATATCATGTTCCTATTCTTGTTTTGTTTAATTTATAGTTTATTCTAAACTGAATACAAAATTTCACTGTATGCCACTTTTAGTTTTGAGCTGTACAAAGCAAACTCACACCTCTCACTCTAGATGTGTGTCTAAAAGTCATGCTTGAACCGTATCAGCACTGTGGTTTTTATTTGAAGCACAAGTCCAGGAAACTCATGTTCTCACCACCGCCTACACATTTAGCAATAACAGATACACATCACAATAAAGGGTAAGGCAGTATCAGACAAACAAGTCTTGTTTGACTTCATAAATCAAATTTGTGATAAAAGTTATATCAACTTAAATTCTGCTAGTGTAAACTTCATAAGTTTAAATTTTTTAACACAAGATAGCTATAATTTACATGACATTACCTGTTTTTTTCCTGTTTTTATTTACAGTAGCGTATGTTGCTTTGCTTGCATTAGGTGCACTGGCCTCTGTGATTAAAAAAAAACAAACAACAAAACATCAAAAGACAATAATAGTCTAAACAGAGTTTTTTTTTTATGTCAGGACATTTAGCTTCTGTTTTTCACAATTAAAAATCTTATAATGCATATTACTTTAAGTATTTATTTCATGTTGGTCAAAAGGACACACATTTTTATTTGTTATTACAATAACAATTAAGAGCACATCCTAATAAATAGTTCTTGGCTTTCCTGTGTGGTGCACTGTTAACATTTGGTTTTAAAGTACTTTATAGGTTCCAAAAGAGAGTAAGTTAAGTTATTTTAGCATAGTTAAGTCTTTTGGAGGATGCCATACACATGGGTAATTAAACAGTGTTTGTGTTCTGACCTGCTTGACGCTCTGTTGAATCTGAAGTACGCACCTTAGTTGACAGATAGAGCAGTGCTATAGTACAAGGAAGAAAAACAAAGTCACCAGTGAACAACATGGAAAAAATAAAGGTATTTTTAAAACTTTAGACAACAACAGTGCTATGAAAAAGTCATGAGCCACTGTTATTTCTTTGTATTTTGCTAAAACAATTTGGAAACAGTTAAGGCAATTTGCTTAAATGTGTAAAAACATACATGGAAATGTAGCGTAAAAGACAAAAAAAAGAGTGTTTAAAAGACATTTAGTATAAGCACCTTTATTCTTGAACACAGTCTAAAGTTTCTTAGGAAAGCTTCTTTGTAATTTATTTAAGTAGTCTTCAGAAATAGTTCTGAAGACTAACTGAAGAGACAGATTAATCTTTCAGGTCTTTGTTGGATCTTATCATGATTCTTCAGAACACGACTTTCAAGTACTTTCCATTTGACGTTGATCTGGACTTTTCCAAAGTACTGTATGCCTTTAAGAATTTCAAAACAGGAAAAAAAATGAGCACAAAATTCTACATGAAATATAATGTTTGTTATTTGCTTTACCTCTGTCCCAGTAATCTTTCCCAAAGTGACGCAGTGCCCCCACCACCAACACAACACTCAATAAAACAGCGACAATAATCCAAGGTGTGGCAGCAGGGCTTTCCTTTTGGGGAATATCTGGATCAGCTCCTGAATATATTTGTAAATATGAATAAAGTCGTTTAATTTATCTTTTGAAAAAAATTTTAAAAAAGCAAAAAAAAGGTCAAACAGGAAGATGAAAATCAGTCAGAAGGTATGTGAAAGTTTACTACACCTGTTCCATTTGCTTAAAGTTTACCTTTAACACTGCATACAGGAAATTCCACAGTATTTCAAAAAGCTACAGATTTAAATGACAGCAGTCAAATGTATCTATGGAATTTATTTTAAAACTTTGTTGTTTCTCACCTGTGTTCTGACCTGTGACATTCAGCCAGCTCACTGGTGACTCTCCAGCTCCTGAAATGCTGCATTTATAATGTCCTTCATCAGACTTGGAAACTCTGCCGATGGTCATGTATCCCGTGGAGCTGTTCCTGATGTGTTGTCCATCTTTGTAGAACTCAGCTGTGAAGCTGGAGGAAGTTGTCTTGTTCCTGCAGCTCAGAGTCACAGCTTCTCCCTCCATCACAGGAACAGCAGGACTCTCCAGGATCACAGAACCAGCTAAAAACCAACATGTATAAATCTATTCAATGATGTGTTTGATTATGACAACGTATTGCTTACTAAATGGAAACTTACCAGTAACAGTGAAGTTAATAATGTTGCTTTTCTCCCCTCCTTCAGTCTCACATATGAACTCTCCACTCTCGTCCGTATAAAGATTTTTTATAGAGCAGGACAATCCTGTTGCTGTTTTCTCATTAGTGTTGCTGCATGATTTTATTTTCCCTCTCAACTTATGTACAACATTATAATGAGAGACGCCCTCACAGTAAAAAGTTACTGGCTCATATTCAAAGAACTGTGATCTGTTTGGAACAACATGAAGAAAAACTGCACCTGAGATAAGGAAAAAGGGGAAATTCAGTTCAGTTTTATTGTTTAATAAAAATTTTGTCAAACTATACAGAACAAAATAAGAACAGATAAAAATAATGGAAAATATTTATTGAATTTACATTGATTAAATATACATGAGGGATGAACACGTTCTACATCTAATTTCTAAAATATCTACTTCTTCATCAAACAACTGCAAAAAAAATACTGATATCAGTGAGCAGGTAGCTGGGACTCACCAACGTTGTCATCATGTGCACACAGCAGGATCTTGACAGTTATCACTGAAGAGAATTAAAGAGCTATCTATTAAAATAAATACTTTATTATGATCTTAATAATTACTGACATTTTTACAGCATCAGTACCTTTAACCTTTAAATTGCTTAGTTTTATTGTGGATGTAAGACCGTACTCACACAGCTTGATGCAGGCAGCTCTGAACACCATGATGTCGTGCTGCAGACTGAATACTAAAGTGTGAAAACTGAGAGCAGGGCGTCTTCCTGTTTGTCTTCCTGCTCCTAAAGCAGTTTTACTACCACTACCACTACTACTTTCTACTATTTCTTTTACAACTCAATGCTAATTAATGTAATCATTTAACTTTACTAAAGTAGTTTCCACAGTAACCAAGTTGATCTCGTGTCATCTTAAGCTTCAGTGTTTCAGTTTCCTATCTGTGGGTGGAGCAAGGAACTGCTTCAGTGTCTGAAAAATGTTAGCAATTCAACAAATGTGTAAAAGCACTTTAGAGAAATAGGAGAGTTAACACTGCTGAAGATAAAGTGATTATGTCATTCAAATGTATCAGTGAGTATTTCAGTAAAGACAGATCATTAGAAGGAACTGAACATGATTGATTCATGTACAGAATTCAGATTGGTGGTTAGACTCCAATGGCCCATCACAGCATAATGGATTCCTATCAGTGATAGGGATTAGGCAAGAAACCCCTGGTGGTTGTGGTGGAGCCTGAGTGACATAGGAGGGGCAGTGATGGGGAGGAGGTGGGTTACACAAAGGTGTCTGAAGAGAAAGTCTTAGGTGTAAAGGAGTAAAAATGAGTACAAAAAAAGTGCCAAGTAAAGACTGATTGGCCAGCTAGATGATTTGAACGAGACCAGTGATGTTACAATCGGCCTGACAGTGTTGTAAAGCTTAGATATAAACACACATTCCACTTTTTTTCCCACTCTAGTCTTTAATGATACTCAATTTGTCAACAATCAGGACTCCTATTTTAAAATTTATTTTTCAAAAATTAACCAAGTAGTTTCAAAACACATGAACCAACGCAAGGCAAGGCATTTAGGCACTGTTTTCAGTGCCTAAATATGATGGATATATTATTGAAGAGGAAACAATACTCCAAAAACAACCACTCAACCAGGTAAAAAACAGAAAGACAAAATTAGGGAAGCACATCAGAGAAAAGTTACCACAACACAGCTACAGAGATGCTTCTGCAAAAATAAAGGGAAAGACTGGGCTATGTAAACTGAGTGAATGAAGGTGCAAGTAATCTCCAAAGACAGAGACAAGAGAGATAAAACTCATGCTAAACATGACAAACATGATACAAACTACACAAAAATACTCAGTATGAGGCAGGATCAAAACTCCATATTGCTAGACCTGAAAACCAGTAAATCAGCCTTTGTGTCACAATCAGCAGGGCTGGAGCTGTGTGTAGTGTGAAAGGTGGACCCAAATGCAGATGAAACAAAACTTGACTTGAATAACCAAAAACGAGTCATTTATTGAGGCTGGCAAAATAACTGCAAACAAAAGTCAAAAGGCAAGACTAACAATAAACTAAACCGGATGAGTTAAATTAAATAAAAACCTACAACAGGAACATGGACCTGACATGAGAAAACTTGACATGAACCCTTGGCCTGGAAACAGAGGACTTAAACACACAGGAGGTGATTAGGGGAAGTGGGAACACAGGGGGTAACAGCTGACTGACATGAGCCTAATGACAGGCCAGGGGAAGTGAAACTAAATACAACGAACAAAGAACACACGACTCCTTCAAAATAAAACAGGAAACACTGAAACTAGACATGACAACAGATCTTAACAGACCTAACACGTGATGAACGATAAAACAACCCAAACACAGAAACCAAGGACACAATAAATAATGACTGCCTTTAACCTCAACTAAAAGCTAAATAGGAATGACACATGAACTAATCACAATTCGAAAATGAGACAAATACCAAATGTACTCAAGAGCACTGGGTCAGCACTGCAGTAATGTAGGTTAACAACTGTAAAACTCTGATCCCTGTGATTCATTATCCAGCAGTCATTTCATTCAGGTTTTTTCTTATCACAAATAAAGTTTTTCTTTATTGTTTCAAATATATTTATTTCAACTATATAAAATGCAAAGAGACCTTAAACCCAAAACATGATAGGAGAAATACACATTTCAATAAAGAGAAAATAACCACATAATCTATGAATGTAGAAACAACAATGCTGTGGTTGGGTTGCACATCTCATACATGCACACGTTTGAGATCAGCAAGTTAGAGGTGAGGTGTGTGATTGGACTGACAGATGGTTTTAAGTTGGGAGTAAATTAGGTCAGGTTGAGAGATGAGGTCAGGCAGGAGTTTCGGTAGATTATGACTTTCACAGACCACAGTCTGATCGGCAGTAAGAGCAGAGCTGATGTTTATCACGCATGTTCAAAGTGACAAGAAGGAGTGAAAAAAGGTATTTGTAGAAACAACAGATCAACCAGTTCATTTCTTGAGACAGTCACTATTACCAGTGAATGAATCACTAAGTTATTCATTAACTACAAGAAGTATGATGGGATAATAATTGGTTTTATTGCTCTATTTTTCACAATTGCATGGACTATTGTCCGCTTCATGGCAATTACACTAACACATAGGTGAACACAAGTTAGTTGGTCTAGCTTTGACTTTCTATCAGTGAAGAACAGCAGCAGAACCACAATCACAACTATGAAAAGAGTCTGTAAGATGAGGTGACAGCTGTGCTCTGAGGCGTGGTCTCACTCAATGTGTCTGCAGAGATTATTTATCTTGTATAAAGGACACAGGCAGATTTAAATGTGTTTTTCTGATCAAAATATATTAAACATATTGTTTTTAAATTATGCAATAATATTGGATGTGTTCAGTCTTCCCCCTGCAGTAAATCAACCAGCATTACAACACTGGCAGAAATAAAGTTACACACAGTTTGACTTTGAGTTGATTTCAATATTTCTTCAATGGAGGTTTTACTTAGTTCAGTGTCAGTGCCAGCAGCTCGTAATGGCAGAGAAAGTTGAGTCTTTAACTCATCTGATTCAGGTACAGCCTCAGGCTGGCACTGAGGGCTTCAGCATATAGAGTATCGTAACTTGTAGCA
The DNA here is from genome assembly GCF_013358895.1 of Oreochromis aureus. NCBI lineage: Eukaryota > Metazoa > Chordata > Actinopteri > Cichliformes > Cichlidae > Oreochromis > Oreochromis aureus. The sequence goes on along the minus strand of NC_052944.1, from coordinate 55,354,597 downwards.
TATTGGCACATACATGGTGGAATTAGAAAGGATGTTTTTTTTAACATGAACAACACACATTTCTGTAATGTCTAAATTCCAAGAGATAATTGATTATAAAAAAGTAATGGTAATACTTTGCATATTTAAATTTGCTGATATGACTGAAATATTTTAAATATGCTTGATAAATTATTACATTGTTACAATCCATATTGCAGTTCACCATGAAACGTGATGAAGCTTTGTATCTTTTAAGAAGACTTATAAAGTCACAAAATTCTATTTACTTCCCTGCTTTGTGAATTTTTTTAAAGAAGAAAGAAAGATTAAATAAAGGCTAATTTTTATCCTTCTTAGTAGTAGTAGCTCAGAAAGTGACCTTTTGAGGCCTATCATATATACTACAAACAGTTAAGGTCAAGCAGAAATAAGCTGAGCTCCACCTCAGCATCTAAATCATATCCTCTTCTCACTTCTGCTTTTACAAAGTCTGACAAATAAAAAAAAACAAACAAAAAAAAGAAGCTTATTTTCTTTACTTTACTGAACAGCTGCTGCAACATAAAATAAGCCACCAGATATTTAGTCTGTGCACTAGACCAAACTTCACATAGAGACATGCCCAGTAAACGTTGCAGGTGTATTTCACTGCTTACCACAAATTTGGTTCATCTGGTTTGGAAAACAAAGCAATGTAACACATTTACATTAGCGGTAGACCACGGTGACAACCTGCTGTCTAAAAGAAATGAGCTGCAGTTGCTCTTTTCTTTCAAACAACATTCACACACAAGCAAAAAGAACACAAGAAACAAGTGGTTTAATTTTAACTTCTACATAAGAGACAGACACATTTGTTACTATGGGAACTTCATCTCTTCTTATAACCATGTGAGTCTGACTGCTGTTTTTAGCTGAAGACACACATAACAGTTTGTTGACTTTCACACCAAACCCAGCAGATGATGTACAGCTTGTTCAATTACAATAATAATATGTGATAAATGTCTTCACTTCCTCTCAGATGTTATTTTGTCTTCATTCCGCTCCTTTTTTGAGACCTGTCAGATAAACAAGAAGTACAGAACAAAAAAATATGTATATATTTATTTTCTTTAAAGGATAGAAAAAAATGCTGTTGTTAGTATTAACTTCACACCAATATTAACCTCACAGGGCAGCTACTAAACATTTTGTCATGGACTATTAGTGTTCTTAGCATTGCTAGAATGTGGGCGACCGTGGCTCAGGGGATTGGGAAGCTCATCTGTAACTGGAAGGTTGCCGGTTCAATCCCCCTGCTCTCTCTGTCCTGGTTGTTGTGTCCTTGGGCAAGACACTTTACCCTACCGCCTACTGGTGTTGGCCAGAGGGGCCGATGGTGCGATATGGCAGCCTTGCTTCTGTCAGTCTGCTCCAGGGCAGCTGTGGCTACAACTGTAGCTTGTCTCCACCAGTGTATAGATGTGAGAATGAATGAATTGTAAAGTGCTGTGGGTGCCTAGAAAAGCACTATGTAAATGCAATCCATTATTATTATAGAATTTAATATTTAGCACACATCACATATTGCATGTTATCTGAATGCAAGACATAAGGAATGATTAATCATGGTTAATCTTACCTTTGAGTTCAGTCTCACCCGGGTGTAAGGTGTAATAAATGGCTCTAGAATATAACGTGTCATCATCTAATGGAGAGATGCAGCCGGAGTGAGAGGACAGACGACCACAGTAACATCAGTGATGATGAACACTATTTTCTATTCACTGAATTCATTTGAAATCTTAGGAAAATCTGGTAATGACAAGAAAATAATGTCACTCTTATTTCAGATACTTATGAGGCACTGCTAAAAAGACAATGCACTATAATCTCTAACCAAGTCTGGGGCTTCATTTTGATACAAACAGTATCATCTGCTCTGAACAATTTCTTAAATTTCTGCACTACATTTCATTAATCTAGCTACTGAAGCTTTAATGGTGCTTTGCTAGCATCACAGAGTTAAGAATTAAAAAAAAATATTTCACAAAAACATATTTTTGTCAATACTCAGACTTAAACTTTTTTTTAGAGAGATTATTCTTTTTAAAGTGGTTAATTATGTAAAGAGTTTCATTTGAATGCACAGGTTTGATTCTAAATAACACATCTAACAAAAATACAGGACTTACAACACACGAAAGCGGATTTGTGTGTGTGTGTTTTTTTTCCTGTTTTAAAATGCATTGTAAAAAATGTATTTCTTTCCTGTCATATAGCAGCATATGTTGCTGTGTTGCAAAAATAAAATTAAATAAGAGAAATAATAGCATACAAAGAAGAAAAGGCACTGAGTAGCCATAGTCTATTTCTTAATTTAAGTTATTGAGCTCAGCGGTCCCAGACCTTTTTTGCCCCACGGACCAGTTTAATGTCAGACAGTATTTTCACAGACCAGCCTTTAAGGTGTTGCCGATAAATACAACAAAATAAAATGATACGGCCAAGACAAAATCTGTGGAATTTTGTAAATATAATAGTAAACACGAATTCACTGTGTAACTTTATTAGTAGTGTCATCCTGAAATGTGCCAATAACGCTCTGTTGAATCTGAAGTGCGCACCTTAGTTGACAGATAGAGCAGTGCTATAGTACAAGGCAGAAAAACAAAGTCACCAGTGAACAACATGGAAAAAATAAAGGTATTTTTAAAACTTTAGACAACAACAGTACTATGAAAAAGTCATGAGCCACTGTTATTTCTTTGTATTTTGCTAAAACAATTTGGAAACAGTTAAGGCAGTTTGCTTAAATGTGTAAAAACATACATGGAAATGAGGTGTAAAAGACAAAAAAAAGAGTGTTTAAAAGACATTTAGTATAAGCACCTTTATTCTTGAACACAGTCTAAAGTTTCTTAGGAAAGCTTCTTTGTAATTTATTTAAGTAGTCTTCAGAAATAGTTCTGAAGACTAACTGAGGAGACAGATTAATCTTTCAGGTCTTTGTTGGATCTTATCATGATTCTTCAGAACACGACTTTCAAGTACTTTCCATTTGACGTTGATCTGGACTTTTCCAAAGTACTGTTCTTTTGAGAATTTCAAAACAGCAAAACAATGAGCACAAAATTCTACATGAAATATAATATTTGTTAGTTTCTTTACCTCTGTCCCAGTAGTCTTTCCCAAAATGACACAGTGCCCCCACCACCAACACAACACTCAATAAAACAGTGACAATAATCCAAGGTGTGGCAGCAGGGCTTTCCTTTTGGGGAATATCTGGATGAGCTCCTGAATATAAATATGAATGAAGTCGTTTAATTTATCTTTTGAAAAAAACTGAAAAAAAGCAAAAACAAAGGGTTAAACAGGATGAAGATGAAAATCAGTCAGAAGGTATGTGAAAGTTTGCAGTTGCTTAAACTGTCCCTTTAACACTGCATACTGGAAATTCCACAGTATTTCAAAAAGCTACAGATTTGAATGACAGAAGTCAAATGTATCTATGAAATTTATTTTAAAACTTTGTTGTTTCTCACCTGTGTTCTGACCTGTGACAGTCAGCCAGCTCACTGGTGACTCTCCAGCACCTGAAATGCTGCATTTGTAAAGTCCTTCATCAGACTTGGAAACTCTGCCGATGGTCATGTTTCCCGTGGAGCTGCTCCTGATGTGTTGTCCATCTTTGTAGAACTCAGCTTTGAAGTTGGAGGAAGTTGTCTTGTTTCTGCAGCTCAGAGTCACAGCTTCTCCCTCCATCACAGGAACAGCAGGACTCTCCAGGATCACAGAACCAGCTGAAAACCAACATGTATAAATCTATTCAATGATGTGTTTGATTATGACAACGTATTGCTTACTAAATGGAAACTTACCAGCAACAGTGATGTTGATAATGTTGCTTTTCTCCCCTCCTCCAGTCTCACATATGAACTCTCCACTCTCGTCTGTATAAAGATTTTTTATAGAGCAGGACAATCCTGTTGCTGTTTTCTCATTAGTGCATGATTTTATTTTCCCTCTCAACTTATGTACACCATTATAATGAGAGACGCCCTCACAGTGAAAAGTTACTGGCTCATATTCAAAGAACTGTGATCTGTTTGGAACAACACGAAGAAAAACTGCACCTGAGACAAGGAAAAGGGGAAACTCAGTTTAGTTTTACTGTTTAATAAAAATGTTGTCAAACTATACAGAACAAAATAAGAACAGATAAAAATAACGGAAAATATGTATCAAATTCCCATTGATTAAATATAGGGATGAACGAGGGATGAACACATGTCCTACATCTAATTTCTAAATTATCTACTTTTCCATCAAACAATTGCAAAAACAAATACTGATATCAGTGAGCAGGTAGCTGGGACTCACCAACGTTGTCATCATGTGCACACAGCAGGATCTTGACAGTTATCACTGAAGAGAATTAAAGAGCTATCTATTAAAATAAATACTTTATTATGATCTTAATAATTACTGACATTTTTACAGCATCAGTACTTTTAACCTTTATATTGCTTAGTTTTATTGTGGATGTAAGACAGTACTCACACAGCTTGATGCAGGCAGCTCTGAACACCATGATGTCGTGTTGCAGACTGAATACTAAAGTGTGAAAACTGAGAGCAGGGCGTCTTCCTGTTTGTCTTCCTGCTCCTAAAGCAGTTTTACTACCACTACCACTACTACTTTCTACTATTTCTTTTACAACTCAATGCTAATTAATGTAATCATTTAACTTTACTAAAGTAGTTTCCACAGTAACCAAGTTGATCTTGTGTCAGCTTAAGCTTCAGTGTTTCAGTTTCCTATCTGTGGGTGGAGCAAGGAACTGCTTCAGTGTCTGAAAAATGTTAGCAATTCAACAAATGTGTAAAAGCACTTTAGAGAAATAGGAGAGTTAACACTGCTGAAGATAAAGTGATTATGTCATTCAAATGTATCAGTGAGTATTTCAGTAAAAACAGATCATTAGAAGGAACTGAACATGATTGATTCATGTACAGAATCCAGATTGGTGGTTAGACTCCAATGGCCCATCACAGCATAATGGATTCCTATCAGTGATAGGGATTAGGCAAGAAACCCCTGGTGGTTGTGGTTGTGGAGCCCAAGTGACATAGGAGGGGTGGTGATGGGGAGGAGGTGGGTTACACAAAGGTGTCTGCAAGAGAAAGTCTTAGGTGTAAAGGAGTAAAGAGGAGTAAAAAAGTGCCAAGTAAAGACTGATTGGCCAACTAGATGATTTGAACCAGACCAGTGATGTTACAATCAGCCTGACAGTGTTGTAAAGCTTAGATATAGACACACATTCCACTTTAGATATACTTTATAGTCTTTAGTGATACTTAATTTGTCAACGATCAGGACTCCTATTTTAAAATTTCTTTTTCAAAAATTAACCAAGTAGTTTCAAAACACATGGCCTGGAAACAGAGGACTTAAATACACAGGAGGTGATTAGAGGAAATGGGAACACATTTCCTCTAATAAGATAACCTTTATTAGTCCCACATGTGGGAAATTTGTTAATGTGTTCCCAGCTGACTGACATGAGCCTAATGACAGGCCAGGGGAAGTGAAACTAAATACAACGAACAAAGAACACACGACTCCTTAGAAATAAAACAGGAAACACTGAAACTAGACATGACAACAGATCTTAACAGACCTAACACGTGATGAACGATACAACAACCCAAACACAGAAACCAAGGACACAATAAATAATGACTGCCTTTAACCTCAACTAAAAGCTAAATAGGAATGACACATGAACTAATCACAATTCGAAAATGAGACAAATACCAAATGTACTCAAGAGCACTGGGTCAGAGACCCAGCCTGTGATACTTTGCAGTAACGTAGGTTAACAACTGTAAAACTCTGATCCCTGTGATTCATTATCCAGCAGTCATTTCATTCAGGTTTTTTCTTATCACAAATAAGGTTTTTCTTTATTGTTTCAAATATATTTATTTCAACTATATAAAATGCAAAGAGACCTTAAACCCAAAACATGATAGGAGAAATACACATTTCAATAAAGAGAAAATAACCACATAATCTATGAATGTAGAAATAACAATGCTGTGGTTGGGTTGCACATCTCATACATGCACACGTTTGAGATCAGCAAGTTAGAGGGGAGGTGTGTGGCTGGACTGACAGATGGTTTTAAGCTGGGAGAAAATTAGGTCAGGTTGAGAGATGAGGTCAGGCAGGAGTTTCGGTAGATTATGACTTTCACAGACCACAGTCTGATCGGCAGTAAGAGCAGAGCTGATGTTTATCACGCATGTTCAAAGTGACAAGAAGGAGTGAAAAAAGGTATTTGTAGAAACAACAGATCAACCAGTTCATTTCTTGAGACAGTCACTATTACCAGTGAATGAATCACTAAGTTATTCATTAACTACAAGAAGTATGATGGGATAATAATTGGTTTTATTGCTCTATTTTTCACAATTGCATGGACTATTGTCCGCTTCATGGCAATTACACTAACACATAGGTGAACACGAGTTAGTTGGTCTAGCTTTGACTTTCTGTCAGTGAAGAACAGCAGCAGAACCACAATCAGAACTATGAAAAGAGTCTGTAAGATGAGGTGACAGCTGTGCTCTGAGGCGTGGTCTCACTCACTGTGTCTGCATAGATTATTTATCATGTATAAAGGACACAGGCAGATTTAAATGTGTTTTTCTGATCAAAATATATTAAACATATTGTTTTTATATTATGTAATAATATTGGATGTGTTCAGTCTTCCCCCTGCAGTAAATCAACCAGCATTACAACACTGGCAGAAATAAAGTTACACACAGTTTGACTTTGAGTTGATTTCAATATTTCTTCAATGGAGGTTTTACTTAGTTCAGTGTCAGTGCCAGCAGCTCGTAATGGCAGAGAAAGTTGAGTCTTTAACTCATCTGATTCAGGTACAGCCTCAGGCTGGCACTGAGGGCTTCAGCATATAGAGTATCGTAACTTGTAGCATACTGGCACACACATGGTGGAATTAGAAGGGATGTTTTTAGTAACATGAACAACACACATTTCTGTAATGTCTAAATTCCAAGAGATAATTGATTTAAAAAAGTAATCGTAATACTTTGCATATTTAAATTTTCTGCTATGACTTAAATAGAGCAATAAAACCAATTATCCCACCATACTTCTTTTTTTTACGTTGTTACAATCCATATTGCAGTTCACTATGAAACGTGATGAAGCTTTGTATCTTTTAAGACTTAAAGTCACAAAATTCTATTTACTTCCCTGCTTTGTGGATTTTTTTTAAAGAAGAAAGAAAGATTAAATAAAGGCTAATTTTTATCCTTCTTAGTAGTAGTAGCTCAGAAAGTGACCTTTTGAGGCCTATCATATATACTACAAACAGTTAAGGTCAAGCAGAAACAAGCTGAGCTCCACCTCAGCATCTAAACCATATCCTCTTCTCACTTCTACTTTTACAAAGTCTGACAAAAAACAAAGAAACAACAACAACAGCAACAGCAACAGCAACACCAAAAAAAAACACCCCCAGCTTATTTTCGTTACTTTACTGAACAGCTGCTGCAACATAAAATAAGCCACCAGATATTTAGTCTGTGCACTAGACCAAACTTCACATAGAGACATGCCCAGTAAACGTTGCAGGTGTATTTCACTGCTTACCACAAATTTGGTTCATCTGGTTTGGAAAACAAAGCAATGTAACACATTTACATTAGCGGTAGACCACGGTGACAACCTGCTGTCTAGAAGAAATGAGCTGCAGTTGCTCTTTTCTTTCAAACAACATTCACACACAAGCAAAAAGAACACAAGAAACAAGTGGTTTAATTTTAACTTCTACATAAGAGACAGACACATTTGTTACTATGGGAACTTTATCTGTTCTTATAACCATGTGAGTCTGACTGCTGTTTCTAGCTGAAGACACACATAACAGTTTGTTGACATTCACACCAAACCCAGCAGATGATGTACAGCTTGTTCAATTGCAATAATATGTGATAAATGTGGATTACTTCATTGTCTTCACTTTCACTCAGATGTTATTTTGTCTTCATTCCACTCTTTTTTTTGAAACCTGTCAGATAAAGAAGAAGTACAGAACAAAGAAATATTTATGTATTTATTTTCTTTAAAGGATAGAAAAAATGCTGTTGTTAGCATTAACTTCACACCAATATTAACTTCACAGGACAGCTACTAAACAAGCATTAAAATTTTGTTATGTACTATTAGTGTTCTTAGCATTGCTAGTATTTAATATTTACCACACATCATATATTACATGTTATCTGAATGCAACACATAAGGAATCATTAATCACAGTTAATCTTACCTTTGAGTTCAGTCTCACCCGGGTGTAAGGTGTAGTAAATGGCTCTAGAATATAACGTGTCATCATCTAATGGAGAGATACAGCCGGAGTGAGAGGACAGACGACCACAGTAACATCAGTGACGATGAACACTATTTGCTATTCACTGAATTCATTTGAAATCTTAGGAAAATCTGGTATTGAGAAGAAAATAATGTCACTCTTATTTCAGATACTTGTAAGGCACTGCTGGACAATGAACTATAATTTCTAAACAAGTTTTTGTTGTTTGTCTGGGGCTTCATCTTGATACAAACAGTATCACCTGCTCTGAACAATTTCTTAAATCACTGCCCTACATTTAATCTAGCTACTGAAGCTTTAATGTTGCTTTCCTAGCATCACAGACTTAAGAATTAAAAAAAAATATTTCAAAAATATATTTTTTTTTCAATACTCAGACTTAAACATTTTTAGAGAGTTTTTTCTATTTAAAGTGGTTAATTATGTAAAGAGTTTCATTTAAATGCGCAGATTTAATTCTAAATAACACATCTAAAAAAAATGCAGGGCTTACACAAAAGCGGATCTTTTTTGTGTGTGTTTTTTGTTTTCCCGTTATTTAATTTTCTCTGGCTTTTTTGTCTTTTTGTATCAATAATGAAAAGAAAAAATAATCATTGGTTATATTTCTTCTTCCTTTCCTTTCTTAAATAGCAGCATATGTTGCTGCGTTGCAAAAATAAATTAAAATTAATTAAATAAGAGAAATAATAACATACAAAGAAGAGAAGGCACTGAGTAGCCATAGTCTGTTTCTTAATTTAAGTTATTTAGCACAGAGGTCCCAGACCTTTTTTGACCCACGGACCAGTTTAATGTTAGACAGTATTTTCACGAACTGGCCTTTAAGGTGTCGCAGATAACTACAACAAAATAAAATGACATGACCAAAATTACAGCATCATCAATATTTCTTTGCGAAATTTGTCTCATAATAGGTAATATTGTGTTTCTATTTCCAAGTTTAATAACAATTAATGGGAAATATTGACACAACATCCGTGACTCTGTTTGATTCTGTGCTAAACCTGAATTACATTTGTTGATAGACAGAGTAATGCTGCAGCACAGGAGTTGCACTTAACAATATTTTTGGTGCAATGATTAAATAAAGCATGATGAACACAAAGATTTGCAAAAAATATTACTTTGTATTTTCTTTTACCTCTGTCCCACGAATCGTTGCCAAGGTACACTCCAAATGTCAGCACCACAGCGCTCATTAAAGCAATGGCAATGATCCAAGGTGTGTCCTCAGAAGAGAAAAGGCTCTGCTCTTTGAGACAGTCTGGATTAAATGTTGCTTCTAAAATAAAGTTCAAAGGGAAGAGAAAAAAAGATAAAAAAGATAAAATTTGCACAAGCATTTAAAAAACTCTCCTCGATATTTTGTAATTGTGATTAACTTATATCAGCCATTATAACAAAAAAATGTATTTCACTACTTAAACTTACTGAACTGTATTTTTTTATGACAGAAAAATACTAAATAAAACAAACAAACAAACAAACAAACAAACAAACAAACAAAAAACTGCATCACAACACCTGTGATCGTTAAGACAAGGACAAAGAACCTGTTTCCCACTGTTTTGTCTTGAATTGTTTGCTCCTGCAAATTGGAAAATGAAGTTCATATAAGAACACAGCTGGCACTCACCAACTCTCTGACCTTGAACACCCAGCAGAATCATAATGGTCATCACTGAAGAGATAAAAGAGTTGCAGATTTATGAAGGGACTTGCTGACTCCTACAGCTAACAGTAACGCATCTCAAAACTGTTTCATAAAAATGCAATTCTTTCTCTTTTCAAAAAAATTAACAGCATGCTACTTTTTTTTTTTAACTTTAGTTAAAAATGATCATTATTTTTCTATTCTTTTCTATTCCTATTTTTTAAATGTGAAAAATACTCACGGAGTCTGATGCCAAGAGCTTTGACTTCCATTGTTTTGCTGCAAACTGAAGACTGAAGTGTTACGGCAGTGAGCAGGGGTGTCTTCCTGTTGCTCAAACAGTTTTAATATCAAATATTTTAAAAACTTCATGCAATTAAACAAAGTAGTTTTACAAAAGTAGTTTCCACTGAGACCGATTTGCTTTTGTGACAAGTAGGCCCTCAGTGATTAAGTTCACTATCTGTGGGTGGAACAAGTAAACCCACTTCAGACTAACGCTGCATTTGACGCAACTAGCAGGCTGGTTTATGTTTTCTATTGTTAGTTTGAAGTTTATCATGTTAATACAGTAGTGTATAACAACACAACTTATGGTAGTATTATCAAAGAAATACAAGACAAACTTAAATATTTATTTTGTCCATAGTTTACAGTCCATAGACTATACAGAGTGTAAACTGTACCTAATTCTTATTTAATGAGATATTTCAATCAGAAAAAAGTCTAAAGTCAACGCAAGCATCTTACAAGGTGTTTGCGTTGTGGATTTTTTTAAGAGAATATCCACTTTGACCTTTTAAGTCTGAGTAGTGTGGAAAGTATAATTATCATTATTATTGTGACCTTTGACCCATTTACGATGGCCTATTTTTGATTAAAAAAGCAATAGATTTAAAAAGTGTCGTTTAGTGTATAGAGTAAAATTCAGCCTTCAGCTCCAGTTTTTGACACAACAGCATTAATAAATACATGTGAATGAATGTACAATACTTGCTGAGATTCAGATTCTTTGGCTGGTTTTTCAGACCAAAAGACCAAAGAATCAAGTTTTATAAATACCTGTTGTAATGGTCTCTGCAAAAATTATCAGGAAATTCTAGTGTAGATTCAAGTCATTGTCACCGTTTTAAAATGTAAGTGCTATGTGAAAACAGCAACTCATGCATTTCTTAAATTTAAAAAAGTGTATAAATATCACGATTAGTATATAGACCACAAGTAGTTTTATAACTTGCTTTCTTTGGATTTTGGATTTTGCAAGAGTTGCTGTGATATCTGCCTTTTGCAACAGGGGGTGCTGCAGCACCTTTACTTCACTATGCCTTGCGCTGATGTGTCATTGGCATGGTCCTCTACATTAAACCTTTAAAATATCACAAAATTTTAACAACATCATTCATTTTAACAAACTCTGCAGTTTAGTTTTTTACATGGAAATAGAGAAAATGCTCTCAGAGTCTGATGCAGAAAGCTTAACAGTCTCAACAGCCTCTTCCTGTTCAGCTTTATCCTGGTGCGGAAGCAATACTTAACATCTAAAAATAGCTTCAGGGTTTAGTTCTCTATCAAAGGGGAAAAAGACACAGTTTAATTCTGAAACATTAACAAACTAACATTAGCTTATTGCCACTAAGCCCAGAGTAAAGGTTTGGGTGGTGGGAAAGTCACGATTATTATCAACGTCAGGGCAAAACTTCATCACAAGTAACCCTTGAGTTAAAGGGTACTGTACTTTGCACTTTTGCACTTTTGCTGTAACAAAACAAATTTCCCACCTGTGGGACTAATAAAGGCCATCTTATCTTATCTTAAAGAGAAATGTACCTTTGGAGTAAGGCCTAAATACTAAAAATTCAAATTCTTCTAAACAAATAATAAACAAACACAACTGTTATGAAAACCTGTACACTTATCAGTTTTAAAGGTATCTAGAAGATAAGAACAACAATGACACACAACTGGTTGTGGGGATGTGAATATATCAAAAAAGGGCACAAATTCAAACCAATACTTCAGAGCTGGCTGTAGTTTAGACATTTTACATTGAAGTAAGCTGTAATCATTGGACTATAATTTATGCGGATTTTGTCTGAAAGAAAGGAAACTCAGTGAAGAGTCACTACATGATGCAGTTGTAATACTGGCATTAAAAAGGGAAAATGCAGAAAGAAATGATAAACACTTCTTGGGTGTCTAACCTGTGACAGTCAGCCAGCTCTCTGGTGATTCAGCTCCTGAAATGCTGCAACTGTAAATTCCTTCATCTGCCTTCAAAACCCTATGGATGATCATGCTTCCTGTGAAGCAAGTGCTGATGTGGAGTCCATTGGCACAGACTTCACAATAGCTTTGCAGTGTCCTGATTTTCCTGGGACACCAGGCCTTGAGAGCGTATCCCGGCGGGTGGCCGGCGACACCTGAGGAGAATGATCACACACACCTGCAGCTGATCAGCCTCGTCTGGGGGAGCTACTTAGGAAAGCGATCAGCTCTCGTCGACGTTGGATCGTTGTGAGAGAATTTGTCAGTTTGCTCTGTGAACTAAGTCAAAGAAAGTGTTTTGGTTGTCGCTGGTGTGAATCCTAACTTTTGCTCTGATGGTTTTTTGCAGGTTTCAGGAAACGAGGGAACGAAGAGAGCGCACTGTGAATATTGAACAAGGGGAGCAAAACATGGACCGCTGGCACAGAATGAAGACACTGCACAGGAGTCAGGAACACACATACTCACCTGGAGCACACACAGAAGACATTCTGAATTCTGGTTGTCTTTTGCACTGTAAATAAACGCACTGTCTTCATTCAAAGAGTCTTGCGTTTGGGTCCTATATCTGCAATCCTGACATCAGGTCCTTTATTCAGGCAGAAATCTGCCTATGTGTACGCTAAATCTGACTTTCATTGTCCTTATTATAGTGTCATCAACACTGACTTGACTAGCAACTTCAGCTTTTACACAGTGTTGTGTTCAGAATTTTTGGAAGGAATCTCAGGAGAAATGTCTATCTTTTTAAAAAGGGATTTACTTTGCTTTTGGCAGTTGACATTACAAGTTTACACAGCACTGTGGACCTCTATGTGAACCAACAGCATGTTTCACAAAAAGGATGACCCTCCAGCGGGCTGTTCAACATTATATAGTGAGACAAAAACATAGATTATAACAGCTATCTTCCTCCCGCATGGACATGGCAGTCTTGGTGTCTGCTCCGAAGCATCCTCGTATTTCCGTGACATCATCTGGTATCTGCTCCCTCGTCTGTAAGAGACAAAAGGAAAACACTTCCCTGCCTAACCTTGATAATCTAATGCTATTACCCATTGTTCTTCTAGTGATTCAAAGTTGGTTTAGAATATCATGTTCGGGACTCTCTGACCTAGAGGCTTATTCTAATTATTATCTATGTGTGTAAGCATGTTTGCAATTACCCCTCTGCACTCTAAGTTATTACCTACAATATATGAGTCCGGACAGTCACGCCGAACGAAGCTTATGACCTTCAGAAGACAGAGTGCCAACTCGAATGAGCACATGTGCAATGTGTGTATGAAAATGATTATAACCCCTTTTTTTATTAAGAGAAATCAAACATTTTCAATCCTAACAACAATCTGACTAAACAAGTGTTGAACAATAGCTCATTTCCTTATTTTTTTAAACAGCTAAAAGAAGCTACAGTAGTGTGATTTAAATACTTTGATGGTCTCTGGGTCTAGGACCTACATATAGGTCACAGGTGTTGAACTCCAGGCGTCAAGGGCCGGTGTCCTGCAGGTTTTAGATGTATTCTTGATCCATCACAACTGATTTAAATGGCTAAATTACCTCCTCAACATGTCTTGAAGTTCTCCAGAAGCCTGGTAATGAACTAATGATTCATTTTTTTTATAAGCAACACTGGAGGGTTTTCAGGTAGAAATGGTTTAACGTAATGTCAAAACATCAAATTTACATCCAGAGTTTGACTAGACCACTCCAAAACCTTTTTCTTTTGTTTTTGACATTAATGTTTTTACTTGTTTTCTTTTTTCAAAAAAGCAGTTGAAAGGTGGACATGCTGGTATGTTTTGTATCAGTGACCAGAATTTGTGATTTAATCTGTTACGGCAGCTATGAAGCAGCAATGCATCCCCAGACCATCAAACTACCACAACCATGTTTGATTGTTGGTATTTGTTGGTTCCTTCTTTTTATGAAAAGCTGTGTCATGTTTCTTTTTTCCGATGGATTTAACGGGTCTCAGATCTACAAAAAATGCAGCTTTTGTCTCGTCAGTCCACAGAATATTTCACCAAATGTTTTGGGGATCACCAGGATGTTTTTGTTTGTTTGTTCTGGTGAGGCAAGCTTTTGTGTTCTTTTTGGTCAGCAGTGTTTTTCTGTGCATGGTGGTGCATATGTGGATAGCGTCTCTCTCTGTGGTTTGCTGAAGGCCCAAAACACTAGAAATGGCTGTTTAAGCCTCTCCAGACTGATAGATGTAAGTGACTTTATTGCGTTTTTGAGATCTTTTAGGGTACTTCACTTTGTCAGATAAGTAATAAAGATGAGTCAGCAGGTCTCGCAGTAATCAGGCATGAGTGCAACTTGTGAAACCAAAATCCTATTATAAAAATTAATGAATCGTTTGCTGTAAAATATTTTTCGCACAACATTGTTTTGTCTGAAACTAGATCATATTTCAGTTACAGACATGCTTGTTATGCTGACCTCAAACGTTACTTTGGAAAAAAAAGTAATATAACAGTTCTACTTAGGGGTTGACCACAGTGAGTGTGTGCGTGTATCGACTCCTTTCTTGTAAACAGAATCCACACACAGAAATATACAACAGACGTGTCAAGTCAGGTGCTTTTAGTAGCATTCAACCTCATATGTACTTATAACCATGTGCGTCTAACTAACAAGACGAAAGATATTACAATTTATAAATATGAAAACCAAAACCAACTGAAAAATGTCAGTTCACTCTGCAGCCTGTAAGAAAGAATGGAGTAGAATAAATAATAAAACAAACAAAAAAAACAGGGAAACAATTTTGAATTGTGTATATTAACTTCAACAAATAGTTCCAAACAGGCATTATATATGTTCCTTATATATATATGTTCCTTTTCTGAAATGCTGTTAGTTTTATTCCAGATGTAATGTGACTCACATTCCAAAAACTCCAACTTTTGTCTTTTGAGTCCACTGAACCCTTGGGGATCATCAGGATGTTTTTCTGCAATTGTGAGATAAGGATTTATGTTCTTTTTGGCCAGCATTGGTTTTCTCCTTGAATTCTCAGATGAATGCCATTTTTGCCCAGTCTCTTTTTTATTGTTGGATCATGAACTCTGACCTTAACTGCGACACCAGAGGCCTTTGGTTCTTTAATGTTATTCTGCATTATATTTCTTCAGGTCAATATACAGACACAAGTGACATGGGTTGTGAGTTTGAGACCCCTGTTGTAGACCAACAGCTTGTGCCAGTCACGGGTATGTTCAAATTTCTAGAGTACATGCCAAACAAGCCTGTTAAGTATGGCCTAAAGATCTTCTGGGTTTGAGATACACACATCCCCTATAAAATATCTGGAGTGGTTTCCACAGCGAGACTTGCAGGGAAAAAGTTCAGAATAATCTGAGGGAAAACACTGTCCAACACTTGTGCAGCAGCAGAAAGGGGGGAAAACACAACTGATCACATTCTATAAGAATGGTGCCACCCTGAATGCCTATGAGCACTCTGAATTCAACAATGACACTAGTGCGCGATGAGTCTTCCTCACCGAGCTGTCAAAAAAGCTTGCCATCTCATACTGTTGTTTTGCACATGGTAATGTTTTCATTGTACTCAGATTACCTCTGCAGTCACCAGATCTCAATCCAGTAGAGCATCTTTGGGATGTGGCAACTGTGTAACGCTTTTCATGTCAATAAGGAACAAAATCTTTCAGCAATGTTTGTTTGAATCAATAGACGTCAGTAAGTGTATACGTGTTCAGTTTTCTGCAGTAAATGTACCATTTGTTCATTGCCAACTGCAGTGCATCAGAAAACATTACAATATTTATTTTCTTTAGGCACAAAAACGTTATGTAGTTTGACACTGAGTCAGAGGTGGCAAAAGTATAGACATTCTGTACTTAAGTAGAGATACTTGTGTTAAAAAATACACAATTAGTTAAAGTACTGATTCAACTTTTTTAATGAAATAAAAGAGAAAAAGTCCAGACTCTGAAATGTACTCAGCTAAGAAAGTAAAAAGTACCTTTTTGAGCATGTTTCTACCAGGTATTTTCATTCAAATGTTATCTTGTTTCAGGATACATAATGCCTGCCATTATCCAAAGACGCATCTGCTTACCTGTATCTTTTGCTTGTTTCTCCTCTTCTTTTCTCTTTTTTTGTAAACTGAGGACTTGATGGCTTTGACCTTTTCTTGTCCATATTCCATCAGTAATTTTGTACTTCAGTATCAACACCGAACCCCACAACACATACTGATAGACTAATAGACCTATACCTCGTATAGGTTTTTTTTTCATGGATTTCACACAACCCAGGAAAAATAGCTAATACATAATGGGCTTGGATTGACAACATTATGAATGAAATATGCACTATTTGGAAGCAGCCCGCCCCTCCCCTTTCGACAGGTTGTGTGTGAGACTTCAGCACAGCAGCAGCAGCAAGCAGGCGCACCGAGGGCCCTCGCGCTCACTTTTCATGTATATGTGTGTTATAGAATTTATAAAACACATCGATGCAAATTATAAGTCTATATCATAATGTCTTCAGTTTGTGTTTGTTGTAGGGCTGTCAATGTTAACTCGTTAACATCATCATCACGATTAACGCAATTAAAATTTTTAACGCAATCAACCCATCTGGAGCGCAGAATGGACAAACTTTGTACAAACTGCCCAAAATGCGTTGACAGGGATCAGGGAGATGAAGGATTTTGAGTCATTCTGGGCTCCAGATGGGTTGATTGCGTTAAAATTTGTAATCGCATTACTTGTGATGATGGCATTAATGTTGACAGCCCTAGTTTGTTGGTTTGTTTTCATTTTGTTTAATTTTGTGAGCTGGCTATTAGATGCCGCTCCAGCCAGCCGCTCCATGCGCTGTTGGGGCAGCATGGGTGCAAGCAACTTTTAGGACAATGCCACGATGCCGCCCTGGGGAACTGCCCATGTCGCCCATATCAAAAACCACTACTGTGCACAGTTATAATACTTCAAATGTCACTTGCTACTCAAATGGCCATAAAGGTTCCTCATGAGGGGCACTGAGGAGGTGTGTGAGTTTATTTTGCATCATGTTGGACCATAACCATGATTTTATTCACAGGTTGTAGATCAAGATCATTTGGATGAGCCCAACACAAGGACAGAATGAGGAATGAACCTCCTAATTTGCTGGTTTTCTGTTGTGTTCTTTTTAACAGCTGGTAACTAACAAGAAAAAGATTATTTAATACTATTGTGATAGCTGATAACTCAATTTGAAAAATCCATAATTTTTAAATATTTGTGACTCCTGTATAATGGAATTTGTCCATGATGCTTGGAGCAATGACCAGTACTCCGGAATTGTATTTATTAGAACTTCCTAAACTCCATGAGTAGACAAATCCTTTTGATGTTGCAAAGGGCATATAAAAATCTGCCGAATAAAACATGGAGTTTTCCACTGTAATGACAATGAAACTTTATTATATATTATATTATTATAATAGCTTCTTAAGTCACGTATTTCTGAGATAAATGCAAGAATGACCCTAACACTAATAGTGCTTAAAGAATTTTTCTCTCTTTCTTTTGTTTGTTTGTTTCTTTTTTTAATTTTACATTTTGAAAGGGGTGCTGTAACGGCTGCCTTTTGTGACAAGGGGTGCTGCAGCATTTGTACTTCACATGGCCTAGCTCTGAGGTGCTGAAACAACACTTAGTATTCTCGAGATCCTCACTCAATCTCTCTGATCCTTTTATTATTCAGCTGCAAAAACACTATTCACTCCAAAACACTTGTGATGCTAACTGTCAAAGCACTCTGACTTCACCCGATTCTGGCAAGAAGTCCCTCGGAGCCAGTGAAGTCCAACTTCAACTCTTTATTCAGCAAAGCATAAACATATGGAGATCACCCATGTCACACCCTGGGCCCTGCATAGTATGGCCCAAGGATGATCTGAAGCTCATCAGAGCTACTCAGAGCTACTTTTATACTTTTCCACTACCCCCCTCTGTCAGCTTATCATAACATGTTTCATTGAGAGGGCTGTACACATTTACTGTACAGCCACTTAAAGGAGCGCAGGTCTTTGGTTTACAGCCATCTAAACAGCTGCATGCTTCTGCTGTACAGCCCTGTAAAGGACTGTACACGCTGTGAAGCAGTGCAGTTAAATGCAGCTGCACCATCAAAGGTTTTTTATTGATCCTCATTGTTACATTTTCAAACAGTATTGATCAGCAAGTGTTCATACAACAAATGGCACAAACTTTTTCATTAATATAGTGGTAGATATGACCTAAATGTATGGGTCATGTGATTTGAACATGCAGGTTAAATGCTTAACACAGTGACTTCACTATATAAAACACTTCATT
The DNA here is from genome assembly GCF_013358895.1 of Oreochromis aureus. Lineage (NCBI taxonomy): Eukaryota > Metazoa > Chordata > Actinopteri > Cichliformes > Cichlidae > Oreochromis > Oreochromis aureus. The sequence continues at coordinate 55,335,934 of NC_052944.1, read as the reverse complement.
GTAAGTGTGCATATGAGTGTATATGATTACACAATTTATGAGTAATTATGATTATGTATCTAGTGTATACAGGTATATTTGTCACAATAAAATCCACAACACTCGTCTCATTCTCTTTCCCGTTTCCACTAGCCTACACATAATTTCATATCCCCAGTGTCTGGCTCTTTTAACCTTTGAGCAACAACATCTATCTTGCATACAGAATATTTCCACATTACTAAAAAAAGTTTCAGCGTTCTCTATTAGAGGGGAAAAAGAAAAACTGATGCTGCATTAGATACACATTGCAATCAGTTAATATTCCCCATGTTCACATTCTGACACATTATACACATATTTACTCCTTTTTTTGACCAGAGATGATATTTTTAAAGGATGACATTTAAATATTTTTTCTAATAAGTTAATTCTTAATTCTTAAAACTGTCACACCACATTATGCATCTGCTTATAGAAGCCTAAATATATCCCTCAAAGTAATCAGTGATGTATAAACGAACAAATAACAGTTTCTACTTTCCATTTGTGTTATTCGTGATCATTGCTCTGATTTTCCTATAGTGAGGGAATCCTACCACCACAGGCAATAATTGTGTGGATGCCCTAAAGGGCTTCCACACTATTGAGTTCCTGTTTCTCTTTATTCTTTATTGTGTGGATGCCCTAAAGGGCTTCCACACTATTGTTTTCCTGTTTCTCTTTCTTCTTTATTGTGTGGATGCCCTAAAGGGCTTCCACACTATTGTTTTCCTGTTTCTCTTTATTGTGTGGATGCCCTAAAGGGCTTCCACACTATTGTTTTCCTGTTTCTCTTTCTTCTTTATTATTATTCCCCTAGTTGCTTCCGTACACTTTTTGGCACTTATCTACTCCCTCAGTTTTCAGCCGATTTTCTCCGTTCAAACTCTAAACTGTTCTGCTCTTTCTGCTAATGCCGGCTATGACTTTTGGTGTTTATTACTGTTATACTTTTTAAAATATTACACTTTTTTCCTTTAATTTGTCCCATTGAAATGAATGGGAAACTTCCACAATTCTGCTAAAACTTGCTTGTTTTTGAAACTTAACTACTTTGTCATACTTTCACCTAGAAACTCCATTCAAACTTTAAAATGTTCTCAGACTATTGGGCTATTCCTGAATGATTCAGCTTTTTCAGATCTTCTACCGTTTTAATTTTATACCTCTTTAAGTTTTCAGTTGCAAAATTGTGATTTTTCAGAAAATACATGCGTTGCTATGGTTGCTATGCAATTAAGTCAGAGTGAGTGCTGGTCCGTTCTGAATTTTCTCTTCATGTCTAAACAACTTCTTGCTACTGACTCAATTTCCACTCAACCCCCACAAATTATACATCAAAACGTAGGTATTTTTGCTGGCTTTCAGACAATGTCACTATCTTTATTGTGAGATTTACCGTTTTTTTGCAATTTGCCTCGGAGTGACACAAGGTCTCAATACTCCCCATTCAAAGTCTATGGGGAGGTTTTGAAATTCAGAGCTGAAATTCTGTAACGGGAGGCATTTTAAAATCGCCATATCTCTTTAACAAAGCAAAGTTAGGACATGAGGCTTGTGCCAATATATCTTCAGACACTGCTGACACTCACAGTGCAAGCAGTTTTTACAATTATCTTACCGTTGAGCAATGAATTACGTTTGTTTGAGGGGTGGAAATCTGTCCTTCTCTCAGTCTTCAAACTCTGGAAGTGAAGCCGTTTCTTCTCTCGTCATATCTTCGCGACGGAGGTAGAACGAGCTATGAAAATCGCAGTCAAAATACACCAAAGTCCGCTGATTCCCCCGGTACAAGAATTATGCTGCTAGCCCGCCTAGTTTTTGAGTTACACGACGTTTTGTAACTCCAAAAAACGGCGTTTTTCGCCTCTCACCGCGATCTATTTTCTGCCCAAGTATCTGTCTTTCAGACCGCCGCCCCCTTTCCAGGTGGCGCAATCAGTAATGACACGGCTCTGCAGCTCAAAGGTCGTGGGTTCAATCCCACCTTGGTCCACGTTTTTTTTTTCACTACAAATTTATACACTATCACAGACCTGTAATTTATATTGCTAATTCATTACAATTCTGCAAAGTTTTATGATTTTAGCAGCTTTTCTAATATGGACCTCAGATTCTTGTTAACGCTCCATGGCAGAAACAAGTACACAGCCTGATGAAGCAGACTGAGGCAGTATCTCTGATTGGTGAATTTGAGAAGAACCAGGTTGTTCTTTCATTTCATTTCTTTATTTATTTCACACATGGTTCAACAGTGTTTTTTTTCTACATACAGAACCTTCTGCCTCTTTTCAGCAGAAATTCTGCTCATTCACCTCATCTCTTGTGTTGGAGTGCCCTCTTGTGGCGCCTTTTGGGTGGTGCCTTAGTGAACACTGCAAAGAAGTGGTATCAGACTGGTTTGTAGTGGAGGAATTTGTTGCCAGTTTCTTTCATCTTTAATCCGTATTCATGTTGTAATGTAGTAACTTTTGTGGCACAAATACCACAATATGGCAGAAACACTATGTTTTGGCACAAATACTTTGATTTGGTATACTTTACCTTCTTCACCCCTTTTCAGCAAAGTTTTCATTTTTTTCACCCTTTTCAGCACAAATTCCATTTTTGGGGCTGTTTTCAGAAAAAAAAAACTCTTTTCAGCAGAAACTCTGCTGATTCATCTCTTTCAGCGCACGTTTCTGCTCCTTTGCCTCTTTTCTGCAGAAATTCTTCTGATTCACCTCTTTTCTGCAAAATTTTCAGCCTTTTCACCTCTTATCAGCACAATTCTCAGCAGCTTCTGCTCATTTCAGCAGAATTGTCAGTCTGTCCACCTCTTCTCTGTGAGAATGTGTTTGGGTCAGTGAGATGAGAAGCTGCTTTGAGCCTGGTAGTATATCTGTTATGTTATAGTATTACTACTAAATCACAGTATTTCTGCCAATTCAAGGAGGCTGACTGTTACTAAGTGCATCAGTGTACATAGGTCATCTCTTGTGTTGGAGTGCCCTCTTGTGGCGCCTTTTGGGTAGTGCCTTAGTAAAGCGTGAACACTGCAAAGAAGTGATATCAGACTGGTTTGTAGTGGAGGAATTTGTTGCCGGTTTCTTTCATCTTTAATCCGTATTCATGTTGTAATGTAGTAGTACCACAATATGGCAGAAACACTATGTTCATTTTTTTCACCCTTTTCAGCACAAATTCCAGCTTTTTGGCTGTATTCAGAAAAAAGACATCTCTTTTGAGCAGAAACTCTGCTGATTCATCTCTTTTCAGCGCAAGTTTCTGCTTCTTTGCCTCTTTTCTGCAGAAATTCTGCTGATTCATCTCTTTTCAGCGCAAGTTTTATGATTTTAGCAGCTTTTCTAATATGGACCTCAGATTCTTGTTAACGCTCCATGGCAGAAATACATACAAGTACCCACCTGATGAAGCAGACAGAGGCAGTACCTCTGATTGGTGAATTTGAGCAGAAACAGGTTGTTTTGCCTCTTTTCAGCAGAAAGTTTGCGTTTTCACCTCTTATCAGCACAAATGTCAGCCACTTCTGCTGTTTTATCAGAATTTTCAGCTTTTTCACCTTTTTCAGTTATGTGAGAACCAGTTTTACTCAATGAGTAGCTGAAAATTTTCAGCCTGTTCTGCTCTTTCAGAAGAATTTCTCTCATCATATCTCTTGGTGGGACAAGAACTGCTTTGGCTCAGTGAGATGAGCAGCTACTGTGATTGCTTCTTTCCGTCTTTTCAGCAGAAATTCTGCTGATTTACCTCTTTTCAGCGCAATATTCTTCTTTCCATCTTTTCTGCAGAAATTCTGCTGATTCACCTCTTTTCTGCAAATTTTCAGCTTTTCACTTCTTCTCAGCACAAAACTCAGCAGCCTCTGCTCATTTAGCAAAATTGTCAGTTTCTCCATCTCTTGTGTTTGTCGGAACAAGTTTAGTTCAGTGAGATGAGTAGCTGCCTTGAGAACAGAAGGACCAGGTTCAAATCCTGGTCATGGGATTTGAACACCTGTTTTCAGCACAAATCTTAACTTTTTAGCTGTTTTAAGCAGAAACCTGTTTTACATGAGAGAAACCTTTTTAACTCAATTTCAGGTTTTTCACCCTTTCCAGCAAAATTTTCAGTTTCCCAGCTTTTTCAGCTATTTTCAGCAAAACATCTTTTCAGCAGAAATTCTGCTGATTCACCTCTATTCAGCGCAACGTTCTGCTTCTTTGCCTCTTTTCTGCAGAAATTCTGCTGATTCACCTCTTTTCTGCAAAATTTTCAACCATTTCACCTCTTATCAGCGCAATTCTCAGCAGTTTCTGCTCATTTCACCATAATTGTCAGTCTCTCCATCTCTTATCTTGTGAGAGTGAATTTGGCACAGTGAAATGAGTAGCTGCCTTGCACCCAGGAGGTGCAGGTTCGAATCTTGCTCAGGGTGACATTCTTTTTCACCACCATACAACTTTTTTTGCAACTTTTCAGCTTTTTCAGCTTTTCAGCAGACAGCTTCAGCGTTAAGGCATCCACACAGCATTTTCGCAGGAAATGCAAATTTTTCTAGTTGTGTGGATGCCCTTAAAGGGCTTCCACACTATTGTTTTCCTGTTTCTCTTTATTCTTTATTGTGTGGATGCCCTTAAAGGGCTTCCACACTATTGTTTTCCTGTTTCTCTTTATTCTTTATTATTATTATTCTTCTAGTTGCTTCCGTACACTTTTTGGCACTTAACTACTCCTTCAGTTTTCAGCCGATTTTCGCCATCCAAACTTTAAAAAATTCTGCTCTTTCTGCTCTTTCCGGCAATGACTTTTGGTGCTCATAACTTCTATACTTTTTGAGATATTGAATTTTTTTTGCAATATTTTTGCCCATTTCTGCCATATTATCAGTGGCCTCACTGATTTTCCTTGCTGGGTTGACCTGTGTTTTAGCTCAGTGAGATGAGCGTCCGTTCTCAGACTGGGAGGCCCGGGTTCAAATCCCGCTTATGGCAACATTTCTTTCAGTTAACAGTTAAACTTTTTATACTCTTTTCAACACAAATTTCAGCTTTTTAACCCGTTTTCAACAGAATTTTCAGTTTTTCACCACTTTTCAGCACAAATCCCAGCTTTTTCAGCTATTTTCAGCAACAACATCTTTTCAGCAGAATTCTGAAAAGTTCTGCAGAACTCTTTTCAGCAGAAATTCTGCTGATTGAACTCTTTTCAGCAGAATTTTCACCTCTTTTCAGCCCAAATTCTGCTTATTCACCACTTCTGCAAAATTTTCAGCCTTTTCACCTCTTATTAGCACAAATCTCAGCTGTTTTCAGAAAAAACTCTTTTGAGCAGAAATTCTGCTGATTCATCTCTTTTCAGCGCAATTTTCTGCTTTTTCACCTCTTTTCAGCAGAAATTCTGCTGATTCACCTCTTTTCTGCAAAATTTTCAGCCTTTTCTCCTCTTATCAGCACAATTCTCAGCAGCTTCTGCTCATTTCAGCAGAATTGACCGCCTCTCCACCTCTTCTTTGTAAGAGTGAGTTTAGCTCAGTGAGATCAGTGGCTCCCTTGAGACCAGGAGGGCCAGGTTCGAATCCTGCTCAGGGCAATGGTTTTTTCTTCACCACCATACAACTTTTTGCAACTTTTCATCTTTTTCATCTTTTCAGCTGACAGCTTCAGCGTTAAGGCATCCACACAGCATTTTCGCAGGAAATGCAAATTTTTCTAGTTATTATTATTCTTCTAGTTGCTTCCGTACACTTTTTGGCACTTAACTACTCCCTCAGTTCTTAACCGATTTTCGCCATTCAAACTTTAAAAAATTCTGCTCTTTCTGCTCTTTCCGGCAATGACTTTTGGTGCTCATAACTTCTATACTTTTTGAGATATTGAATTTTTTTTGCAATATTTTTTGCCCATTTCTGCCATATTATCAGTGGCCTCACTGATTTTCCTTGCCAGGTTGACCTGTGTTTTAGCTCAGTGAGATGAGCGTCCGTTCTCAGACTGGGAGGCCCGGGTTCAAATCCCGCTTATGGCAACATTTCTTTCAGTTAACAGTTAAACTTTTTTTACTCTTTTCAACACAAATTTCAGCTTTATAACCCGTTTTCAGCAGAATCTTCAGTTTTTTCACCACTTTTCAGCACAAATCCCAGCTTTTTCAGCTATTTTCAGCAAAAACATCTTTTCAGCAGAATTCTGAAAAGTTCTGCAGAACTCTTTTCAGCAGAAATTCTGCTGATTGAACTCTTTTCAGCAGAATTTTCACCTCTTTTCAGCCGAAATTCTGCTTATTCACCTCTTCTGCAAAATTTTCACCCTTTTCACCTCTTATTAGCACAGATCTCAGCTGTTTTCAGAAAAAACCCTTTTGAGCAGAAATTCTGCTGATTCATCTCTTTTCATTGCAATTTTCTGCTTTTTCACCTCTTTTCAGCAGAAATTCTGCTGATTCACCTCTTTTCTGCAAAATTTTCAACCATTTCACCTCTTATCAGCGCAATTCTCAGCAGTTTCTGCTCATTTCACCATAATTGTCAGTCTCTCCATCTCTTATCTTGTGAGAGTGAATTTGGCACAGTGAGATGAGTAGCTGCTTTGCACCTGGTAGGGCCAGGTTCGAATCCTGCTCAGGGTGACATTCTTTTTTCACCACCATACAACTTTTTGCAACTTCTCAGCTTTTTCAGCTTTTCAGCAGACAGCTTCAGCGTTAAGGCATCCACACAGCATTTTCGCAGGAAATGCAAATTTTTCTAGTTCTTTATTATTATTCTTCTAGTTGCTTCCGTACACTTTTTGGCACTTATCTACTCCCTCAGTTTTTGTGCTATTTTCACCGTTCAAATCTTAAAAAATTCTGCTCTTTCTGCTCTTTCCGGCAATGACTTTTGGTGCTCATAACTTCTATACTTTTTGAGATATTGAATTTTTTTTGCAATATTTTTTGCCCATTTCTGCCATATTATCAGTGGCCTCACTGATTTTCCTTGCCGGGTTGACCTGTGTTTTAGCTCAGTGAGATGAGCATCCGTTCTCAGACTGGGAGGCCCGGGTTCAAATCCCGCTTATGGCAACATTTCTTTCAGTTAACAGTTAAACTTTTTTTACTCTTTTCAACACAAATTTCAGCTATACAACCCGTTTTCAGCAGAATCTTCAGTTTTTTCACCACTTTTCAGCACAAATCCCAGCTTTTTCAGCTATTTTCAGCAAAAACATCTTTTCAGCAGAATTCTGAAAAGTTCTGCAGAACTCTTTTCAGCAGAAATTCTGCTGATTGAACTCTTTTCAGCAGAATTTTCACCTCTTTTCAGCCGAAATTCTGCTTATTCACCTCTTCTGCAAAATTTTCAGCCTTTTCACCTCTTATTAGCACAGATCTCAGCTGTTTTCAGAAAAAACTCTTTTGAGCAGAAATTCTGCTGATTCATCTCTTTTCAGCGCAATTTTACTTTTTTCACCTCTTTTCAGCAGAAATTCTGCTGATTTACCTCTTTTCTGCAAAATTTTCAGCCTTTTCACCTCTTATCAGCACAATTCTCAGCAGCTTCTGCTAATTACAGCAAAATTGTCAGTCTCTCCACCTCTTCTTTTTGAGAATGACTTTGGCTCAGTGAGATGAGTAGCTGCCTTAAGCTCAGGAGGGCCAGGTTCGAATCCTGCACAGGGCAACATTTTTTTTTTCACCACCATGCAACTTTTTGCAACTTTTCATCTTTTTCAGCTTTTCAGCAGACAGCTTCAGCGTTAAGGCATCCACACAGCATTTTCGCAGGAAATGCAAATTTTTCTAGTTATTATTCCCCTAGTTGCTTCCGTACACTTTTTGGCACTTATCTACTCCCTCAGTTTTCAGCCGATTTTCTCCGTTCAAACTCTAAACTGTTCTGCTCTTTCTGCTAATGCCGGCTATGACTTTTGGTGTTTATTATGTGTGCCTATGCCAAGAGGCACACATATTACTATTCGTCGGATTTATTATTATGTGTGCCTATGCCAAGAGGCACACATATTACTATTCGTCGGATTTATTATTATTATTATTATTATTATTATTATTATTCTCCAGTTTCCGCCTGAAATTTTGCAGCGAATCTCGCCCCGCAGTTTTGAGACAAGCTTCATATATGTTACCTCATTTTGTGCGGCCGGATCTGGAATGGTGTGCTATGACTTTTGGTGTTTATGAATTTTATAGTTTTTTAAATATTAATATTTTAGTGAAAATTTTCCCGCGCTCCTCTGCCGAACAGTTTTGACATTAGGGTTACATATGTTAGATCATTTTGTGCGGCTGGAGCTGGACTATTATGTCATGACTTTTGGTGTTTATGACTTTTATAGTTCTTTAAATATTAATATTTTAGTGCAAATTTAGGCCAATTCATCTTTTGGCGCCAAATAAACAGACTTCATTTGTGGTGTGTTGGCGCCATCTTTTGGTCCCATTGAAACAAATTTCAAACTTCATTTGTGGTGTGTTGGCTCTCTCTAGTGGTATGCCGGGAGTGGTACAGCCTGTCTACCCTTATTTGGATACCGTAATGATGACAATATCAATGGCGCGCACAGCCTCGCTGCTTTCAGGAACCATTGAGGTTTTAAGGTTGCGCGAACCATTGAATAGTTACGGTAAACACAATGGCTTCTATGCTTGGTGGAAAACTCCATATCCCACAATTCATAGCACACCTCTGCCGAGTTAAACAATGGCGGCCACCACTTCGTTTTATATGTCTTTTATTAGTGTTTCTAGGTCACAAAATCAACTTTTAAGATATTTTCAGGCGAGAATGTAGGTGTGTAAACTTCAAATATCTGCTTGTTTTATCAAGACATCCCATATTAGCGACAATGCTCTGATGACCTCGGTGCTGCCTGACAGCTAGCCGGCTACCTAGCTAGCTGCCGCACTTGGCTGCAAATGGACAGCGAGGGGACTCTCTCTCTCCTTTCACCTCCCCGGTCTCTCGCAAATGCTCGCACAGAATCGGAGTTACAGCTGGATGTGGACAAAAATAACTGAGTTGTTTGGTGGTGCTATAATGCGGAGCTACAACAGTGGGCAGCTATCCACCGGTGTATGACAGAAAGGACATGCCGCGACCGCCGATCGACCGGTGTTTGCTAACGCGGAGGTCAATCGTGGATCAGGGAAAGCGAAGGCAGGAGCGTGAGGTGAACTAAATTTCAGGTAAGAAGTTATGACCTGCACTCTATTTGGGTCAGATATAAACCGAGTTTAGGTGTAGTTTATTTAGCAGCAGTTCTCTTATGTGTTGCTGATAGCGGTTAGCTAGCTAGCGCCGCTAGCATAGTTAGCTCGCGCCGCTAGCGACCCTTCGTGAAAAAGCACCCAGGCTTGGCTTATATTGAGGCGGGTGAAACTCGTGTCAGCACCCGTCGTCGCCGACAGTATGTGTTTTAGCTGGACTTATTTTTCGTTTATATGGGCAGATGATGCTGGAAACCGAAGGCAGGAGCGTGAGGTGAACTGAATTTCAGGTAAGAAGTTATGAACTGCACTCTATTTGGGTCAGATATAAACCGAGTTTAGGTGTAATTTATTTTCGTTGACCTTTACAATCGTACTGCCACGGGAGTTTATATACAGCTGTGTGCGCACTAAGTTACTGACGTTGGACTTTATTTTATTCATTAGGGTTAGTTCATAGAGTTGCCGTGCCGCATAAACGGAATCGTCCCACATTCAGAGAAAACATTATGATTTATTCTGTCGTTACGAAGCCTCCCCTGTCATTCTCTCGCGTGTTGAAACGTCAATCATGAAACTGATCAATGATCGGCTGTTCGCTCTTATTTATCGCGCTAAACAACAGCAGCACGTTTAAGCTTGATCAGCTGTTGTTAGAATTCTTTTGATTTTAATTTCTAGTATCAGCTGATGTTTGCTGGAGCATGAAGATGAAATCAGGAGATGTCCTTACTGAATCATCAGAGCTGAACTGGTGATGGAGAAACAGGTTTACACTTTAGGTGACATGAATGCGTTGAAGGAAGTTATGAGTTGTTTCTGAGAGACAAAGACCAAGCACCTTTTTTGTGTAGCTGACAGCTGGTAACTGTGCAGGGGCGGATCTAGCAAAGCTTTTTGGGGGGGCAGCTAGGGCATTAACAGAGAAAGGTGGACACAAAGATATACTTTTCTTTCTTACTCTCATATAAAATATTTAGCTTTTATTAAATAGTTATCTGAATCTCACAACCAAAGTTTGTATAATAATACACAAGATTGGCTGTAGACCATTGTTCATAATTCAGAACACTGTGTAAAAATAACAAAAAAACAAAAAGTGAATGCATGTGTGAAAAGTGGTCCATAATGTAATGCTTCAAAGCGTGTTCATGCAAACATTGTCGGGTCTGCCGTGGTACAATGGGACTTCTGCTCATGAACCTGTGTGCACAGCGTCTGCAAATCGGCGCTGTAACGAAGTAACTTCATCTTTACACAAAACTGTAAGCTGTCATCTGTGAAGCGTGAGCGGTGTTTGTTTTTACCATAGTTCATGGTGGAGAATGGCTGCTCTTCTGAGTTTTGCTCTCTGTAGCCGTATGAATGGCAACTACAGTGATTAGCAGCGGCATAGGCACACATAAAATTTCTTCTGAAATTTTCGCTTTCTAGTTCTTATTATTATTATTCTCCATCTTCCGCCTAAATTTCGCACGTATCACGCCCGCAGTTTTGAGACAAGCTTCATATATGTTACCTCATTTTGTGCGGCCGGATCTGGAATGGTGTGCTATGACTTTTGGTGTTTATGAATTTTATAGTTTTTAAATATTAATATTTTAGTGAAAATTTTTCCGCGCTCCTCTGCCAAACAGTTTTGACATTAGGATTACATATGTTAGATCATTTTGTGCGGCTGGAGCTGGACTATTATGTTGTGACTTTTGGTGTTTATGACTTTTATAGTTTTTTAAATATTAATATTTTAGTACAAATTTAGGCCAATTCATCTTTTGGCGCCAAATAAACAGACTTCATTTGTGGTGTCTTGGCTCTCTCTAGTGGTATACCGGGAGTAGTACAGCCGAAAAGATTTATCCTTGTGTTGAAAACTCCATATCCCACAATTCATAGCACGCCTCTACAGATTGAACAATGGCGGCCACCACTTCGTTTTATATGTCTTTTATTCGTGTTTCTAGGTCACAAAATAAACTTTTAAGATATTTTCAGGCGAGAATGTAGGTGTGTAAACTTCAAATATCTGCTTGTTTTATCAAGACATCCCATATTTAGCGACAGTGCTCTGACGACGTCGGTCCTGCCTGACAGCTAGCCGGCTACCTAGCTAGCTGCCGCGACTTGGCTGCAAATGGATAGCGAGGGACTCTCTCTGTCGTTTCACCTCCCGGTCTCTCGCAAATGCTCGCACAGAATCGGAGTTACAGCTGGATGTGGAAAAATAACTGAGTTGTTTGGTGGTGCTATAACGCGGAGCTACAACAGTGGGCAGCTATCCACCGTGTATGACAGAAAGGACATGCCACGACTGCCGATCGACCGGTGTTTGCTAACGCGGAGGTCAATCGTGGATCAGGAAAGCGAAGGCAGGAGCGTGAGGTGAACTGAATTTCAGGTAAGAAGTTATGACCTGCACTCTATTTGGGTCAGATATAAACCGAGTTTAGGTGTAGTTTATTTAGCAGCAGTTCTCTTATGTGTTGCTGATAGTCGGCTAGCTAGCTAGCGCCGCTAGCATAGTTAGCTAGCACCGCTAGCGACCCTTCGTGAAAAAGCACCCAGGCTTGGCTTATATTGAGGCGGGTGAAACTCGTGTCAGCACCGGTCGTCGCCGACAGTATGTGTTTTAGCTGGACTTATTTTTCGTTTATATGGACCGATGATTTATTTATTTATTCATTTTAGTAACGGTATAAACAGTGAAAGGTGGTGGATTGGCCAGATGTAAACTTCAAATATCTGCTCGTGTTACCAAGACATCCCATATTAGCTCTGATGTTTTCGGTGCCTGCAAAGAGCTAGACAGGTAGCTAGCTAACCCGAGCTGGCTGTCTTTTGACTCAGGGTCATAGCTGGACTTATTTTTCGTTTTATGAGCCGATGAGGTTTTTTTTTTTTTAGTAACGGTACAAACAGTGAAAGGCGGTGGATTGTCCAGATGCTGGTCGATGTGGAAAAAATAACTGAGTTGTTTGGTGAGTCGCTGACGCGGAGCTACAACCGAGGGCAGCTATCCACCTGTGTGTGTCAGAAAGAACATGCGGGGAACGAGGCGGCGGCGGCGACCGCCGATCGACCGGTGGTAGATCGTGGATCAGGGAAACCGAAGGCAGGAGAAGCAGGCGGCTGCCGGTCGGAGCGTGAGGTGAACTGAATTTCAGGTAAGAAGTTATGACCTGCACTCTATTTGGGTCAGATATAAACCGAGTTTAGGTGTAGTTTATTTTCGTTGTGCTGACTTTTTACAATCAGTTATAATAACTCGTACTGCGTGGTAGCTAGCACGATGGAGTTTCTATACAGCTGTGTGCGCGCTAAGTTACTGATGTTGAACTTTATGACAGCCTCCCCTGTCATTCTCTCGCCTGTTGAAACTTCAGTCATGAAACTGATCAATGATCGGCTTTTCTCTCTTGTTTGTTTATCGCGCTAAACAACAGCAGCACGTTTAAGCTTGATCAGCTGTTGTTAGAATTCATTTGATTTTAATTTCTAGTATCAGCTGATGTTTGCTGGAGCCACAGCTGTAGAAGCGGCTGGTCGAAACCAGGAGATGACCTTACTGAATCATCAGAGCTGAACTGGTGATGGAGAAACAGGTTTACCTTTTTTTAGGTGACATGAATGAGTTGAAGGAAGTTATGAACTGTTTCTGAGAGAAATAAACACCAAGCTCCTTTTTTATTTAGCTGACAGCTGGTAACTGTGCAGGGGCGGATCTAGCAAAGCTTTTGCCAGGGGCCAGGTAGGGCGTTAACAGAGAAAGGTGGACACAAAGATATACTTTTCTTTCTTACTCTCATACAGGAGTGCAGAATTATTAGGCAAGTTGTATTTTTGAGGAATAATTTTATTATTGAACAACAACCATGTTCTCAATGAACCCAAAAAACACATTAATATCAAAGCTGAATGTTTTTGGAAGTAGTTTTTAGTTTGTGTTTAGTTTTAGCTATTTTAGGGGGATATCTGTGTGTGCAGGTGACTATTACTGTGCATAATTATTAGGCAACTTAACAAAAAACAGATATATACCCATTTCAATTATTTATTTTTACCAGTGAAACCAATATAACATCTCCACATTCACAAATATACATTTCTGACATTCAAAAACAAAACAAAAACAAATCAGCGACCAATATAGCCACCTTTCTTTGCAAGGACACTCAAAAGCCTGCCATCCATGGATTCTGTCAGTGTTTTGACCTGTTCACCATCAACATTGCGTGCAGCAGCAACCACAGCCTCCCAGACACTGTTCAGAGAGGTGTACTGTTTTCCCTCCTTGTAAATCTCACATTTGATGATGGACCACAGGTTCTCAATGGGGTTCAGATCAGGTGAACAAGGAGGCCATGTCATTAGTTTTTCTTTTTTATCCCCTTTCTTGCCAGCCACGCTGTGGAGTACTTGGACGCGTGTGATGGAGCATTGTCCTGCATGAAAATCATGTTTTTCTTGAAGGATGCAGACTTCTTCCTGTACCACTGCTTGAAGAAGGTGTCTTCCAGAAACTGGCAGTAGGACTGGGAGTTGAGCTTGACGCCATCCTCAACCCGAAAAGGCCCCACAAGCTCATCTTTGATGATACCAGCCCAAACCAGTACTCCACCTCCACCTTGCTGGCGTCTGAGTCGGACTGGAGCTCTCTGCCCTTTACCAATCCAGCCACGGGCCCATCCATCTGGCCCATCAAGACTCACTCTCATTTCATCAGTCCATAAAACCTTAGAAAAATCAGTCTTGAGATATTTCTTGGCCCAATTTTGACGTTTCAGCTTGTGTGTTTTGTTCAGTGGTGGTCGTCTTTCAGCCTTTCTTACCTTGGCCATGTCTCTGAGTATTGCACACCTTGTGCTTTTGGGCACTCCAGTGATGTTGCAGCTCTGAAATATGGCCAAACTGGTGGCAAGTGGCATCTTGGCAGCTGCACGCTTGACTTTTCTCAGTTCATGGGCAGTTATTTTGCGCCTTGGTTTTTCCACACGCTTCTTGCAACCCTGTTGACTATTTTGAATGAAACGCTTGATTGTTCGATGATCACGCTTCAGAAGCTTTGCAATTTTAAGACTGCTGCATCCTCTGCAAGATATCTCACTATTTTTGACTTTTCTGAGCCTGTCAAGTCCTTCTTTTGACCCATTTTGCCAAAGGAAAGGAAGTTACCTAATAATTATGCACACCTGATATAGGGTGTTGATGTCATTAGACCACACCCCTTCTCATTACAGAGATGCACATCACCTAATATGCTTAATTGGTAGTAGGCTTTCGAGCCTATACAGCTTGGAGTAAGACAACATGCATGAAGAGGATGATGTGGACAAAATATTGATTTGCCTAATAATTCTGCACTCCCTGTAAACACCAAGCTCCTTTTTTTGTGTAGCTGACAGCTGGTAACTGTGCAGGGGCAGATCTAGCAAAGCTTTTGCCAGGGGGCCAGGTAGGGCATTAACAGAGAAAGGTGGACATAAAGATATACTTTTCTTTCTTACTCTCATATAAAATATTTAGCTTTTATTAAATAGTTATCTGAATCTTACAACCAAAGTTTGTATAATAATACACAAGATTGGCTGTAGACCATTGTTCATCATTCAGAACACTATGTAAAAATAACAAAAAACAAAAAGTGAATGCGAAAGTGCATACATATTTATTTTATGTGTTTGATGTGTGTCGGGGCGTGGTCTGCAGTGCCGCTGCAGGGGAGGTGGACCCACGGGTGTAAAGTCTGTGCTCTCTTGGCTGTTTTTTGGGTGTGTGTTGGGCTATGAGTTGAAAAGCTACGGCTGCCTGTGTGGGTACACCAACCATGTGTGAAAAGTGGTCCATAACGTAATGCTTCAAAGCATGTTCATGCAAACATTGTCGGGGTCTGCCGTGATACAATGGGACTTCTGCTCATGAACCTCTGTGCATAGCGTCTGCAAATCGGGGCTGTACGAAGTCACCTCAT
Organism: Oreochromis aureus; assembly: GCF_013358895.1. NCBI lineage: Eukaryota > Metazoa > Chordata > Actinopteri > Cichliformes > Cichlidae > Oreochromis > Oreochromis aureus. The sequence goes on along the minus strand of NC_052944.1, from coordinate 55,320,759 downwards.
CTTTACCCAAAACTGTAAGCTGTCATCTGTGAGGCGCGAGCGGTGTTTGTTTTTATCATAATTCATGGTGGAGAATGGCTGCTCTGCTGAGTTTTGCTCTCTGTAGCCGTATGAATGGCAAACTACACTGATTAGCAGCGGCATAGGCACACATAAAATTTCTTCTGAAATTTTCGCTTTCTAGTTACTGTTATACTTTTTAAAATATTACACTTTTTTCCTTTAATTTGTCCCATTGAAATGAATGGGAAACTTCCACAATTCTGCTAAAACTTGCTTGTTTTTGAAACTTAACTACTTTGTCATACTTTCACCTAGAAACTCCATTCAAACTTTAAAATGTTCTCAGACTATTGGGCTATTCCTGAATGATTCAGCTTTTTCAGATCTTCTACCGTTTTAATTTTATACCTCTTTAAGTTTTCAGTTGCAAAATTGTGATTTTTCAGAAAATACATGCGTTGCTATGGTTGCTATGCAATTAAGTCAGAGTGAGTGCTGGTCCGTTCTGAATTTTCTCTTCATGTCTAAACAACTTCTTGCTACTGACTCAATTTCCACTCAACCCCACAAATTATACATCAAAACGTAGGTATTTTTGCTGGCTTTCAGACAATGTCACTATCTTTATTGTGAGATTTACCATTTTTTTGCAATTTGCCTCGGAGTGACACAAGGTCTCAATACTCCCCATTCAAAGTCTATGGGGAGGTTTTGAAATTCAGAGCTGAAATTCTGTAACGGGAGGCATTTTAAAATCGCCATATCTCTTTAACAAAGCAAAGTTAGGACATGAGGCTTGTGCCAGTATATCTTCAGACACTGCTGACACTCACAGTGGAAGCAGTTTTACAATTATCTTACCGTTGAGCAATGAATTACGTTTGTTTGAGGGTGGAAATCTGTCCTTCTCTCAGTCTTCAAACTCTGGAAATGAAGCCGTTTCTTCTCTCGTCATATCTCCGCGACGGAGGTAGAACGAGCTATGAAAATCGCAGTCAAACCACACCAAAGTCCGCTGATTCACCCAGTACAAGAATTATGCTGCTAGCCCTCCTAGTTTTTGAGTTACACGACGTTTTGTAACTCCAAAACGGCGTTTTTCGCCTCTCACCGCGATCTATTTCTGACTGCCCAAGTATCTGTCTTTCAGACCGCCGCCGCCTTTCCAGGTGGCGCAATCAGTAATGACACGGCTCTGCAGCTCAAAGGTCGTGGGTTCAATCCCACCTTGGTCCACGCTTTTTTTTTTTTCACTACAAATTTATACACTATCACAGACCTGTAATTTATATTGCTAATTTATTACAATTCTGCAAAGTTTTATGATTTTAGCAGCTTTTCTAATATGGACCTCAGATTCTTGTCAACACCACATGGCAGAAATACATACAAGTAAACAGCCTGATGAAGCAGACAGAAGCAGTACCTCTGATTGGTGAATTTGAGCAGAACCAGGTTGTTCTGCCTCTTTTGAGCAGAAATTCTGCTGATTCATCTCTTTTCAGCGCAATGTTCTGCTTCTTTACCTCTTTTCAGCTGAAATTCTGCTGATTCACCTCTTTTCTGCAAAATTTTCAGCCTTTTCACCTCTTATCAGCACAATTCTCAGCAGCTTCTGCTCATTTGAGCAGAATTGTCTGTCTCTCCTCCTCTTTTTTGGGGAGAGTTTAGCTCAGTGACATGAGCAGCTGCCTTGAGACCAGCAGGGCCAGGTTCGAATCCTGCTCAGGGCGACATGTTTTTTTTTTCACCACCATGCAACTTTTTGCAACTTTTCATCTTTTTCAGCTTTTCAGCAGACAGCTTCAGCGTTAAGGCATCCACACAGCATTTTCGCAGGAAATGCAAATTTTTCTAGTTCCACTATATTATTCTAGTTGCTTCCGTACACTTTTTGGCACTTATCTACTCCCTCAGTTTTCAGCCGATTTTCTCCGTTCAAACTCTAAACTGTTCTGCTCTTTCTGCTAATGCCGGCTATGACTTTTGGTGTTTATTACTGTTATACTTTTTAAAATATTACACTTTTTTCCTTTAATTTGTCCCATTGAAATGAATGGGAAACTTCCACAATTCTGCTAAAACTTGCTTGTCTTTCAAACTTAACTACGTTCTCATGCTTTCACCTAGAAACTCCATTCAAACTTTAAAATGTTCTCAGATTATTGGGCTATTCCTGTCTGATTCAGCTTTTTCAGATCTTCTACCGTTTTAATCTTATCTCTCTTTAAGTTTTCAGTTGCAAAATTGTGATTTTTCAGAAAATACATGCGTTGCTATGGTTGCTATGCAATTAAGTCAGAGTGAGTGCTGGTCGGTTCTGAATTTTCTCTTCATGTCTAAACAACTTCTTCCTACTCACTCAATTTCCACTCAATCCCCACAAATTATACATCAAAACGTAGGTATTTTTGCTGGCTTTCAGACAATGTCACTATCTTTGTTGTGAGGTTTACCGTTTTTTCGCAATTTGCCTCGGAGTGACACAAGGTCTGACAAGTCCCCATTCAAAGTCTATGGGGAGGTTTTGAAATTCAGACCTGAAATTCTGTAACGGGAGGCATTTTAAAATTGCCATATCTCTTTAACAAAGCAAAGTTAGGACATGAGGCTTGTGCCAATATATCTTCAGACACTGCTGACACTCACAGTGCAAGCAGTTTTTACAATTATCTTATCGTTGAGCAATGAATTACGTTTGTTTGAGGGGTGGAAATCTGTCCTTCTCTCAGTCTTCAAACTCTGGAAATGAAGCCGTTTCTTCTCTCGTCAAATCTCCGCGATGGAGGCACAAAGAGCTATGAAAATCGCAGTGAAAGTACACCAAAGTCCGCTGATTCACCCAGTACAAGAATTATGCTTCTATCCTCCTAGTTTTTGAGTTACACGACGTTTTGTAACTCAAAAAACGGCGTTTTTCGCCTCTCACCGCGATCTATTTTCTGACTGCCCAAGTATCTGTCTTTCAGACCGCCGCCCCCTTTCCAGGTGGCGCAATCAGTAATGACACGGCTCTGCAGCTCAAAGGTCGTGGGTTCAATCCCACCTTGGTCCACGTTTTTTTTTTCACTACAAATTTATACACTATCACAGACCTGTAATTTATATTGCTAATCTATTACAATTCTGCAAAGTTTTATGATTTTAGCAGCTTTTCTAATATGGACCTCAGATTCTTGTTAACGCTCCATGGCAGAAACAAGTACACAGCCTGATGAAGCAGACTGAGGCAGTACCTCTGATTGGTGAATTTGAGCAGAACCAGGCTGTTCTTTCATTTCATTTCTTTATTTATTTCACACATGGTTCAACAGTGTTTCTTTTTCTACATACAGAACCTTCTGCCTCTTTTCAGCAGAAATTCTGCTCATTCACCTCATCTCTTGTGTTGGAGTGCCCTCTTGTGGCGCCTTTTGGGTAGTGCCTTAGTAAACGTGAACACTGCAAAGAAGTGGTATCAGACTGGTTTGTAGTGGAGGAATTTGTTGCCAGTTTCTTTCATCTTTAATCTGTATTCATGTTATAATGTAGTAACTTTTGTGGCACAAATACCACAATATGGCAGAAACACTATGTTTTGGCACAAATACTTTGATTTGATATACTTTACCTTCTTCACCCCTTTTCAGCAAAATTTTCATTTTTTTCACCCCTTTTCAGCACAAATTCCATTTATTTGGGCTGTTTTCAGAAAAAAAAACCTCTTTTCAGCAGAAACTCTGCTGATTCATCTCTTTTCAGCGCAAGTTTCTGCTTCTTTGCCTCTTTTCTGCAGAAATTCTGCTGATTCACCTCTTTTCTGCAAAATTTTCAGCCTTTTCACCTCTTATCAGCTTCTGCTCATTTCAGCAGAATTGTCCGTCTCTCTACCTCTTCTTTGTAAGAGTGACTTTGGCTCAGGGAAATGAATAGCCACCTTTGAGCAGACATTCTGCTTATTCATCTCTTTTCAGCGCAACTTATTGCTTCTTTACCTCTTTTCTGCAGAAATTCTGCTGATTTACCTGTTTTCTGCAAAATTTTCAGCCTTTTCACCTCTTCTCAGCACAATTCTCAGCAGCTTCTGCTCATTTTAGCAGAATTGTCGGTCTCTCCTCCTGTTTTTTGAGAGAATGAGTTTAGCTCAGTGAGATGAGTAGCTACCTTGAGAGCAGGAGGGCCAGGTTCGAATCCTGCTCAGGGCGACATGTTTTTTTCCACCACCATACAACTCTTTGCAACTTTTCATCTTTTTCAGCTTTTCAGCAGACAGCTTCAGCGTTAAGGCATCCACACAGCATTTTCGCAGGAAATGCAAATTTTTCTAGTTCTATCTGTAAATCATGTATAAATCTTATCAGCACACACTTTTCCTCAATATGAACTTCCACATTTGGTGTACTGTCATGTAACATTGTGTAAAACTGAGTCATGGCATGGGGAGAGGAAATTCTGTTGAAATAATTCATATGAGTGACCTTATTTAGCCTCTCAAAATATAACATACTGTAACCTATTGAGGCCAAGCCCATAAGAGTTGAGCACTTCCTCCCTCACTCAGCTCCTGACTTCAGCTTTCACACAGTCTGACCAAACAAAAGTAGAAGTTCAGATCATTTTCTTTGGCTTTTTCAAAGAGAAGTTCCAGTATGAAATAAGACACCATTTGTTTTGTCTGGGTAACAGACCACACTTAAAGTCAGTTAAAGTCATCCCAGTATCAAACTTGGCAGTTATATTTCATTGCTGACCACAAACTCAGTACGTCTGTTTTGGGAAAAAGTAATGTGACACTTTGACGTTAGCGGTTGACCACAGTGGGTGTCTTTGAAAGTTGAAGCAGTTCTTTTATTATAACGGCATTAATACATGTGTAAAAACAGAAAGAAGATTGAACAAGTTGATTAAAGTTCAACTTCTACATATCAGGCAGGTGTCTTTGCTTGTGTTCAGTTTTTACATAACCACACAGGAATGGCAACCAGTTGACTGGATAAAGAAAAGTTATAACAGTTTAGAGACTTTAAAGACACCAAACCCAGATGACAACTTGGTTAATAACAAAAACGATATGTGATAAAACTGGGTTACTTCATTCTTTTTGGTTTCACACAAATGTGACTGTGTCTTCAGTCAGTTCTCTCTCTGCAACCTGTAAGACACAGAAAAGAAGAGTAGAAGAAAAAAAACAGAATAGAAAAAAATGGTGCAGATTACAAACCAATATTTAGTGTAGTTCCCAAACAAGCATATTCAATGTAAAACATTTGTTTTCTTATTCTGTGTAGTGAAATCAGCGTTTTTACATACACAAATCTGGGAGTGAGAGGTATTAATGAAAAAGTATACATATTCCAAGTGTTTATTTTACCGACCAAACTTATAGATCTCTATTATCCATCGTGCATCGTGTGAATGCAGCACATAAGGCATCCCTGTCCCCAGTCTTACCTACTGTATTTTAGAATAGAAGGGATCCTCTGCTATGGGTTGGCAGGGACCTGCTGAGGGCATCTCTGTGCTGGTTCCTGCTTCTGCTTCGACAACAGATGGAATTAAATCAGTTGGTATCCAAATGTTTTTACATAATAAAAAAACACATTTCTTTTAAATCAAAATACTTGTTGATGTTTCTGATGTCTCAGTGCTATTATGGAAATGCCTTTTAATTGCGGTTGAGTGTCACCAAGGTCTAACCTGTAGTAAATAGGTCTAGAGCACAGGTGTCGGACTCCAGGCTTTGAGGGCCGGTGTCCTGCAGGTTTTAGTGAGTTCTTGATCCAACACAGCTGATTTAAATGGCTAATCTACCTCCTCAATATGTTTTGTAGTTCTCCAGAGGCCTGGTAATGAACTAATCATTTTATTCAGGTGTGTTGACCCAGGGTCAGATTTAAAACCTGCAGGACACCGGCGCTTGAGGCCTGGAGTTCAACACCCCTGGTCTAGAGGGTGATGCAGCTTTATCTTGTGTTAGAGAGTGACAGGGGGAGTGAGGGGAATAATAAGCACAGCAATATTAGTGATGATAATCCATGCCAGTTATTCAATGTATTCATTAGACTTGATTTAAAATTTTAAGAAAATCTGACATTCAGAGTTAGAAAAGGAAATTGATGTCATTTCTACATGGACCAATTTTATAAGGCATTGTTAATGGAACACCGAGCTAACATAAACTTAACTTTCTAATTTAATTTCTTTTTTCTTGCCTGGTAATTCTACTTTGACCAAAACATATTTTGAACTGTATTTTATTTATTCTGTCATTTTTTATAATGGCAGAATAAATGTTATAATCCTTTGAATTATGGTTGCCAAATCTTGGTTGTATTCTTTATTTCTAAGAGTAGAATGCTTTGTGAGAGAACTAATATTATTGGTTGACGTTAATATTATTGCTCAGGTGTTCAATTGTTTAATTACTTTTAAACGTAAAACTAATTGGGTTTAATTTGAAATTAATATTGAAAGTCCACATGTCACTTTTGATTTTGACTGATATAAAACAGTCCATTTGTTAGTCAAACCCCGGCTACAGGAGGAACAATGCGGTTTTCGTCCCAGTTGCAGAACACCGGAGCAGCTCTTTTCCCCTTTTCACGATATTCCAGGGGGCATGGGAGTTTGCCAAATCAGTATGATCTTTGCTACAACTTTTCATAACTTTTGCAAGAATCGGCACCTCCAAATCTGAGGCCATGGTCCTAGGCCAGAAAAGGGTGGACTGCCCACTCCGGGTCACAGATGAGTTCCTGCCCCAAGTTTTGGAGTGTACCTCAGGGTCTTGTTCATAAGTGAGGGGAGAAGGGAGCGGGCGATCGACAGATGGATTGGTGCTGCAGCTGCAGTGATGCAGGCGCTGTACCGGTCCAGCATGGTGAAGAGAGAGCTGAGTGTAAAACCGAAGCTCTCAATTTACCGGTCCCTACCCTCACCTATGGTCACGAGCTGTGGTTACTGATCGGAAGAGCAAGATTGCAGATATAAGTGGTGGAATTAAGCTTTCTTCGAAGGGTGGCTGGCTTCTTCCTTAAAGATAGGGTTAAGAGTTCAGCGATCCAAGAAGGGCTCAGAGTAGAGCAGCTACTTCTCCAGTTTCTTCAGAGTTGAAGTGGTTTGGGCAAAGATGCCTCCTGGGTGAGGTGTGTGGGCCACCGGGAGGAGGCCCTGGACCTCCAGCCCCCAGGACAGACCCAGGAGATGCTGGAGAGATTATATCTCTCAGCTGGTGTAGGAACATGTTGGTATTCCCCTGAACAAGCTGGATGAAGTGGCAAGGGAGAGGTAGCTCTGGGCTTCTCTCTTAGGTTGCTGCACCTGTGACTTGGCCTTAGATAAGCTGAAGAAAATGGATGCCAAGATACAGTACACCTCTAAAAGAGGAGGTTTAAAATTGTATTCTGTGTGGTTTTAATGTGAGGTGTACAGTTTGGAAGCTCAAATGATCACTCACATCTGTACACTTATAAATATCACATACACGTCTAACAGGCAAAGAAAGATACAGACAACAACACACAAGAAAACAAAGGGAATCCTTTTCCTTACTAAAGTAATTTTGTGCTACTGTTTCTCAGTAAAATACCTTCAGTCTTCCTGTTTTTTCTTACGACAGCATATGTTGCTCTGTCTGCATTCACTGCACTGGCATCTATGGAGATGAAAAAACGAATAAAAAAAGAGAAACAAGTTAAACAGGCACAGACAGTTTCTCAGTTCAAGCCATTGAGCTCATAACATTCACTTTTATTTAAAAGCTTTGGATAATAAAATCTGACGATAGAGAAGCTGACAGAGAATTATTTTCTAAGTATTATAATAATGGTAGTAATAATATTTATGTTGTTTGCTTTACCTCTCTTCCAGTAACCTTTCCCAAAGTGATACAGTCCCGCTATCAGTACTTTGACCACAAGAATATCAGCACCTCTTAACAAATTGTTGCTTTTACCTTTGTACTAAACTAAGATATTGCACTCTACAGATCAGATCTATTTCTATTAGATTTATTGTACAATAAATACTCTATACGCCAAGAATATCAGATATTTTTTGAAAGTATTTTATCTATTTTCACATTTTTGACCTCTCCATGATATGTTTCTTTATTTAATGAGTTTGTCAAATGGTAAAATTCTTGGTTGTATTCTGCAGTTTTTTTTTCCTTATTCAATGGAACACTTTGTGAGACAATTAATGCTACTCACTGAATATTACTGTTCAAAAAAGAAAGTAATTGGGTTCAATTTAAAAGTTAATTTTGAAACTGAATGCATATCTGAAGTTTTACTTCATGCCACATGTAACTACACTTGTGGCATTTTGAGCTCTATGAGATACAGTACGTGTCTAAAAGAAGAGGTTTAAAATTATATTCTATGTGGTTTTCATTAGAGGCGTACATTTTGGAAGCTTAAATTATCACTCACATCTATACATTTATAAATAATACATATCAAACAAAGCTACAGACAACACCACATGAGAAAATAAAAGCAATCCTTTTTACAGAAATAATTTTGTGATATTGTTGGTCAGTAATATACCTCCCATCTCTCTTACAGCAGCATATGTTGCTCTGTGTTCATCCACTGTGTCTGTCTCTATGAAGATTAAAAAAATAAATGACAAAAGAAAGTTTTTTTGTTTTTGATTTTATAAACACATCAAACGGGTAGGCCTATAGACAATTCCTTAGTTTAAATCAATTAGCTTATATTAGCTTATGTTCACTTTTATTTTATTTAAAAAAAACTTTGGATACGAAAATAAGACAATGTATCTGGCTGACAGACCCAATTTACCATTTAATAATAATAATAATAATAATTTTCATTACCTCTCGTCCAGTAACCTTTGCCAATGTGATACAGTCCCACTGCCACCAACAGAGCACTGACTAAAATGGTGGAAATGATCCAAGGTGTGGCAGCAGAGGAGGAATGGCATGCCTCTTTGTCTGGATTAGCTGTGTATTTTAAATTTTGAGAGTCTAAATGATGGTGAGAAAAGACAGGAAGCATTAAACGAGACAAGAATGATAAACCATCAAATGTTAATTTTAGCCTCTTCATAATGACATTAAAAACCTTTCAAACAATTTAAAAGCTTCTAAAACACCATGGAAAACATGTTTATCTTAAGACATCTCAGTGTCTCACCTGTGACGTTCAGCCAGCTCTCTGGTGATTCTCCAGCTCCTGAGATGCTACACTTGTAAAGTCCTTCATCTGATGTGCAGACTCTCTGGATGGTCATGCTTCCTGTGGAGCTTTTATGGATGAGACATCCATATTTGTAGAAATCAGCTTCGAAGTTGGAGGAAGGAATTTTGTTTCTGCAGCTCAGAGTCACAGTTTCTTCCATCGACACAGGAACAGCAGGACTCTCCAGGATCACAGCACCAGCTAAATGACATGCATTTGATAATTAAATACAAGAAATTAAACTGAATTAAAATGAATTATGACATATTGTTCTTTCTTGAAATATACCAGTGACAGAGAGGTTGATAATGTTGCTTTTTGCCCCTCCTTCAGTCTCATACCAGTACTCTCCACTGTTGTATGTATAAACAATTTTAATGGTGCAGGATGATCCTGTTGGTGTCCTCTTATAAGTTTTACTACATGATTCTACTTTCCCTTTAATATTATGCACAACTTCACAATAATCGACTCCTTCGCAGTGAAATGTTACTGATTCATATTCAAAGAACTGCAATCTGTTGGGAACAACACGAAGAGAAACTGCATCTGAAACACAGAAAAAGCAAGACTCAGTTTAGAATTTTACTACTAAAACTGACATACTGCACTTCAACAGTGAACAAATAACACAGTAAAATAAACAATTAAAAATATCACAAAAACATTTTTATCTCTCACAAAAAATAATTATTTTTCCGCTTAATTCCTTGCTCATCCAAAATGTGAATTAATGTTGAGATAAATGAGCAAACAGCTGGTACTCACCAACTTTATGATCCTGTACAACCAGCAGAATCATGATGTTCATCACTGAAGAGAGATAAAAGAGCTACACACTTACTAAAACACATACTTTAAGTATTATTTCATCTCATATGCAGTCCACAAAAATACAATCGCCTACTTTTCTTACCTAAAATATAAAACAAAATAAAACTGTCATGTTTTTAATCAGAATAAATAACCTAAATTTATAATAAAGTAGAAATAGAGAAAGTACTCACACAGTCTGATGCAGAGAGCTCTGATCTCCATGTCATCCATGTAGTGGACTGAAGTGTAACAGTATTGAGTGGTATCTCTTTACTGTTCTCTAAAAGTATTTTAATATTAATTAAACTGTTTTAGGACTTAATGAAATAATCTACTTTGACAAAAGCTGTTTCCAAAGAAGCTGAGTGTCTTTTGTGTCAAGTCAAGCTTCACTGTTTCAGTTCACTGTCAGTGGGTGGAACAACAAACCAGTTAGGACTTATGCTGTGTTTGATGAAGCTGGTAGACTGGTTCCTGTGCTCAATTTTGTGGACTGTGCTGAGATATGTCACAAACATAGTGAACATTTAAACCTCCTCTAGGGGTCCTCAGCCCACTCAGTCAGTCATTGGAGCTATTTTCAGTCACACAGCAGTAAATATTACTATAGATAAAGTAATGGCATACTGACATTTAAATGACAATGTCATTTTCTGAGATTTAAAAAATGGTAATAATAAAAATATTGAATGTCTTAATCTTTAAAAAAAATTGAGGAAAGTTAATGAGATAAAAATTTGGGGCTAAAAATCATATGGAGCTCTTGTTAACACTACGGCTCATTCATCAAAATTGAAAGACCAGGACAACTTTGCCAGATTTGCAAAAATATTGAGTTTTCAAAAATGAAAAATAGAAAAATCATCAAATTTCTTTGAAATAACATCAATAAAAAATACCTCGTTGTGCCTAAATTTGGTTAAAAGTTAATGGAGACTTATTCTCCTTAACATCTCAGCAATGTCTTCAGAGTATATGGCAACAATACAGTTTGACTATGCAGAGGTTCAAACAAATGGGCTCATCATGCAACACACAATGAGACGATCACATGGAAAACATCATTTCAGTTTAACATATACACTTGGTGGCTGCTTCATCAGGTATACCTTGTGCACCTAGTGCCATGTTGGACCAACTTTTGCCTCTTGAACTGTCTCATTTCATTGTAGTTGATGGTTCAGGAAACATTCCTCTGAGATTTAACCATTGCTGCTGATCTCTCAGTTGGTACTAATGGGGCCAAAGTTTGGCAAAAAAATTATCAGCTGAGCCATTACACCAGATGGTAACTGAGGTGGGGTGTGGTTTGTGGGTCAGCTGCAGGGTGGAGCAGTGGGTTTGCAGAAACAGTGTCAGGGAAGGCTGGTCAGCACAGCTAAGGTTCATGATCCTATCCATGGCTTCCCTATTTCAGGCCTGGAAGAGGTGTGTGAGTTTTGGAGAGGAGAGCAATGGGCTGGAGCACGCTGGCAAATGTACAGCTGTGGAAACAGGTTAGAGCAAATTAAAAATTAGTCAGCCAGCGCATTTTGGAGATGGCATAGGCACCGATCGGTTTTCTGCCGCCCATTTGCTGGGAGTAAGGGCGCCATCCGTTTGCGAGCTGCGCCTGCTGCTTGCGGCCAGGGGTGATTTTAGCCCATTTTTGGGGGTGAAGCAAAAATGAATCAAAGCACCCCCAACGATTTTGTTGAGACGTAACATTTTAACAATGAAAGTATAGATACCCTCCCCCCCTCTAGCGCCGTTGCTGCCAGAGCCATGGTGGCTGAGACGCAGCGGAGCGGAGGTGTAAGTGCCTGGCTTAAAACAGGACATATTATCTGCATTTAACCTTCAGTTACTCTTTATATAGTTAGGTAGGAGTCAGACCATGTTTCTTTTTAGCTGAAAAACATTACACCAGGTAACCTGCTGTGTACTTTCTCCTCACGTTCCCCTCTTTCCTCTCTCCCTCTTTGGACTGACAATCATACACAAATAGATTGTATTCAATTAGATGAAAAAATTACATTAATATGAAAAAAAAATATTATTAAGATCACTAATAAAAAAGTCCTCTCTCAGTGTACTTTCGACCAAAAGGCAAATAACCAAACCACATGTACATCTAATAAAATATATAAATATTGAAACACTGATCCAACATTATCCTTTATTGACGGATCATTTGATCTTACACTTTTACCTGAATGTGGCTCGTGGGTTTAATATCAGCACATATGACAAAATGACCAGCTTCTCTCATTCCATTACAAACAGGACAGTGGTAACAACAGAAGCTACGGACAATTTTAAGTTTTAGATTTTAAATAGGCTGTATACATTTCAATGGGAGCAACAGGACGGTCAAATGTCGCTGAATTTACTACAGAGCAGGACGGATTGTAGGGTAGCAAACATCGTCGGAAAACACGTTTCCAACACAGCAGGTTACCTGGGTGTAATGTTTTTCAGCTAAAAAGAAACATGGTCTGACTCCTACCTAACTATATAAAGAGTAACTGAAGGTTAAATGCAGATAATATGTTCTGTTTTAAGCCAGGCACTTACACCTCCGCTCCGCTGCGTCTCAGACATCATCGCTCTGGCAGCAATGGTGCTAGAGCCATAGTAGGGGAGAGGCGAGCTGGAACAAACCATTTTGGGAGGGGGGGGTATCTATACTTTTGTTGTCAAAGTGTTACGTCTCAACCAAGTACTGAATATTTTGTATATTTTTAGTACTGTGGCACACAAACAGCAAATATTGTCAAAAAAAAGTAAGATGCTGAAGCACCCCCAAAAATGGACTAAAATCGCCCCTGGGAAATACTGGTAAATACTAAATAATAATATTGTGCAGCACGTAAGATCCACAGCGCACAGTGTGCTTTGAGGTAGGAGCCAAAAAGGGTGTAGTTTGTGTGTGTGAGCACCCGTGTGTACACCTGTGAGCATGGACGCGCTTGTTTTTAAAAAGGTTCCTTCATGTAATGATCTGTTAGAGGGTGTGGGGGGCCACTGCCCCGTCCTCCAGTGCATGAAGCAGGTATGGAGGAGATCAAGGGTCCAGACATCCAGAGGCCCCCAGAACACAAGAGACCAAGGAAGACCAACGGAGGGGCAGCCGCGCCACTATCCCAGAAAGAGCTGAGGAGAGCCCCAGATGAGGGGTCACTCAGCAGCCGCGGAGCAGAAGCCAGGGGCAGTGACGTGCGTGTGAGCTCCGCCGGCAGCCAGCTGTGCCAGAGTGACTGAGCCCCAGGCCAAGAGGCCGAGGGCACCCTACCCCTGAAGTGGCCGGAGCGAGCCCCAGGCTCCAGGCCCCGACAAGCAGCCACCAGGAGTGAGCCGGTGTGTGCCTGGGCGCCCATCCCCCAACACAAAGAACCACCAATGCACCGATGGCTGAGGGCGTCTGCCACTGGCAGGGGGAGTTCTTAAAGGTACTCTTAAAGGGTAATTGCCAGGTAACTCGCCCTCCCCCTTCACACACTCACACGCACACAAACAAAACACACAGCATAATTCACACCCGTGGAATAAATGAGGCAGCCTTCCTTCATGCAAATTCGAGTGTGGCAACACACAAAGACAACTGTGAGAGTCATTTGTGTAATGTTAGTTGTGCTACAGCCTGTGAGGTTAATTTTGATTTCCACCTTAAGTGAAAGTTGTTTGGGTGGTCCTTCCCCCCTGTGCTTTTTTGTTTTTGTTTTTTTGAGATGAGCAGTTTGACTAGAAAGACTTCATGGTTATTTTCCTTAAAGTAGTTAGTCTCTGCATGCTTTGTTAGAAAATTTGCTTTGTATTGTTTGTTTGTTTGTTTGTAGTCAATGCCGCTATAATTTTTCAGTTGGATAAGGTTTTTCTATGATAAAACTTTTCTGACTCTGAACTTCCCTAGTGAAACTCTCTTTTATGTTACTCCCTCTGACCCCTAGCAGAGATGGGTCATAACAGTGAGGGCTCTATCCCACGCAAAACAGAGCTGAAACAACAGGTACTCTGAGTTGAGAGGGGTAAGACACTAGAGATGATGACAGTCTGGGAGCCTCCAGTGTCCCTCAAAATACATACTCATTTCAGATCAGAGGTATTATAAATGTACATAATGAAAACTTTGTTTTCTGTATTTATTTCTGTATTTATTATTTTAAGCATATAAAATGCAATCAGATGAAAGTGAGAGATTTATCAGCACATAGAAAATCATAGGTCACATGGTGTTCACAAACACACTACAAAATTAGTTTATAGACAAGAAGCAATATTGCAATGAGCTGTCAGTGACACCAACCCACCAAAAACAAGGGTCAGGCAGCTTACCACCACAACCAGGGACCTCATTGTGAGACTCTGCTTGAACAAAACCAAAACCTTTTGTCTGCTGGGAATGTGACTGCGTTTTCCGTTTTAGGGCTAAACAGTCAGTGATGACATGTCCAGGTTTGTGACAATAAAAACTATCATGATTTTCCTCAGGAATGCACTTTTGAAGTCTTCTAGCAACAGTAACTCATGCAGGAAGGTGTCCCCCCCCCCAGTCCACCTGACCATCCAAATTGAGACCATCCTTATGGCAACTTTGAGAGGTTTTGCTTTTGACTCCAACAGTTGAGCAAATGTCTGCAGCAGATTTCACCAGTACTACTCCTCCCCCTGCTGTGCGGTATTAAAAATTGCACCATTTTTACATGGCAGGTACTTTAGTAAAGTTATTACAATTTGACACTGAATATATATGGATGGTATTTTATAGTTTTTTTTTTTAATTTTAAACTATAAAATCAACTGTATAAAATAGGTTTGAGATTCATATATTAAAAATAATTTAAAATCACAAATCATTGTTTCCTTGTTTTAAACATACCAGTGACAGTGATGCTGACAATGTTGCTTCTGTTCCCTCCTTCACTCTCATACCAGTACTCTCCACCGTCATCTGGATAAACATGTGAAATGGTGCAGCATGATCCTGTTGGTGTTATCCTATTAGTTTTGTTACATGATTCTATTTTCTTTTTGGATTCATGGATAAGTTCAGAAAAATAACCCACTCAAGGTAAAATGTTACTGATTCATATCCAAAGGACTGCAATCTGTTTGGACTGATTCAAAAGGACACTACATGTAAAATGAAAGCAAAATACTTGAAAAAAGTGCATCACAGCTCCCCACATGTAACTGTTCACCATTATCACAAAAGAACTCTGTTTTTTCTACTTTTCATATATTTGGTCCACCAAACACACAACAGTCAACAAAATTCATACCAATGGGCAAATTTTTTATACTCAGCAACTTTCCAATCATGGGCACAAAGTATGATAAGCAGTAGCAGTTTTTGATATGAGCGACATGGGTGGTTGCCCAGGGCAGCATCGTGGTGGGGGTGGCATCATGGCATCACAAAAAAAAAAGTTGCTCACACCCATGCTGCCCCGACATCATGCCACCGCATTTTGGGGATTGCATGGGCACCGACTGGTTTTCTATTGCCTATTTGCGGGGAGTAAATGTGCCCTCCGTTTGCAAAGTGCACCTGCTGCTTGCCAAACACAGGGAGGAGAGGGGCGGGGTGGCGGGAGATTCTCTGGCTGGAAGGAGCAGTATCTAATAACCAACTCGCAAAATAAAACAAAATAAAACAAACCAACAAACGAGGGCTGTCAACCTTAACGCCGTCATCATGATTAACTCGATTAAAATTTTTAACGCAATTAATCCATTTGGAGTGCAGAATGACTCACAATCCCTGAAATTTCTCTGTCAACGCATTTCGGGCAGTTTGTCCAAAGTTTGTCCATTCTGTGCTGCAGATGGATTGATTCTGTTAAAAATTTTAATCGAGTTAATTATGATGACGGTGTTAACGTTGACAGCCCTAGTTTGTTGGTTTGTTTTATTTTGCGAGTTGGTAATTAGATGCCGCTCCAGCTAACCAGAGAATCCCCCGCCACCCCGCCCCTCTCCTCGCTGTGCTTGGCAAGCAGCAGGTGCGCTTCGTAAATGGAGGGCGCCTTTACTCCCCGGAAATGGGCTATAGAAAACTGATCGATGCCCATGCAATCCCCAAATTGCGCTGGCATGATGTCGGGGCAGCATGGGTGCGAGCAACTTTTTTTTGCCGATGCCATGATGCTGCCTCCCACATTAGCATCACATTTCAACAACATTAGTCATCTACATTTTTAAATCTTAAACTCTGGTTTCAATAATGGTTGCAGAGTTAAAAACGGTGTAGCTTATTTTTGCCGCTGAAACAAAACATAGTATTTAAAAAAAAAAAATTTCAGTGTTTTCTATCAAACCAAACTAATGCTGCGTTAAATACACCTTGTAATCATTTAATATTCCCCACATTCACATTCTGATTGTGATGCATTAACATACTAACACACTCTTATTACCACTAATCCCACAAGTAAACAGTTTTACACATATTTGCTCCTTTTTGTTTTGACCAAGATATACTACAGATAATTGATATTTTAAAAGGATAGAAATGATAGAAAATGTATACAAAAGTACTGTTTTCCAAGCAAGTGTGTGGGTCCTTTAGAGATGGTTAACAGAGCTATGGTGGGATTTTACAGACAGTTACATTTTTTAAAACTGTCCCACCACATGATGCATCTGCTTATAGAAGCCCAAAAATACAGCCCTCAAAGTAATCAGTGATGTATGAATGATAATAATGGTTTGTATTTTCCATTTATGGTCACAAGGCCACTGCTCATCTCATCATTGCTCTGATTTTCCCACAGCGAGGGAGTCCCACCAGCAGCAGCAAAGCTGCCATTGCTGTGATGAGCACAGTCTGTGAGACGAGATACATACTGTAGGCTGTGAGGAGGAGTCTTTCTGAGTTGCTGTGTGAATGACTGCAGAGATGATATAAATAAACTAATTGGCTGTGCTCACATTTGGTAACCATTTAACATATATCATCATTATTGTTTAGCACTGGCAAATTCAAGAACTGACAATTGACCCGAAACTGCAGTTCCTCCAATGTCCACATGAGGCTGTCTCCACTTTCTCTCTAACTGTGAGTTTGTGTGTGAGTTAACCACACATTACCTTACAGGGGCAGAGTCCTCCTGGGATCTCCGCCCCTTCCTGCACATCTGTGGTAATCAGCTCACCTGTTCATCATCTGGTGATCAGCTGGCTCCTTTAAATGCAGAGGGTTTTCCTTCAGTGTTTGTCTGACTGCTAAACCAGTCGCAGTAATAACAAGCCTCTAAACTATAAGTCTGTTTTTATGCCTGCCATTTTCTTACCCGTCTGCTCCTCCGCCCAGGTACCTGTTCTGTTTTCCTCATGGAGAGGATTCTGTCACACTGTCCTGTGTTAAGGATAACACTATCATGTCTCTAAAATATATAGAGATCGTGAATTTTCGTTCTTTAGAGATTTCGTAAATTGTTTCCTCATTTTTACTATAAATAAATCCACTGAACTTTAGTCCCGTATTTGGGCTGCCATGGACTATGACGCTCAAAATCCCTAATGAATAAACAGAATACTGTTTAAGACTCTTGCTCACTGTGAAGATTACACCTTGGTATTTTACGTCTCTTCATAAATGAATTCATGGGCCAACGTGTGATGTAAACATCATCCACATTTTAGAACAGTATAAATTTACATTGTCAGTTAAATTGATTGGTAATTTATTTAATTGATAATTGCATTAATTCTATTTGTTAAATATGTATACATTTTATCAGCACAAAATTTTCCTAAATATTTTCCATATTTGTTATACTATTATGTAACATTGTGTAAAACTAAGTCATAGCATAGGGAGGGGAAATTCTGATTAAAAAATTCTTATTCACTGACCTTATTTAGCCTCTCAAAATATAACCTACTGTAACCTATTGAGGCCAAGCCCACAGGAGTTGAGCACTGTCTCCCTCACTCAGCTCCTGACTTCTGCTTTTTGGACAGTCTGACCAAACAAAACTAGAGATTCAGATTTTTATTTATTTTTTTGGCTTTATCACAGAGAAGTTCCAGTATGAAATAAGAGACAGGTGTATTTGCTTGTGTTCAAACGTTATATATACTTATAACTAAATAGGAATGGCAACTAGCTGTATCTGACTGGATAAAGAAAAGATATAACTGTACATACACTTGTATATCAAACCCACATGACAATAACAACAACAGCAAGTCATAAAACCGGGTTACGTCTTTGTTTTCGCTCTCACTCAGAGGTGATGATGTCTTCAGACAGCTCTCTCTCTCTACAACCTGTAAGACACACAAAAGAAGAGTAGATAAAAAAATTGGAATAGAAAAAAGTTAGCATTAGCTTAATAATAAAGTAGCAATAAGATAAGATAAGCGCAGATAACTATTTATTGTCAATTAAAATTCATACTTAGCACAATAGCACAAAGAAATTGGAAGATATACTAGGGTAACAAGGCAGGTCCAAAAACATAATAAAGTTATTACCACCCAATTACCAAAGTAATAACCACTTAATATCCAAGTAATATCATTGTACAGTGGAGTAATATTACAGTGAAAATGCGTCTTCATCTTGTAATGAAAAAGGACAGTGGGAGTGAAGGGAATAATAACCACATCAATATTAGTCATGATAATCCCTGTCTGTTATTCAATGTGTTCATTAGGACTGATTTAAACATTTAGGAAAATCTGTTATTGAGGCCTACAAAAAAAATCAATCTATTTTATACAATGTCCCATATCGTAAGACGTTGCTTACAAAAATCTTAATTTCTAAATGAATTTTTGCTGTTTGCCTGGTAATTCTTTATTAATCACCAGAATATCAGCTGTTCTTAACAGCTTGTTGGTTTTAATGTTGCCTTTGTAGGAAACTAAGATATTGTACTTTACAGTTCTGATCTATTTGTATTAGATTTACTGCACAAGAGAAACTAATTTGGTTCAACTTAAAGTTAATTTTGAAACTGAATGCTTGTCTGAAGTTGTACTTCATGTCACATGTAACTATTTTGAGCTCTATGAGATACAGTACGTCTCTAAAAGAAGAGCTTCAAAATTGTATTTTATGTGGTTGTCATTTGAGGCGTACGTTTTGGAAGCTCAAATTATCACTCACATCTATACATTTATAAATAATACATAAACATTTAACAAAGCTACAGATAACATCACACAAGAAAACAAATGCAATCCTTTTCTTCACAGAATTAATTTTGTGATATTGTTGCTCAGTGAAATACCTCCTGTCTTTAGAATTTTCACTTTTATTTAAAAAGTTTGGAAAAGAAAATCATACAATGTATCTGCCTCACAGACTATTTTTTTATAATAATAATAATACTAATACTAATACTAATAATAATGATAAAATAAAAAATAATTTTCATTACCTCTCTTACAGTAACCTTTGCCAATGTGATACAGTCCCACTGCTACCAACAGAGCACTGACTAGAATGGTGGAAATGACCCGTGTGGCAGCAGAGGAGGAATGGCACGCTTCTTTGTCTGGATTAGTTGTGTATTTAAAATTTTGAGAGTCTAAATGATGGGGAGAAAAGATAGGAAGCATTAAACGAGACAAGAATGATAAACCATCAAATGTTAATTTTAGCTTCCTCATAATGACATTAAAAACCTTTCAAACAATTTAAAAGCTTCTAAAACACCATGGAAAACATGTTTATCTTAAGACATCTCAGTGTCTCACCTGTGACGTTCAGCCAGCTCTCTGGTGATTCTCCAGCTCCTGAGATGCTACACTTGTAAAGTCCTTCATCTGACTTGGAAACTCTCTGGATGGTCATGCTTCCTGTGGAGCTTCTATTTGTGAGAAATCCATTTTTGTAGAAATCAGCTTTGAAGTTGCAGGGAGGAACTCTGCTTCTGCAGCTCAGAGTCACAGTTTCTTCCATCCACACAGGAACAGCAGGACTCTCCAGGATCACAGGACCAGCTAAATGAGATGCATTTGTCAATTAAATACATGAAATTAAATGTAATTAAAATTTAGGATAAAATGTTGTTCTTTCTTCAAAAGTACCAGTGACAGAGAGGTTGATAATGTTACTTCTGTCCCCTCCTTCAGTCTCATACCAGTACTCTCCACTGTTGTCTGTATAAACAATTTTAATGGTGCAGGATGATCCTGTTGGTGTTGTCTCATTACTACATGATTCTACTTTCCCTTTAATATTATGCACAACTTCACAATAATCGACTCCTTCACAGTGAAATGTTACTGATTCATATTCAAAGAACTGCAATCTGTTTGGAACAATACGAAGAGAAACTGCATCTGAAACAGAGAAAAAAGAAAGACTCAGTTTAGAGTTTTAATACTACAACTGGCATACTGTACATCAACTGTAAAAGAAAAAATTGTAAATAAAACCGTAAAAAAAATCACAAAACATTTTTTTCCTCTCACAATTTTTTTAAAACTTTTCTCCAATTTGCTTGCTCAGCCAAAATGTGATATTATATCTTTGATAACTTTTATATAATTGAGCAAACAGCTGGGACTCACCAACTTGATCCTGTACAAACTGCAGAATCATGATCATCATCGCTGAAGAGAGATAAAAGAGCTACACAGTTACTGAAACACATACTGTATAAGTGCTAAAGGTGCTACAAGTGTAAAAGTAAATTATTATTACATGTCATACGCAATCCAAAAAAATAAAATCGCCAACTTTTCTTACCTAAAATATAAAACAAATAAAACTGTCATGTTTTTAATCAGGACGGATAACCTAAATTTTATAATAATGTAGAAATAGAGAACGTACTCACACAGTCTGATGCAGAGAGCTCTGATCTCCATGTCGTCTCTATGTATACTGAAGACTCAAGTGTAACAGCAGTGAGCAGGGGTGTCTCTTTGCTACTAAAAGTATTTTAAATTTTAGGACTTAACACAATTATCTAGTTTAACAAAACCGTCTCCAAAGAAGCTAAGTTGTCTTTGTGTGAAGCCTCACTGTTTCATATTACTGTCAGTGGGCGGAACAACAAACCTGTTCAGAGTAATGCTGTGTTTAATGCAGCATATGGGGCTTTGGAGCGTGATGTCACGGGAGGGGGCGTGGCCGCCGAGGCGCCATATTAGCAGGCCAAACAAAGGGCTAAAGGAGCAAAAGCATAAGCAATGGATCGCACTTGCTGTATTGTCGGTTGTAATATTAGATCGCACGATCCGGAAGGGAATAAGCTGGAAAATTAGCTCTCTTTTTATCCTTTTGCACCTGGAAGCAACGTGAGGGAGCTTATGTATCGGATGTTACCAAAAGAAGGCATCTAGCCTGTATAGTAGCTGTGAGACGAGCTGATATCCAGTTCTCTACCATCCCCAGATATCTGTTGGTGTGCTCCAGACATTTTCATTCAGGTAAGATCTAAATAAGTTCATATCACTCTTTATACCCTGTTAGTTTTATTTTCAATGCGCTCTGAGGTCATAGCAAACTAGAACAAACATCCTAATGAGTGATTTTGTAGAACTACCTTCTATTTATAGAGTTGCTAATTGTTTTTCATTATTGCAGGCAAACCAGCCTATGAAATGAATGAAACAAATCCTGACTGGGTTCCAACGCTACACATGGGGCACTACGAAATCCCTGCTTCAAACTACATGCTACATACCACCATGCCAATCAGATTACTTCTTCCATGTGAGGGTGAACATGTGCCCCAGTGTGGTAGTAAAACCAGGGAAAAATGCTGTTGTTAAATATTCTTTAAAGTCTTGTGCTTTATATGTAGTGATAAGTTTTCAAAAGAGACAGTAAATAACAGAATGCTAGTAGTGGGTGATTTAAATGTTGTCATGATTTTATGTGAACATTTTGTCATTTGTAAACTATAAACAACATGGATTCTACATTGTTACTGATGTGATGTTCTACAAAGTGGTTTTAATTTAAAAAAAAGGCATACATTTGTTTGTTTCTGTATTCAACTTTTTAACAGTGTTACTTAATAAGTACATATTCAATAAATGCAAATTATTTACATGGCAATGCACTTGAGGAATAAATGTAAACCCCCTAAATACAACATTATGGGTTATTCAGAACAGAACTATGCTTGGAGAAATATTTCCCCATCAATTGAGACAACTCCTCCACAGTAGCGGGTGGAATTTTTCTTTTTTGAGGACGGCTTCTTTTACCTGTCACTATGGGTGGTCTGTTTATGTTTTGATTGAGAGCCTTTTTTGGGGCAGCCAAATAGGAGAAGTCTATCTTATGACCAACCACTGACTGTATCGTGGTCATATTGCCCTGCAAAACCCAGTTTGCAGGTTCATCTGTAACAGTCCTTGTGCCACAGATCAACACTGTTGCTTCTACTTTAAACAGAAGATCAGTGACATGGGTGCAGGTCTCTGCGACTCCGGCCATACAGGTGCAGTGGGCGGCTTCAACCTTCCCTGTGATGCTCACAGTGACCCATGGCTGCAATGCTGGTTCATTCAGTCTTTGAGAGTGCAGTACCTGAAACACACACAGACAAAGTTCATTTAAAGACAAGAACTTTAATGAGCCAAGGCCGACACAAATGTGTTTAATCTACTTTCGAATCCATTTATCATGAATGTAACAAATAAAGTGTTTTTATGTATCCATCTATAGAACGCTGCATGTTATATTCTAAATCTGCCTGTTTTTTTGTTGTTTTTTTTAAATCTGCCAGCAAAAAATGAACCTAAAGTATGTAATGCAAGGATGTAATCACTTCAAGATTGAGAAAGCATAAAGTTTGAGTATAAGTGACAATTATGAATCACTTAATGTGATAAGGAGATTCTGCAGGTCATTAATCAATGTATAAAACTAAAATAGAATGTATTTTTAGTTACACAGGACACAAACACGGAAGCAAGATGTATAATTAGGATTATTTATAATAAATATGAATTAATTACTGCAAGTTCTTTAACCACAGAGAATGACTAAATCCTTCAGGAGAATGTCACATCAATGCACTGAACTCACTATGTTATCCATCTAACAGAGCCTCTACATGTTCTCACTGTAATTTCCCCCTCATGAATGTGAATTTATGCTTGCACTAATCTGAATGTTCGGAGGGAAATCAAACGCATTTGACTCACAGTACTCAAGCTGACTTACCTTTGTTTGAATGATGGCGTATTCACGACGTGGAGGCTTAAAAATAGCCAAATCTTGTACCCAGTCCTTGGTGAATTGGATGTGCGCCTCCAGAGATTTATAATTGCGAAATTGGTTCGCCGTGTATGCGCTGACGCCACAGACAAGGTAGGAAAATATATCAGGCTGAGTCAATCACGGTTGGTCTTCAGGGTTTCTACTCCACTGCCGTATTTCCACATTTCCCATGCACGCTATTTTTTGCAAGTACCGTCTCTTTGCATCCGAGCGCAATCTGTCTCTCAGGGCAGACTGCTGCTTTCAGTGCAACTTGCAGTCATGTAATCCAATATTTTGGATTTTCTTGAAGCCACACAGGGTCAAAAGTGAGTAGATCGTTCTGGACTCCTGGATACTTGAACATTCTTCTTGCCAGAATTGTTGAGTTCATTTAAACTAGTTGGTTTCTGGGACAAACCTGGCTTTTAAGCATAGTCTACAAACTTTAGTAGGGAAGTGGGCTTTGGGAAGTCCATTCTAGTTTTCCACCAATCCCAGAGTAAAGATTTGGCTGGTTGAAAAATCTGTATTATCAGTGTCAGTAAAAAACATTATTGTAAGTTGCATACTGAGAGGTTTTGCTTTTGACTACTACCAACAGTTGAGCAAATGTGTGCAGCAGATTTTACCAGTACTACTCTTCCCCCTGCTGTGCAGTATTAAATACTGCACCATTTTTCCAAGGCAGGTACTTTAGTAAAGTTACTTAAAATTTGACACTGAAAATATGTGGATAGAATTTTATTGTTTTTAAAAATATTAAACTATAAAATCAACTGTACAACATAAGTGTGAGATTCATATATTAAAATCATTTAAAATCACATTTCATTGTTTTCTTGTTATACTGTTATCCCTATGTGTTTGATACACCGTGTGTGTTAACGCAGGTCAACAGCAAGCCAAACTCAATTTTCATGAGCCAGGAAACTGAGCGTCTTGCTCCTTTATTACGGTCTTCTTGACAGCTTACAATTCTTTACAACTCCAACTTGAATATCTCGATGAAAGGGTAAAGTGAAACTAAAAATAAACAAGAAAATAAAATATGCTTTACCTCTTTGACATGTGAAATAAATGCACCAAAAAAAAATGCTAGTGCTAGAAAACATGCATGAAAGTTAGTCTTAGCTGCTAGCAATGATAAACAGTCGTTGTAGCAATCATTTCATATGCAAATTACAAATTACATATGCAAATATACAAACAATTATATAAACACATTCACAAAACAATCTCTAAATCAGCTCTTATAAAACATATAAAGTGAACCAGCACATTGCTTTCGAAGATGTAAATAAAGACTCAGGACACAGGAGGTGAAGTTTAGACACAGATAGGCAAGTTTTCTGTCCAATGTTTTTTCACAAAGGACTGTGGCTTCTGCTTTCCACAATGCGTTGCAACCACAGATTACACCTTCAAAATAAGATACAGATAAATTGATGCTGATTGTTTAGAAAATATTTTAAACTAAATGACTCTCTTTTTTGACATAAATTATCACTGATTAAATATGACATTTTTTAACACTAAATTATTATGAACCATTTTTAACGTTTTAGTTGGGGCCGAGCACTTGTTGTAAACATACCAGTGACAGTGATGCTGACAATGTTGCTTCTGTTCCCTCCTTCACTCTCATGCCAGTACTCTCCACTGTCGTCTGGATAAACAATTGAAATGGTGCAGCATGATCCTGTTGGTGTTGTCTTAGTTTTGTCACATGATTCTATTTTCTCTTTGGATTCATGGATAAGATAAAAATAACCCACTCAAAGTAAAATGTTACTGATTCATATCCAAAGGACTGCAATCTGTTTGGACTGATTCAAAAGGACACTACAACTCAGAAAATAAGAAGAGAAAAGTTTTGGTTTAGACTTTTAGTGTTAACACTGATAAACAATGAAAACAACATTTGATAAAATGAAAGCAAAATACTTGAAAAAAGTGCATCACAGCTCCCCACATGTAACTGAGGAGACAGTTCACCATCATCACAAAAGAACTCTGTTTTTTCTACTTTTCATATATTTGGTCCACCAAACACACAACAGTCAACAAAATTCACATCAATGGGCAAATTTTTTATACTCAGCAACTCTCCAATCATGTGCATAAAGAATATCATCACGGAAGAGACAAAAAAGAGCTAGGTTACAAAAAAAGTCAAAGTGATATGACATCTAATAAAAGCCCTGCAAAAAGCAATAGTTGGCCTGTATTTGTTTAGCACTTTACTAGTCTTTAAGGACCCCAAAGCGCTTTACACATTCAGTCATCCACCCATTCACACACTGGTGATCGTAAACTACATTGTAGCCACAGCCACCCTGGGGCGCACTGACGGAGGGGAGCTGCCGGACACTGGCACCACCGGGCCCTCTGACCACCACCAGTAGGCAACGGGTGAAGTGTCTTGCCCAAGGACACAACGACCGAGACTGTCGAAGCCGGGGCTTGAACCAGCAACCTTCCGATTACAAGACAAACTGCCAACTCTTGAGCCACGATTGCCCCATAATTCATCTGAAAACTGAATTTCAGATACATTTCAGATAGATAGATCTATGTCGCATACTTCACTTTGTCAGATGAATTCTCGAACAGGTATTATTACCGTATTTTTCAGACCATAAGGCGCACTGGATTATAAGGCGAATTAAGCAAAACAAAAAAGTCAGATAATCAAACTTTAAGCGAAACAAAACAGTTAGATAATCAAACTTCCCTCAACTCATTCTTCTTGCTTCCTCCACTTCCGTACCATTGATTCATTAATGTTGAATTCTCTCGCAGCTGCTCTATTTCCCATAGTGTTGCAGTATATTAATAACTGACCTCATATTGTGGATGGATTATCTCAGTTGTTCTCCTGATGGAAATTTGGTCCGTTTACAGTATCCTGCCATGCGATTGCATTTGTCCCTGCATTTATCCTGGGAGGATCGAGTGGAAAAAAGTTAGTGTCCATCCTCCAGCTTCACTGTTTTTATATTATGCTAACATAGCTGTGGCGCTAGCGATCACGTAGCACATCATTATATACCAGCTAGTCCAACTTCAGTAACCCTACAAACGTCACTGCTGTTTAGTTTTCTGTCTTCATTTATGTTGGAAGTGATAGCAGAGCTGTACGTTTTAATTCAGAAATCTCTCAGTCAGAACATACTATATTATGTTTAAGTGGAAAATAGTAAGCTAACTTCCTGCTAACTTCTAACTCCATTAAATTTAATACATTCTGTTTTCATGGATGCCTGCATTTAAACTTAATTGTTACACCTGGTAAAGCAGCAACTATGATATTTTGTGCCTTCAAGAGATGAGATTAAAAACACATGCAGATATATATGAATTAAATAAAATGTGGAACACTGGTCATTCAATAATATCGGCGGGAATAGGGGAAGACAGCTCTGAGGGAGTGGGTATTTTCTTCAAAAAAGATACGGTAAATATAATCAAAAGAAGAGACATAGGCTAATACCGGGACGACTCCTCCTTGTTGATTGCTGTTATTACAGGCAAAGGTTATTATTAATGTATATAATCCACCCAATCGAGCGAAAAAGATGCAATTATTGAAAAAACTGAAGTATTTGTTAGAGATTGGTTTTAATAATATTCTATGTGGAGATTTTTATATTGTTACTGAAGCAACTGACAGAATATCTAATGTTGAGTTTAGAGAATTGCGAGAAAGTTAATTGTTGGTCAAAACTTGTAAGGAAGCAGCACTTCATGATCTGTACAGAATCTTGAGTCCTCGTACCATACATTACACTAGATTCGACTCATTAACCAAAACAAGGATTGATAGATTTTACATATCATCTAATCTTCAAAGCCTTAAATATGACACACTCTTAACAGACTTTTCTGATCACATGGTGGTTATGGTAACAGTATCGTGTTGCTCCCACGAATGTTTGAACTATTGGAAATTGAATAGATCTTTGTTAGCAGACGGGTTGCTTTTGCCCGAAGTTAAATCTGAAATTAAGAAAATATTACATCTTAAGATTTTTACTGCCTCCTTCTCTGAACTTTGGGAACTTCTTAAACGACGTATGTATAAATTTTTTAAATTTAAAGCGAGAGAATTAAATCATGCAAAGAATATAAAATATAATGAAGATGTAAGTAGATATATATATTTAAGGAATAAGAAGGAGAAACAAGAAGAGGAGGAAAATCAAATGACGTCTCTTCAGGAGAGCATTGATCGAGTCAATAGAGAAGTTTTATTTAATATGTTGAGACGTACTGAATTTCACGGGAACAGCGATTATATGATTCTAAATAATTAAAAGAAACGTAGAAATGATTTCATTGTCTCAATTAAGGATAAACACGTAAAGTCAGTTTTTAAAGAAGAAGGAAAAAGACAAGTTATTAGGGACTATTGTTCGGAGATGTTTTCATCCACAACTACAAACAGTGACACTGTTAATAATTTTCTGAGTGAGGTTGAACCATTAGATACTGTCATTTATGAAACCTTGGCTGGAAAAATTAAAAGCGAGGAAGTGGAGTCAGTAATTAATCAACTTAGCACCGATAAAACACCTGGTTTGGATGGACTCCCCTCTGAATTTTACAAACTTGTGAGTAAAGAACTGGCTGAATTATTAACTCAGTATTATAACGAAGGAATAGAAAGAGGAACAATGGGTAAATCGTTTTATGAAGGAGTTATGTGTTTATTATGTAAGAAAGGTGATAGAGAAGACATTAATAATTATAGACAATTAACAATAATGAATGTAGATTATAAAATTTTTGCTAAAATAATTATGACCAGACTAGAGGATGTATTAGATAGTATCATTGAAAATGAACAAACATGTGCAATTAAGGGACGACTGATGTGGGATAATTTATGCATGTTAAGAGAAATTATTCATAATGGAAAGGATTCAGAGCTCTGCATCCTAGGCTTAGACCAAAGGAGGGCTTTTGACTCTG
The DNA here is from genome assembly GCF_013358895.1 of Oreochromis aureus. Lineage (NCBI taxonomy): Eukaryota > Metazoa > Chordata > Actinopteri > Cichliformes > Cichlidae > Oreochromis > Oreochromis aureus. The sequence goes on along the minus strand of NC_052944.1, from coordinate 55,292,613 downwards.
TCTCCCATTTCTATTTATGGCAAGTAATGAAAGCTTATAACTTCCTGGATACTTGCCACAATACTTCCTCCTCCGAGAAAAAACATAATTAAAATAAGTAAAATGTGCATTAAATTTATCTGGGGATCCAATCGTGAGGTGACTAAGAGGAAATTTATATACAAGGGTAGGAAGCACGGGGGATTGGGAGCCCCAGACTTAGAGATTGTTTTGCGAATCCTGTTTATTAAAAATACTCACAGCGCAATTTCTCGGGGTGCCCCGTGGGTTAGAGGGAAGGAGGAATTGTGGAACAAAAAAAAAGAGGCAGGGCCAGAGCAGGCGTACCATACCACAGACTCATGTTTGGAGATTTATCAAGTCAATGGGAACATTATAGTCTAAATATTCTCCAAGATAATACGAAAAATATTTATAAAAAAATTAATGAAATTAAAAATGAAGGTTTAATTCAGTATAAGTACATAGATAAAAACGAGAATCTTTCGATAGTTAAGAATATACAAGACAAATTGTTATCCAAAAACATGAGAGATGTGGTATGGCTCATCTCGCTCGGGCACCTCCCCGTGAGGGCAGTGGTTCAGTGGAGTTGTTTTGTTACCACAAAGAAATGTCCTATGATAGATTGTAATGAAGATAAGACCTTAGAACATCTTCTATTGGACTGTTATAGGACAACTGAGATAAGGCAGAAGATGACAGAAATTGGTTATGATGTTGATGTTAACATTAAAGCAGTTAAATATGGTTTGTTTAAAGAAAAAATGGGTGAGGACAAAAGGAGACTCTTTTGGTTAGTAATGTGTGTAATAAACACACATATTTGGAAAACCCGTACCAAAGGAGTGATAGAACAAAGGATGATAAGTAGTGATGTGGTGAGTAAACATATCATTAAAGATCTACGGACAAGAAGAACAGTGGACCTGAAAATTGGGAAAGTTTTCCCCTGGGATGTATTGAAACTGTAAGTTTAATAAGTGGTTTGATGGACTCAGATGCTTGATTTTCCTCTTTTATATGTATGTAATTTTGTATACTTTAAATAGAGTGGTAAAGCAGCAACACTGATCATTTTATCAAAGATGAAAGAATTTAGACAGTTTTTAACTCTCAGTGATGCTGCAGTGTTCATTTGACTTTGGGACCTGAAGACGACTGACTTTTGGACCCAGATTACTCCACAAGGCTCCTGACTAGGGCAGCCGTAATACTCTGACAATCCATCAAGCGGTGCTGCTGTAGCTTACCAAAGTCGTACTAAAACATTTTTTGAGAGATTTTTGAGTGCTGTGTACCACATAAATCTGTTCGAGATCAGTAAGCACAACCAAAATTCATACATAAAGCGCACTGAATTATAAGGCACACTATCGATTTTTGAGATTTTTAGTGCGCTTTATAGTGTGGAAAATATATTATTTTTGATGTAATGAAATGAAGAATTTTTTTCCTATACTTTGTACTGAAGCAAGGATTTTTTCCACATATGTATTGTTTCATGGCAGTTTTATCTAACACAAATGTTTGGGAGTAAGTATACAAGCTTTATGTAATTTAGTGAGATGTGTTAGCATTGGAATGTGTACAATAGAATAGAATAGTTTATTTTGAACATTTAAATATAACTAAAATAACAAGAGAAAAAACCTAAAAACATCATCAAGTTTTCATGACTATTTCTATATTTACACAATGTTTGCGCTCGAAAAAGATTAGGATGAAGTTTACACTTTTTTTGTTCCTGCCTCCTTATTTTAGATTACAATATTTGCAACTCAATATTCAGAATATGACATTATATAATCCGACAATATACATGTTTAACTATGTACAAGTCAATACTCACATGCAATACACACAGAAAACAATTTAAGCTCACAAACCAAAACAGCAAACTACATTTTTACACATTAGCTAAACACCCCTGTGATTAACACAGTTTATTTACAGTGGCTTGCAAAAGTATTCGGCCCCCTTGAACTTTCCCACATTTTGTGACATTACAGCCACAAACAGGAATCAATTTTATTGGAATTTTCCGTGAAAGACCAATGCAACGTGGAACAAAAATCATACATGATTCCAAACATTTTTTACAAATAAATAACTGCAAAGTGGGGTGTGCGTAATTATTCAGCCCCCTGAGTCAATACTTTGTAGAACCACCTTTTGCTGCAATTACAGCTGCCAGTCTTTTAGGGTATGTCTCTACTAGCTTTGCACATCTAGAGACTGAAATTCTTGCCCATTCTTCTTTGCAAAACAGCTCCAGCATGGGCCTCTTGGCTGCATTTCTGATCAGCGCTCTCCTTGTTCGGCCTGTGAGTTTAGGTGGACGGCCTTGCCTTGGTAGGTTTACAGTTGTGCCATACTCCTTCCATTTCTGAATGATCGCTTGAACAGTGCTCCGTGGGATGTTCAAGGCTTGGGAAATCTTTTTGTAGCCTAAGCCTGCTTTAAATTTCTCAATAACTTTATCCCTGACCTGTCTGGTGTGTTCTTTGGACTTCATGGTGTTGTTGCTCCCAATATTCTCTTAGACAACCTCTGAGGCCGTCACAGAGCAGCTGTATTTATACTGACTTTAGATTACACACAGGTGCACTCTATTTAGTCATTAGCACTCATCAGGCAATGTCTATGGGCAACTGACTGCACTCAGACCAAAGGGGGCTGAATAATTACGCACACCCCACTTTTCAGTTATTTATTTGTAAAAAATGTTTGGAATCATGTATGATTTTCGTTCCACTTCTCACGTGTACACCACTTTGTATTGGTCTTTCACATGGAATTCCAATAAAATTGATTCATGTTTGTGGCTGTAATGTGACAAAATGTGGAAAAGTTCAAGGGGGCCGAATACTTTTGCAAGCCAGTGTATAATCACACCACATGAAACTATATACAGTGCACGGGACTGGAGTTTCCAGGGATCCAGGGATGGAAGGAAAACGGGACTAAAACACACTCCACACGCCTACTCTTCACTCTCCACTTTCACAATCCTCTTCAGCACTCACGCTCACATCCTCTCCACACCTCACTGCCAGACTCAGGGGAACAAATCAGGAAACAGGGATGGGTCCAGGAATCTATATACAAGGAAACACAGTAAGAACAGACTAGAACTTTAAACGGCAAACAGAGACTAATAGAGCTGTACTGACGAGAGTTACTCAACAATCCAGCAAAGAAGCATTCTAAGCCACCATCTTAAATAGCAGCTCAGGTAATCAGGCAGATTCACAGCCTGATTACAACAGGTGCATGGGCCAAGGGCGGGAGCCCAGCTGAGCTCCGGCCAGGCAGACCTGAGAGATAGAGACAAAAACAAAAACAGCATTTAGCCTGAAATTAGGTCAACCAAGGAGACACGGAGACCATGACACATGCAATGTATTGTTTTTAACTAAGTACTTTTCTTAAATTCATCACTACAGGTGTTCCACACACTAACTCCTCTGACTGTAATGCTGTAATATTTTACATTAGTCCTTACTAAAGGCTTGCTGAACATAAGGATTCCTCTCAGGTCATGAGTATCCGGTCTTATTTCGAACAGGTTTTGAATATTGTGGGGCAAAAATTTGTTTGCTGCTTTATACATTGATTTTGGAGCTCTGAGGTCAATGAAAAACTTAATTTTAAGAATATATTTAATAAAAAGTGGATTTGATGGTCCTCTTGAAGTGGTTTTATTTATGATTCTTATTGCTTTTTTTTGCAGAATGTGTATTGGATGGCGGCGTCTTTTATTGGTGTTCCCCCTCACATACACACAATATATATATATGTATATATATATATATTAGGGGTGCAACGATACACAAAATTCACGGTTCGGTTCGGTTCAATACTTTGGTGTCACGGTTCGATATTTTTTCGATACAAAAAAAATGTTCATGCCTTTTTTAATTTGTAATTTATTAAGATTATAAATATTTCTTTTAACTCAAAAATACAGTTTTTAAATTAAATGTTGCTGAAACAACAAAATAATAAAAGAATAAAAGAGTTTGGAAACGAGTTTATTACAAAGAAATGTCCTTTTCCAAAATAAAAGCTATGCTATACCCTTCCTCTGGGGTAAATTCTCAGGAGCATGTTGAACATATCAGGTCCCCATAAAATGAACTACTCTCTGATGGACCTTACCTCACACTGTGAGGTGACTGTATTTTCTATTCTTGGCAGAATATAAAACAAACACACCCAATCCCTGACATGAAATTTTTTTTAGAACCATGTTCTATGGTGTACAGAAAACACATGAAAACTTAAATCTGGTAAAGCTATACTTCACATATTTTCTGTTGTGCAGACTTGGCATCATGTAAAACAAAAAAACCACCATGTAAAGAATAAAAAATAAATAAAATAAATACAAATAAAAGCTATTCTATACCCTTCTTCTGGGGTATATTCTCAGTAGCATATATAACAAATCAGGTCCCCATAAAATGAATCATTCTTTAATGGACCTCCCCTAACACTCATCTTCTGGAGTGCTAGCACTTAGCTGCATATACAGCATAAACAACTTAAATAAAAGGTCCTGTTAAATACAAACCAAAACATAGTTTACTCAATTTCCATGTTCTTTTTCAGAAAAATTAGGATGTCCACATGTTCTGCTGACAGTACAGATCTGCTTGCTGTGACAATGTCACCTGCTGTGGAAAACACCCTCTCACTTGGGACAGAGGTTCCAGGTACAACCAAGTAACACTGTGCCAACTTAGAAAGATGAGGGTACAAGCTGTGATGTTCCTTCCACCATCTCAGTGGGTTATCATCTGTGGGAATGCAGTCTGCTAACCTGTACAAGTTAATTTCCTCCTCTACCACTTCGGCTGCAGACCTGGTCCTTGGCTCCTGTGCCATGAACAGTTCTCCAAACAACTCCTTCATGGCTGACTTTTTCTCTGGTGGAGATGCTGATGGTGAATCTGAAGAGTTTGCTGCTTGAGTCTCTGCGGAGGTCGCAGTTTCTGTGGTGCCAGCGGCTTGGTCCTGAGGAAATATAAACAACCAAACTGTTAATTGTATTTGTTTAACTAATATTTATAAATCAAGCAGTAGCAAAATAAAATTTAAAAAATAAAAAAAAGAAAACCTACTTGTTCAATGTTCAGGACAAGTTCTCTGCTGAGTGCTCCATAGACTCTCAGCTGAGTGACATCATTCAAGTGTTGCAGGGACTTGAATCGAGGATCTAAAGCTGTGCACTTGTGTGGGTAATTCTGAAGGGCAGGATCAGCGTATCTCTGCTCCAGGTCCTCCCTGATGTTTTTTTTACATCTCTCACTGCTGGGCTGTCATCATCAGACTGCGCCATAGAGTTCAGGATGTTCATTTTAAGTGGCAGGATCATGGATACTGTTGGAGATGACGCTTCACACATCATGACTGTCACAGTTTTTAGGGTTTTCATGACTGTAACAAGATTTTCAGCCAGTGCATGTTCTTCCTGAGTTAGATTCTGAATGTTCTTCATATTCTTCTTCACAGTACTGTCGGCCATAGCAGCATACACTGCAGCTTGCTGTTCAAGGTACAGGGAGTGCAGAATTATTAGGCAAGTTGTATTTTTGAGGAATAATTTAATTATTGAACAACAACCATGTTCTCAATGAACCCAAAAAACTCATTAATATCAAAGCTGAATGTTTCTGGAAGTAGTTTTCAGTTTGTTTTTAGTTTTAGCTATTTTAGGGGGATATCTGTGTGTGCAGGTGACTATTACTGTGCATAATTATTAGGCAACTTAACAAAAAACAAATATATACCCATTTCAATGATTTATTTTTACCAGTGAAACCAATATAACATCTCCACATTCACAAATATACATTTCTGACATTCAAAAAAAAAAACAAAAACAAATCAGCGACCAATATAGCCACCTTTCTTTGCAAGGACACTCAAAAGCCTGCCATCCATGGATTCTGTCAGTGTTTTGATCTGTTCACCATCAACATTGCGTGCAGCAGCAACCACAGCCTCCCAGACACTGTTCAGAGGTGTACTGTTTTCCCTCCTTGTAAATCTCACATTTGATGATGGACCACAGGTTCTCAATGGGGTTCAGATCAGGTGAACAAGGAGGCCATGTCATTAGTTTTCTTCTTTTATACCCTTTCTTGCCAGCCACGCTGTGGAGTACTTGGACGCGTGTGATGGAGCATTGTCCTGCATGAAAATCATGTTTTTCTTGAAGGATGCAGACTTCTTCCTGTACCACTGCTTGAAGAAGGTGTCTTCCAGAAACTGGCAGTAGGACTGGGAGTTGAGCTTGACTCCATCCTCAACCCGAAAAGGCCCCACAAGCTCATCTTTGATGATACCAGCCCAAACCAGTACTCCACCTCCACCTTGCTGGCGTCTGAGTCGGACTGGAGCTCTCTGCCCTTTACCAATCCAGCCACGGGCCCATCCATCTGGCCCATCAAGACTCACTCTCATTTCATCAGTCCATAAAACCTTAGAAAAATCAGTCTTGAGATATTTCTTGGCCCAGTCTTGACGTTTCAGCTTGTGTGTCTTGTTCAGTGGTGGTCGTCTTTCAGCCTTTCTTACCTTGGCCATGTCTCTGAGTATTGCACACCTTGTGCTTTTGGGCACTCCAGTGATGTTGCAGCTCTGAAATATGGCCAAACTGGTGGCAAGTGGCATCTTGGCAGCTGCACGCTTGACTTTTCTCAGTTCATGGGCAGTTATTTTTGCGCCTTGGTTTTCCACACGCTTCTTGTGACCCTGTTGACTATTTTGAATGAAACGCTTGATTGTTCGATGATCACGCTTCAGAAGCTTTGCAATTTTAAGACTGCTGCATCCCTCTGCAAGATATCTCACTATTTTTGACTTTTCTGAGCCTGTCAAGTCCTTTTCTTTTGACCCATTTTGCCAAAGGAAAGGAAGTTACCTAATAATTATGCACACCTGATATAGGGTGTTGATGTCATTAGACCACACCCTTCTCATTACAGAGATGCACATCACCTAATATGCTTAATTGGTAGTAGGCTTTCGAGCCTATACAGCTTGGAGTAAGACAACATGCATGAAGAGGATGATGTGGACAAAATACTCATTTGCCTAATAATTCTGCACTCCCTGTATCTTTCCATCATATCATGAGAGGAGTTCCACCTAGTTGGAACATCTTGAATCAGTTTTTTTTCACTAAGCTGCAACAGTTGCTGTTTTTTCTTAAACACATTACATCATGTTGTGCTTCTGTGAAAGAAGGAGACAATTCTTCTCATCTTTGCCAGGAGATGGGAAACCTTCTGCACTGCCATTCCTTTCTGAGCAGCTATATTAATAGTATGTGCAAAACATCTGATTTGTGGCCCCAGTCCAGCAGCTGTGACGGCATTAACTATGTTCTTAGCATTGTCAGTAGTTACAGGTATTGTCACATTTGGTCGCACTAACTTCCAGTCTTCCACAGCTTCAGAGAGACCTTTGGCTAAGTCGTCAGTGGCTTGACTTTCGACCAGGCGTGTCTGCAAAACACAGTTTTTCATCTGCCATTCTGGATCAATGTAATGTGCGGTGACAGTGAGGTAGCTCTGTGTAGCTTTTGACGTCCAGCCGTCTGAGGTCAGAGCAACAGCGGCTGCTGCTGACACTGCCGTCTCTAATTTAGCTTTTGTCTCCATGTACAAAGCAGGAACTGCGGTATCGGTGAAATAGGTTCGTGAAGGAATACTGTAACGGGGCTCAAGTACTCTCAGCATTTCCTGAAACCCGGTGTTTTCTGCAACAAAAAAGGGTCACATGTCGACAGCAATAAAAGTAGCAATTGCCCAGTCGATTTCTTTTGCCCTCTTACAATCATGCGCTAAAGGCTGTCTAAATGACTCTGGCAAAGTTTGTAGCATGTGCGTTTGTTGTTGTTTTTGTCTGCCTTCACTTGTCTTTGCACTAGGGTGATATTGACATAAATGTGCATTCATATTTGTTGTGTTCCCACCGATGTAATTAACCATGGCGTGACACATCCGACATACTGTTGTAGTTTTGTCCACAACGCACTTACCATCAGGGTCATACTTCACACGAAAGCCAAAAGAGTTCCAAACGCCAGATTTCAATGACAGTGGAGGAGGTTCAACTTGCCATGTTGCAATGAGCTTAACTTCTGTCTCGCTAGCTTGACTGAATGCATGTAGGTGGCGCTCAGTGGATCTGCGCTCGACAGTGCAGCCTAGGTGGAGTAGTCAAATGCAGATTCACTGAGCGCTCAACACAGACAGCATCGTCAGAAGAAAAGTTGATAGAATAAATTAAAAAATTTGTATTGTTCGATATATATGCGTACCGAACCAAAAGCACTGTATCGAACGGTTCAATATCGATACGAGTATTGTTGCACCCCTAATATATATGTATATATATATATATACGTTTATACCTGGTGACAGGATCTTGGTGATGGGTTCTGATTCTGCTTTGATAACTGGTGGAAATAAATTAGTTGGTAGCCCAATTTTTAATGTAATGAAATGCTTATTTACCTTAGATTGTTACAAATTGCCAGGTGATGTCTGCTGTTGCTTTGCTCGCAATGCCACCATTAAATAGCTCTTACTCACAATGAGTCTCACCTTGTGCCCGAGTATGACTCTGGGCTAAGCTGTAGAAGACAGAAGACAATATTCATCTGCTAGAGAAAAACAGTGAGAGAGAAAGGACAGATAACGACAGAAATATTGGTGATGAGACTTTTTTTTAAAGATGCTTCAGAATTACGGAATTATGGACTGTGTGGTTTTCATTTGAGGTGTAAGTTCAGTAAGGTCAAATTTTACTAGTATCTGTACATTTAGAGTATAAATAACATATAAACATAAAAAAAAAACCCATTCAGCACTTTTTTTTGCTTGCAACTTCATATGAATAATGTGCTGCCCTTGTTAAAAAAATCTCAGTAACATGCCATCGTGTTTTTCTTTTCTCACAGCAGCAGATGTTGCTCTACCTGCATTCACTCTGCTGGCCTTTATGGACAGGGAAACTCAAAACAAGAAAAACATTAAAACACTGAAAAATTTCTCAAATATTCATAGTTTTCAAATACTGGTGTCTCCCGTAAAATGTAATTCACCCACAATGCAAGGAGATATTTAAAGAAAAGTAACCATTATTCTGGAATTGTATTTATTTATTACAACTTTGTAAACTCAAGGAGGAGACACAAATCCCTTTGATGTTCCATCTGCCAAATAAAACATGTGACTCCTTGTGATAAGGGACCTTTGTTATATATTTTAATATTACATCTTCTAAAGTCACATATTTCTGAGATAAATGAATAAATGACCCTAACCCTAAAACTACTAGTTTTTTGTTCTTTTTTCTTTAAAAAAAATATTTTACAAGGGGTGCTGTAACGACTGGCTTTTGTGACAGAGGGTGCTGCCGCACTTCACATTCACCGTATTTCACATGGCCTTTCTCTGAATCACACCAAATGATTCATTTGCATGCAATATCATACACATTGGAATCACATTTCAACAACATTAGTCACATAATTGTTCAATCTTAAACTCTGGTTTCAATAATGATTGCAGTCCCAGTTTTGCTGCTGAAACAAAACATAGTATTTAAAAAAATATTTTCAGTGTTTTCTATCAAACCAAACTAATGCTGCGTTAAATACACCTTGTAATTTAATATTCCTCATGTTCACATTCTGATTGTGATGCATTAACATACTAACACACTCTTATTACCACTAATCCCACAAGTAAACAGTTTTATACATATTTGCTCCTTTTTGTTTTGACCAAGATATACAACAGATAATTGATATTTTTAAAGGATAAAAAATGATAGAAAATGTATACAAAAGTACTGTTTTCCAAGCAATGGTGTGGGTCCATTAGAGATGGTTAACAGAGCTATGGTGGGATTTTACAGACAGTTACATTTTTTAAAACTTTCCCACCACATGATGCATCTGCTTATAGAAGCCCAAAAATACAGCCCTCAAAGTAATCAGTGATGTATGAATGATAATATTAATGGTTTATATTTTGGTTTATGATTTTGGTATATGGTTTATATAATGGTTTGTATTTTCCATTTATAGTATTTATGATCATTGCTCTGACTTTCCCACAGCGAGGGAGTCCCACCAGCAGCAGCAAAGCTGCCATTGCTGTGATGAGCACAGTCTGTGAGACGAGATACATACTGTAGGCTGTGAGGAGGAGTCTTTCTGAGTTGCTGTGTGAATGACTGCAGAGATGATATAAATAATCTAATTGGCTGTGCTCACATTTGGTAACCATTTAACATATATCATCATTATTGTTTAGCACTGGCAAATTCAATAACTGACAATTGACCCGAAACTGCAGTTCCTCCAATGTCCACATGAGGCTATCTCCACTTTCTCTCTAACTGTGAGTTTGTGTGTGAGTTAACCACACATTACCTTACAGGGGCAGAGTCCTCCTGGGATCTCCGCCCCTTCCTGCACACCTGTGCTAATCAGCTCACCTGTTCATCATCTGGTGATCAGCTGGCTCCTTTAAATGCAGAGGGTTTTCCTTCAGTGTTTGTCTGACTGCTAAACCAGTCGCAGTAATAACAAGCCTCTAAACTGTAAGTCTGTTTTTATGCCTGCCATTTTCTTACCCGTCTGCTCCTCCGCCCAGGAGCATGTTCTGTTTTCCTCATGGAGAGGATTCTGTCACACTGTCCTGTGTTAAGGATAACACTATCATGTCTCTAAAATATATAGAGATCGTGAATTTTCGTTCTTTAGACGTTTCGTAAATTGTTTCCTCATTTTTACTATAAATAAATCCACTGAACTCGAGTCCCGTGATTGGCTAGCTATAGACTTATAGAGACTTTTATGTCTCTTCATAAATGAATTGATGGGCCGAGGTGTGATGTAAACATCATCCACAATTTAGAACAGTATAAATTTACATTTTCAGTTAAACTGATTGGTAATTTCTTTAATTGATAATTGCATTAATAAATTTTATCTGCACACACACAATTTTCCTCAATATGATTTTCTATGTTTGTTATACTATTATGTAACATTGTGTAAAACTAAGTCATGGCATAGGGAGGGGAAATTCTGATTAAATAATTCTTATTCACTGACCTTATTTAGCCTCTCAAAATATAACCTACTGTAACCTGTTGAGGCCAAACCCATAAGAGCTGAACACTTCCTCTCTCAGCTCCTGACTTCTGCTTTCACACAGTCTGACCAAACAAAATTAGGGCTTCAGATCATTTTCTTTGGCTTTATCAAAGCGAAGTTCCTGCATGAATTAAGACACCACCTATTTTGTCTGGGTAATAGACCGCACTTAAAGTCAGTTAAAGTCATCCCAGTATCAAACTTGGCAGTTATATCTCGTTGCTGACCACAAACTCAGTACGTCTGTTTTGGAAAAAAGTTACGTGACACTTTGACATTAGCGTTGACCACAGTGGGTGTCTTTGAAAGCTGCAGCAGCTTCTTTATTGCAACAGCATTCATACATGTGTAAAAACAGAAAGATCAAAGGCGCTGGTTAAAGTTCAACTTCTAAATAACAGTCAGGTGTCTTTGCTTGTGTTCAAACTTTATACATACTTATAACCAAATCAGAATCGCAACTAGCTCTATCTGACTAAATAAAGAAACGTTATTGCAGTCCAAACACTTGTACATCGAGCCCTGATGACAATGTGCAACTTGGCTAATTACAAAAACAAATATGCGATAAACCCGGGTTAGTTCTTTGTTTTCACTCTCACTCAGATGTGATTATGCCCTCAGACAGCTCTCTCTCTCCAACCTGTAAGACACACACGCAATAGCTTAATAATACAGTGGTGATAAGATAAGCTAAGATAACTCATCGTCACTGCAAAGTCATACTTAGCATAAGGTAATTTCTAAGTTATTACCACTCATTTACCAAAGTAATAACCACTTAATATCCAAATAATATCATGGTAGCAACAGTGGTCACAGTTGAGTAATATTACATTGAAAAATGCTTCTTTTTATTGTAATGAAAAGGGACAGTGGGAACGAAGGGAATAATAACCACATCTATATTATTCATGATAATCTCTGTCTGTTATTCAGTGTATTCATTAGGCTTGATTTAAAATTTTAGGAAAATTTGACATTTAGGGTTACAAAGAAAATCGATGTCATTCCTATATCCCCCCATTTTGTTGCTAACGGAAGACTGAACTAAATAAAAACTTAAATTTCTAATTGAATTTTTGCTGTTTGCCTCTTAATTCTACTTTGACAACAAGAATATGAACTACTCTAAACAGCTTGTTGGTTTTAATGCTGCCTTGGTACAAAACAAAGATATTACACTTTATGCTTCTGATCTATTTGTATTATATTTACTGTGTAACACACATTTTTTATGTTTTTTGTTTATTTATTTTCAAATTTATGAGTACTCCATCCATATTCATTTGTTTTATGGGTTGTCAAAAAGTAAAATTCTTGGTTGTATTTTTCATTTTTTTTCTCCTGCAGTAGAACACTTTGTGAGACAAATAATGCTAGTCATGCTAGTTAAATGCTAGTTAAACAATAACAGTCAATGCTGTTATTGTTCAAAGGGGAAAGTAATTGACTTCAACTTGAAGTTAATTTTGAAACTGAATGAGGTCTGAAGTTGTACTTCATGCCAAATATTTTGAGCTGTTGTGATAAAGAATATGTCTAAAAGATCAGCTTTAAAATTGTATTTTATGTAGTTTTCATTTCAGGCATACATTTCGGAAGCTCAAATTATCACTCGCATCTATACATTTATAACTATTACATATATGTCTAACAATGATACAGACAACACCACATGAGAAAACAAAGATAATACCTTTCACAGAATTAATTTTGTGATACTGTTGCTCAGTAAAATATCTGCTGTCTTTCAATTTTATTTAAAAACTGGATAAGAAAATCAGACATTGTATCTGACAGAAAGATAAACATTTTCATATACTACTACTACTACTACTACTACTACTACTACTACTACTACTACTACTACTACTACTAATAATAATAATAATAATAATAACAATTATTTTTATTACCTCTCTTAAAGCAATCTTTGCCAATGTGATATAATCCCACTGCCACCAACAGAGCACTAAATGAAATGGTAGAAATGATCCAAGGTGTGGCAGCAGAGGAGGAATGGCTCCCTTCTTCGTCTGGATTTGTTGTTTAATTTAATTTATTTTGAGAGTCAAAATAATAGTTAGAAAAGACAGGAAGGTTTAAATGAGAAAAGAATGGTAAAACATCAAATGTCAATTTTAGCTTCTTCATAATGACATTAAACATCTTGGCAATCAACTTAAAAGCTTCTAAAACACCATGGAAAGTTTGGGACACCTATTTTAGTTAATTTAGTTTAAGTCTGCAATTAAGCTTTGCACAGTGGAAACTTCTCAGTATTTCAAATATGCTAATACAAACAGATTCAACAGCTTTGCATCAAGAGAATCAGCTGTCTTTCATATCTCAGTTATAAATAAAACCTTATTTTAAAACATCTCAGTGTCTCACCTGTGACGTTCAGCCAGCTCTCTGGTGATTCTCCAACTCCTGAGATCCTACACTTGTAAAGTCCTTCATCTGACTTGGAAACTCTTTGGATGGTCATGTTTCCTGTGGAGCTTCTGTGGATGGGACATCCTTTTTTGTAAAAATCAGATGTGAAGTTGGAGGATGCAATTTTGTTCCTGCAGCTCAGAGTCACAGTTTCTTCCATTAACACAGGAACAGCAGGACTCTCCAGGATCACAGAACCAGCTAAATGACATGCATTTGATAATTACATACATGAAATAAATTCAATTAAAAAATATTAGAAATATTGTTATTTCCTCAAAAGTACCAGTGACAGAGATGTTGATGCTGTTGCTTCTTCTCCCTCCTTCAGTCTCATACCAGTACTCTCCACTGTTGTATGTATAAACAATTTTAATGGAGCAGGATGATCCTGTTGGTGTCCTCTTGTTAGTTTTACTACATGATTCTACTTTCCCTTTAATTTTATGCACAACTTCACAATAATCGACTCCTTCACAGTAAAATGCTACTGATTCATATTCAAAGAACTGCAATCTGTTTGGAACAACACGAAGAGAAACTGCATCTGAAAAAAAGAAAAAAGAAAGACTCAGTTTAGAGTTTTACTACTAAAACTGGCATACTGCACTTCAACAGTGAATGAATAAAACATTAAATAATGTGTTATCTCATTTTTATTTATTTATTTATTTTTTTTGTCCCGTTTGGCTCTTCAGCCATCAGAATTTTTGTCTGAAGGCCAAGAAAGATGCCCAACAGATTTACTTTACCAAGTGGATCATCGTGGCCTTGCCATATTGGTCCATTTGATTGAACTTTATTATTACTATGTATTTATTTTATTTTATTTTCAGTTGTTACAGATGGGACAGACATAACTCAGCGATAAGGAAGGGAGAAAGAGAGAAAGAGAAAGAGAAAGAACAACAGAGCGGAAGACGGACAGTAAGAAGGGTCACTTAAAAAAATCTCCTGGATGACCTGTTGAGAGAAGAAAAAGCAGAAGAGAAAACAAGCAAAAAGGAGAGCAACATAATAAACACAACACCATCACCATAATCTAGCTAACAGTAAATAACATTAGATACTTAACTGAATTTTCTTATGGAGCACGCAAGACTGATAGCGCACAATGTGCTTTGAAGTAGCAGCCATGGAGCAGAAGCCATAAAGGTGCTGCAGTGACATGCCCACGGGCTCTGCCGGCAGCCAGCTGCGCCAGAGTGCACCGAGCCCCAGGCCCAGAGGCCTGAGGGCCCCCCAACCCCGGAAGCGGCCTGTCCAAGCCACGGGCCCCAGGCCCCGCCAAGCAGCTTGGCGTGAGCTGGTACATACCCGATTACCCGGCCCCGGACACCAAGAACCACCAACGTTTGAGGGCATCAGCGGCAGGGAGTGTGCTCACATATACAAATAGTCGGCACTCACCCAATGTGGAGACAGACAGAAATAGACACTGTACACACAATCATACTCCCCATACATACTGTATACCCAGGTCCAGGCTATCTGTGCTATCTCGTTCAAAATGTGACCTGATATTGATAAACACAAGCAAACAGCTGGTACTCACCAACTTTCTGATCCTGTACCATCAACAGAATCATGATGGTCATCACTGAAGAGGGACAAAATAGCTAGTTACTATAACACATACTGTATAATTGCTAAATATACTGTACTAAGTATAAATGTAAAGTATTATTACATCTCATACGTAGTACATAAAAAATACAATAGCCAACTTTTTTTACCTAAAATATAAAACAAATAAAACTGTCATATTTTTAATCAGAATAAATAACCTACATTTTATAATAATGTGGAAATAGAGAAAGTACTCACACAGTCTGATACAGAGAGCTCTGATCTCCATGTCGTCTTGATATATACTGAAGACTGTAACAGCAGTGAGCAGGGGTGTCTCTTTGCTACTAAAAGTATTTTAAATAGTTTTAGAACCTAATGCAACTATCTAGTTTTAGAAAAGCTGTTTCCAAAGAAGCTGAGTGTCTTTTGTGTCAAGTCAAGCCTCACTGTGTCAGTTCACTGTCAGTGGGCGGAACAACAAACCAGTTCAGAGTAATGCTGTGTTTGATGCAGCTTGTAGACTGGTTCCTGTTTCCTGTGCTCAGTTTGGTGAACAGTGCTGAGATATGTTACAAAATAGTAAACATTTAAACCTCTTCTCAGGGTACTCAGCCCACTCAGGGAAACACCAAAGTCGTTGAAGATATGTTCAATCACAGGACAGTAAATGTTACTATACATAAAGTAATGCCATTCTGACATTCAAACATAGTTCATTTTTATATTGATCTATGTCGTAAATGTGCAAAAATACTGAGATTTAACGAATGAAACCGAAAAATCATTCAAGTTGAAATTACATCTACAAAACAATACCTCATTACGCCTAAATATAGTTAAAAATTGAACTGAGACCTTTCCTTCTTAACATCTCTTTAATCTTCTTAGAAAACCACAATACATGGGAACAAGAAAGCTTGACCATAGGCTAAAACTAATTTGGTAATCATGCAACTACCCACACCTGGGCAGAGCATGTGCAGTGTGTGGGCATGATGTTGTCTCTGAGGAAGCCGGTTTTCACAGCCAACCCAAAGAAGTCTGTGGTTGGATGGGTGGATAAAATAAATAAATAATAAATAATTTGTTTGACATATTGGACTTTCAGTGTGTTGTATATATTTTGTATAAAGGTGTGGATACAACAATATTTAATACATAGAAATGCTTAATGCTATGATTGTCTGTCTTCACCCTGGTTAGTTATGCACATTACTATCTTCATTTGTAAATCATCATATATGCATCACTGGAAAAACTGACTGCTATAAAGTAAGCCCTGGTTTCAAAGGGTCTGTCTAACTTTCAGACGTCTGAAAGAAAATGATGATGAAAGAAAATGATCACAAAATTCGCAGAATGAATCTGTTTTTCCTTGGTTGGTTTAGCCAAAGGAGTTCATTTTCCCTCATCATGCACAAGGGACGTCCTAGTTTAGACTTATACTAAAACTATTGTGATAAATGAAAAAACAACAACACTTGAGCAAGTGGAAGCAAAAAAGAGGTGTGTTTTAAATACAGGCTATTACATGTTCCAGAGAAAGAGGTTCAGTAAAAATACTTGTTTTCCCTGCATTTTCTGCTCCCTCAAACAAAATGGTAAGCAACTTTCAAATCAATGAGCAAATTAATGGCACTCAGCAGCTTTCTGATCATGTGCACACAGCAGGATCATGAGGGTCATCACTGAAGAGAAAAAAAAAATGAACCCCAGATTATAAAAATTCTGTTGACTCCTACACTGTTCCAAAAAATAGTAATGTCAAAGTATCTTACTGTATATTTTACAGTTTTGTACTGTTTTTCTGGAATATCATTAAATTTACATAAGTAGACTGTGATTTTACATGTCAAATGTAAAATAACAAAACATCACTGTTAATATAGTAAAACACAGTTTACTTGTTTTTTAAATATATTTTTTTGTACATATGCATATTTAAATTGTAAAAATACATTCAGAAATGTATCATAATTTCACAAATATTTGTCTGTTATGTGAGAGAATGATCTGTTAAATTCAAATGTAATACTATAGAAAAATATATAAAATGATCGAAAATTAATGAGAATAATAAATAATTAAAGGAGTATTTGAATTATAATTTTGTTGAAAATTCCATGTCATCTAGGTCTGATTCAATAATTCAGAGGTAACAAGTGAAAATATAATTAATAGGAATAAAAACTAAAAAAAAAGAACATATAAAACATTGCACGGCCACGCTGTGGTAATTATATATTTTAAAAAATAAATGTAGAGGTAGGAATTGCAATTAATATAAATCTCAAATTCTTCACAACATTCCTGAACAGAAATAGGCCTCTGCACCTGGGGTGAGGGTGTGGCCATGAAAATTTGCCATTGGATGTTGGGACACATAATAACATGACGCTAAGCATCGGCCAATGAATGTGAACTAACAACCACAAGGTCGCGGCTGCACTGTAGGAAAAAATCCTAATATAAAAGTATTTTACTGTGCATTTTACAGTTTTGTTCTGTTCTTCTAGAATATCATTAAGGTTACATAAATAGACTGACTTCACATTTCAAATGTCAATTAACGTTAAATCACTGTAATGTAATAAAACATAATTTTCATGTTTATTAAATGTATCTGTCTGTACATATGCATATTTAGATTGTTAAAATACATTCACAAATGTATCATGATTTCACAAATATCTGTCCGTTATTTGAAAGATTGAACTGTTGGATTCAAATGTAATGCTACGGTAAAGTATATAACATGATTCCTATAAGCCTGTGTTACCTCACATAAGTATTATTATCATTGCTATTTAGGGCGATCGTGGCTCAAGAGTTGGCAGTTCGCCTTGTGATCAGAAAGTTGCCGGTTCGAGCCCCGGCTTGGACACTCTCGGTCGTTGTGTCCGTGGTCAAGACTCTTCACCTACTGCCTACTGGTGAGGGTGCGATATGGCAGCTTCGCGTCTGTCCCAGGGCATGCGATCCATTATTATTTAAACCAACTGTTAACTGTATATTTCTGTACATTTACGTATTATGATTCATATTGCCACATTCATTGACCTTGTTTATAGGTAATTTCATTGTTTAATCAGGTTAAAATGTTCCTAATTTAATGTCTAAAAGCACTTGGAAAAGGCAGAATCCCATGTAAAATTAGCGCAACAAACTGTATTGTCATTACTGAAAATAACCGTATTTTTATGAGGAAGTTATTTTCTGTTGTTTTACGGTAGTATTTTGGCACCTCAGCTGCCGGAATACTACCGTTTTTTTAAGGTGTTTTTTTTAACAGTGTACAGTTGCTTACAAATGGATTGAAACATCTCATAACCACTACACAAAAAAACAAATAAAAAATAAAGGTAATTTTTTGGCATTTAATACATTTTTTAGGTTTAATAAATTAGTTGTAGTTTAGTAGTTATGTGGAAATAGACACACAGTCTGATACACAGAGCTCTGACCTCCATAATGCTGTGGTGCTGACCATGTGGACAACTGCCAAATGTAAAAAATGGGCTTGGCCCTTCTCTTCTTAGCGATTACCAACCAATCTCACACTTAATGTTCATTGCTAAAAATTTTTTTAAAGGGTTGTAGCTAACCTGCTGACAGTTGTCTGGGACAAATAATTTGTATTTGACAAATTTCAGTCTGGTTTTCGTAAAGCTCATTCTACTGAGACTGTTCTTTCAAGTGCAAGTGAATGTTGTATTTTGGTGATGTTGTCCTCTGTTAACCAACACATTTTGCTTAATTAATTCATTAAATAAGCAAAAGTGTTTTTGTATCTGCTTTGCAGTGGTCTACATCATATCTATTTTGTCTCAGTACTAGACCACACTTAAAGTCAGTTAAAGTCATGCTCAGTTATATTTCATTGGTGATCACAAACTCAGTACGTCTGTTTCGGAAAAAAGTGATGTGACATTTTGACATTAGCGTTGACCACGGTGGGTGTCTTTGAAAGCTGCAGCAGCTCTTTTATTGCAACAGCATTTATACATTTGTGAAAACAGAAAGAAGATTGAACAAGTTGGTTAAAGTTCAACTTCTAAATAACTGGCAGGTGTCTTTGCTTGTGTTCAACTTTCTATACTTACAACCTCGTGGGAATGGCAACTAGCTGTATTTCACTGAATAAAGAAAAGCTATAACAGTTTATAGGCATGCAAATCAAACTGAGATAACAATTTGCAGCTTGGTTAATAAGAAAAAACAAGATATGATAAAAACAGGTTACTTCTTTGTTTTCACTCTTGCACAGATGTGATTATGTCTTCAGTCAACTCTCTGCAACCTGTAAGACACACAAAAGAAATGTGGAGGGGAAAAAAACCCAGAATAAATCACAGCAAAATTTTCTGGCTCAACTTCACCTACTTCCAAGGTGCATGGGGAAATGAAAAAAATCATAATGCAGGAAAAAAACCAGAATAGACAAAAAAATTATTGTGATGCATGTCTGTGAGGGTCTGGACTTCTTTAAGTTTCCTTGAAAAGCCTAGCCCCACAATATCATGTGATTTAACCGTCAAAGTGGGTCTTCTATGTTGTTCTGAGTGTGTGGTCTGACTCAGTTAAAAACTGGTTCATCCCAAAGACAAAACTGCTAAACACAGACGTAACAATGTGGTGTATGCTGTACAGTGTAGCGAGGAATGCCCAGACCTCTACATTGGAGAGACCAAACAGCCACTTCACAAACACATGGCTCAACATAGAAGAGCCACCTCCACGGGACAACTGCATCTAAAGGACAAAGGTCACTCTTTCGAGGATACCAATGTTCACATTTTGGACAGAGAGGACAGATGGTTTCAAAGAGGAGTGAAAGAAGCCATCTATGTCCACTGTGAACGACCATCTTTGAACAGAGGCGGTGGCTTACGACACCAACTGTCTGCCATCTATAATCCAGTTCTAAGATCCCGTCCCAGACGCCTTAACGCCCACTCACACCCTGGGCCATCTGACCTCAGAGAAACACATGATAGGATGGGGCCAGGTTTCACAATGAGCTCACCCAAAACCTTGGCTGATTAGGACCCACACCCGCTTTCACACCTTGGCTCATTTGAGTAGGTAGAGGATCATTAGGGGGTCCATGACCCTCTTGGGGGAAACTCCCATAGGGCTTAAAATCTGGGACTCTCCACCAATTGCTCTTAAAAGTGAAGAAGCTTCTCGGATGAAAGGTGAAACATCTTCAAGGAAACTTAATAGAAGTCCAGATACTTTTTCTTTTCAAGCTCCTTAGACTATGGTACATATTACAGACCAATAGAGTAGTTCCCAAACAAGCATGTTCATTGAAAAACATTAGTTTTCTTATTCTGTCTACTGAAATCAGCATTTTTACATACACATTGGGAGTTAGTTACTGGTATGAATAAAAAAGTATACTTAAGCCATGTATGAAGTTGTCTATTTCACCCATCCCAAACTTAAAGATCTCTTTTATCCATCACAGATTGTGTGAATGCAGCACATAAGGCATCCCTGTCCCCAGTCTTACTTACTGTACAGTGGAATAGAAGGGATCCACAGTGATGGGTTGGCAAGGACTTCCTGAATAAATTGCTCTGCTGGTTCCTGCTTCTGCTTTGACAACACATGAAATTAAATCAGTTGGTAGCCAAAAGTTTTTACATATTAAAATACTTATTTCTTTTAGATCAAATTACTTGCTGATGGTTTTCAGTGCCATGATGGAGATGCCTTTGAATCACAATTAGTCTTACCTTGTGGTTGAGCGAGGCCTAAGTTGTAGTAAATGGGTCTAGAGGGTGATGCATCTTCATCTTGTAATGAAGAGGGACAGTGCGAGTGAAGGGAATTAAAACCACAGCAATATCAGTCATGATGATCCCTGTCATTCAGTGTATTCAATAGGTTTTAAAATTTTACGAAAATCTGACATTCGAGGTTAGAAAAGGAAACTGATGTCAGTCCTACATTGGCCGATTTTATAAGGTGTTGCTAATGGAACACTGAGCTAACAATGAAACAAAATCATTACACTTTGCAGTTCTGATCTATTTGCATTAGATTTACTGCACAACACATACTTTATGCCCCCAAAATCTCAGACATTTTTTAATGTAATTTTTTGATGTTTCTTTCTTTTTGTTTGTTTTTTTGACTACCGCATCAAAAATTTCTTTGTTTTATGGGTTGTCAAATGGTAAATTCTTGGTTTTATTCTGCATTATTTTCCCCCTGCAGTAGAACACTTTGAGACAAGTAATGCTGGTCCCTAAATATTTTTATTTAAAAGAGAAAGTAATTGGGTTCAACTTAAAGTTAACTTTGAAACTGAATGCATGTCTGAAGGTGAACTTCATGCCACATGTAACTATTTTGAGATACAGTAAGTTTCTAAAAGATCAGCTTTAAAATCATATGTGGTTTTTGTTTGAGGTGTACGTTTTGGAATCTGAAATTATCTCTCACATCTATACAGTTATAAATATTTCATACACGTCAAACAAAAACGCAGACAACACCACATGAGAAAACAAAGGCAATCCTTTTTGTTGCTGAGTAAAATACCTCCCGTCTCTCTTACAGCAGCACCTGTTGCTCTGCCTGCATCTATGGAGATAAAAAAGAAAAAGCATGAATTTTTCGGTTTTGTTTTTTGGGGGTTGTTTAAACACGTTAAACAGATATAAACAATTTGTTCAAGCCAATTAGTTTCTGACATAAGAAAATCAGACAACGTATCTGGCTGACAAACTAAACCATATAGTAATAATAATAATAACAATTATTTTCATTACCTCTCTTCCAGTAACCTTTGCCAAAGGTATAAAATCCCACTGCCACCAACAGAGCACTGACTAAAATGGTGGCAATGATCCAAGGTGTGGCAGCAGAGGAGGAATGGCACGCCTCTTTGTCTGGATTAGTTGTGTAATTTAAATTTTGAGAGTCTAAATGATGGTTAGAAAAGACAGGAAGGTTTTAATGAGACAAGAATGGTAAACCATCAAATGACATTAAAAATCTTGCCAATCAACTTAAACATTTCTAAAACACCATGAAAAGTTTGGTACACCTATTTTAGTTGTTAATGTCCAATTAAAATTTGCACACTGGAAACTTCTGAGTATTGCAAACATGCTAATACAAACAAATTTAACTGTCACGGCTGCGGTGGCAGACGTGTGACATGACTGACTGGGGAACGAAGAAATACACACAAGCGCAGAATTAAACCTAAGAGCTAGAAATCACAATCCTGGAAGGTCAACAGAAACCAAAACCCCAATAATCATAAACCAAGAACCAATAGACTAATAAACAATACAAAATCAAAACACTGGGCCACGAGCCCAGGACCGTAAAATTAACAGTTTTGCATAAAGAGCATCAGCTGTCATTCATATCACAATTATGTCTAAACCTATTTTAAAACATCTCAGTGTCTCACCTGTGACTTTCAGCGAGCTCTCTGGTGATTCTCCAACTCCTGAGATGCTACACTTGTAAAGTCCTTCATCTGACTTGGAAACTCTCTGGATGGTCATGTTTCCTGTGGCGCCTCTGTGGATGGGACATCCATTTTTGTAGAAATCAGCTGTGAAGTTGGAGGATGCAATTTTGTTCCTGCAGCTCAGAGTCACAGTTTCTTCCATTAACACAGGAACAGCAGGACTCTCCAGGATCACAGGACCAGCTAAATGACATGCATTTGATAATTACATACATGAGATAAATTCAATTAAAAAATATTAGAAATATTGTTATTTCCTCAAAAGTACCAGTGACACAGAGCTTGATAATGTTGCTTCTTGTTCCTCCTTCAGTCTCATACCAGTACTCTCCACTGTTGTATGTATAAACAATTTTAATGGAGCAGGATGATCCTGTTGGTGTCCTCTTATTAGTTTTACTACATGATTCTACATTCCCTTTGACTTTATGCACAACTTCACAATAATCGACTCCTTCACAGTGAAATGTTACTGATTCATATTCGAAGAACTGCAATCTGTTTGGAACAACACGAACAGAAACTGCATCTGAAAAAAGGAAAATGAAAGAGTCAGTTTAGAGTTTTATTACTAATATTGGCATACTGCACTTCATCAGTGAACAAATAAAACAGCAAATAAAAGAAGAAAAGATATAACATTCATTTCTTTCTCTTACAAAAAAGCTATTTTACCCCCCGTACATTACTTGTTTGTTCAAAATGTGACCTGATATTGATAAACACAAGCAAACAGTTGGTACTCACCAACTTTCTGATTCTGTACCAACAACAGAATCATGATGGTCATCACTGAAGAGAGAAGAAAAAAGAGCTACACAGTAACTAAAACACACACTGTATAATGGCTAAATTTACTAAAATCTTAAAAGTAAATTATTATTACATCTCATACATAGTCCACAAAATGCAATAGCCTTCTTAGTATAGTATAAAACAAATAAAATTATCATATTTTTTTATCAGCATGAATAACCTAAAAAATGTTTTTAGAATAATGTAGAAATAGACAAATTACTCACACAGTCTGATGCAGAGAGCTCCGACCTTCATGTTGTATCGCTGTATATAGAAGACTGAAGCTTATCTGAAATGAGCAGGGCTGTCTCTGTGCTAGTAAGAAATATTTTAATTTTAATTAAATAGTTTTCAGACTTAATGTAATTATCTAGTGTTACAAAAGCCAATTTCAGAGAAGTTGAATGTCTTTTGTGCAAGCCTCACTGTTTCAGTTCACTGTCAGTGGGCGGAACAACAAACCAGTTCAGACTAATGCTGTGCTTGATGCAGCTTGTAGACTGGTTCCTGTTTCCTGTGCTCAGTTTGGTGAATGTTGCTGAGATATGTTACAAAACAGTAAACATTTAAACCTCTTCTCGGGGTACTCAGCCCACTCAGGGAAACACCAAAGTCATTAACGTTATTTTCAATCACAGGACAGTAAATGTTACTGTTACATAAAGTAATGCCATTCTGACATTCAAACATAGCTTAATTTATATTGATCTTTTTTACGTGATTTAATCCAGATATACTCAAAATGATAAGATAAGATAAGATAAGATAAGATAAGATAAGATAAGATAACCTTTATTAGTCCCACACGTGGGAAATTTGTTTTGTCAAAATGATGTAAGGAAGAGAATCTTTTCATGTGTGATAATTGGCATATCTGCTTAAAATGTGTTGCTCTGGTGGCAATAAGCAATAAACACATAATATAAAAAACATAGTGTAACATTTCAACATTTATTTAATCTTTGTCACTGAATTGTACTCCATGGTGATGCTATTTGATAAGAGAAACAGATTTCCCATACACATAAAAGTGAAGACATCCCACCAAAAGCACCAGCAGAGCCACCATCATGATAGCAAAGACAGTTCATAAAATAAGGTAAATATGACAGCCATGGTCTCTCTGAGTCTCTTTCTGATTGGATACAGAGATGATAGAAATTATATTGCGAGACACAGTGGATTACCAAACTGCTGAACTTCAACTGTCTGCTATTTCCTTTAATGAACCTGTGAAGCATTATAGGAAAATAGCAGACAAATGTTCACCAAACAGACCAAAATAAATTGTGTATATATATATATATATATATATATATATATATATATATGCTTTGTTTTGTTTTCTAAGTCATAGATATCACTTAAGATTTTTAGTTAGAAGTGATTTAGATGCTGAGAGGTGTGCTCTGCTTGTTTCTGCTTGATATGACAGGCCATATATTTGTTCTCAAAAGGTCCAAATGGAGATAAACCTTACTGGTAGTAGAAAGAAATGTGCATATGCAAGTGAAAGATGTCTTAATGGTGCACTTTCTGTATTTCATGTTAGAAAAATTGCTTTGAATCAAGCGCTTTGATTTAAGCGCACACACAATAATATACATAGACTATGTCAGCCGAACATTCATGATAACAAACAATATGAAAGGGCAGTAAGTAAAGAACTGATGTACAAGCATTGGTTGAGTAGCAAAAATATGAACACTACAGAAGTGTTAAGTAATATTAAAGCAGTTTCTTTAGCTGTTTCATTGATGTTTGATGATCTGTGGATGATCACAGATTATTATGTAGTGAAGGGAAAAACTTTTCCCCTGCTGCAATCTAGTGGTTACTCTCCGTACTGTGTCATGTCATCTGACTTATTACAGACTCATTACACTGTGATACAGTGTCTGTGGGTGTGTGGCAAAATTTCAGTTATCTGTGATTTCATTTCCCTGTTATTGGCAGAACTTTGTGCCATCAGAAATTGAATTTGAAAACATTAAATTCGAATTTGAATTGCTCAGATTGAATCTGATTAATTTGCTTTGAAATTTTATTTCATCCTTGTTTAAATTTAGCTCTTGGATGCTTTCAGTTTCACTTCTCATCATTCAATTTCAGTTCTTAAATTCAGTTCATGGGGTCATTCATCCGGGTCCTTCAAGAAAGCCGCAGAGTAATCGAGTGCCGATTAATAGAGCGCCGATTAATAGAGCGCTGATTAATAGAGCTACGTTATACCTGTGGACCCAGAGTGTTAGTGAGCTGAGTGTTATTACAACATCTTGAGCTGGAGCAGGGCACAGATTACATGTTCAACAGATAAACTCTCAGGTTGGTAATAAATGTATTACGTGTATAAGAAAAAGCATTGTGTAAACAAATGATAGCCTAACAGTAACTGTAATGCTTATTGTAGCTGTTAGCTTAAACAATTTTATGAAACTTTGAAGTTTCATAAAATTGGGGACCCAAGGAGCCCAAAGTGACCCAAGAAAACACTCCCAACATCATTCAACCAAAAAGCAACATTTTTCAAATTTGTCATTGCAAAATAGATCAAAGATTTCTGAAATGCTGAGACCAAGCAACCTAAACAAACCTCTTGCTGTCAAGGGCTGTGGGTAGCCAGCAGCAATGGACGACCCAAAAAATCAAAAGGCAAATGGTAAACTCAAAACAGCTTTATTGTTGAACACTTGGAAAATCAACACTAACTAAATGGGCAGGCAGGCAGGGAAGCTGGCTGACAAGCAGGCGGAACACACAGTGTGGAACGAGGGAGAATACAACACAGGATGGAAGAAAACAAGGGGCTTAAATACACAACGAATGCCAAGGAACAGGAAACATGGGGAACACAATTTTGGCTATTTACACACAACAAGACAGAGGATGCAAACAATGGGACCACACACACACACAGGCCAGACCCAGACAGACATGACACAGACGAGACCGGGAAAGAACAACCATCAAAACATAACTGAGGCAATGAAACACGAGAACGCAGAGAAAGCACTGTTACAGTGTACATTTTAGGACATCCTCGGGTCTCAGACAAAAACTCGTCAGGTCTCAGAAGTCGGGTGTCAGCCAGTCAGTCAGGTCATCAACGTGTGACAGTGGGAGAGCGTAAAGTCATTGACCTCACCGGAATTTTACCACAGTTTCGGCTCCTAACGACACAAGGTAAGTTTAAAGTTTTCTCCCTTTTGTCTATATTTTTCCCACAGTTGTGTTATATTAAGTTGCAGTTAGGTTGTGAAAGTTACATAATGTATATCAGAGATATACCATACCATCTCAGGTGTGTGCCTGCCCAAACCAAATTGAATATTTTTTTCATGTCATGATTGAACATGGTACACTGACCAGGTTGGGCATTCAGATATATTGAATTTAATGTGTTATTTTACAGATGAAGACCCTGAAACTAAAGTGGGTGGTGATGAAATTTGCAGTTTAGGTGAATGCCTGGACATCAAACTAGATCATTAACATTGACCTTTTTTTTTTGCATCACGTTTCCAGCCCTTACACACTTGTTTACTATGCTTGGTCATTGCACAGTTACAGTATGTAATATGCATCTTATTTTGCAGATGAACTTCCTGAAACTCACATAGGACAAAGTGCTACAGACCAGGTAAAACCATGGCTTCATCTTGAACTGACCAATTAATTTCTTATAACTGTCATAAATGTGGATTATTTCACAGTGCATCCTGCAAAAAGTATATCTTGTCTGAATGTGTTCATAGGATTTCCATCCAGAAACATCCAGCTCAGCTGAATTTGATGCAGGGAGGGTCAGAAAGAAAAGCCAGTCCAAGCAAAGGAAGGAGGAAAATGTAGGGTCATCTCTAGGTCCAGGTGGAGCAGTGAGCCATGGCATGTTACCGCATGCAGTTGTAGATGCAAAAGAAGCTATGGAGAGAGCTGAAGAACTATCTGAAGGTAATGGAAATAGTGGGCATTTAATAGTTTTTGCAGAGTCTTTCAACACAACTCCAAAATTACCATCATGTAAGCATTCTTTCCCATTTAGGGCTAAAATCAAATCATACGACGAAATTGTAAATAAAGGCATAAATGTTTTCATTCTTCACTATTTGGTGCTCCAGTTGGATAAGATATTACTGATCCAGCAGTTAGTAGAAGAATGATTAGCAGTAGCTGTATGTTAATGTATGCTACTGTGTGTTTTTTATTTACAAGTGTATCTTTCACGTGTTCCATATGTGGAAGAGGCTTTAATTACTTACAGTGAGGACAATCTACTGGGAGAAGGGACGTTTGGCAAGGTATATAGAGGTTCTTTTCATGGTACTCCAGCAGCTGTTAAAGGGATCATGTGTGGCCAACAAGGGATGGAGGACAGTGACATTCATCATGAGATAAACGTTTCATTGTAATGTTTTACATGCTTGTTTTGTTTGATTGTCAAAATCGATTGTTCCTAAAGCTGTAACATACTATGCCTCTGTTTTGTGTTTTGTTTTTTATTCTATTGTATTAGGAGACTGTCTCACCCCAACATCGTCAGACTCATGGCAGTTGCCCGCACTGAGTCCTGGTTTTTGTTGGCAGCTGAATACATTCATGACACAACCCTGGAGCAAGTGCTTCACACAGACAGCTGCTTGGTGAAGGTACCAATAGTCATATTTTTATGTTTAATATATTTATGTAGATGTTAATAATGTTATTACATTCATATTCAAAAAATACTTTTTATTGCTGGCATTTGTTTAAATATGTACTTGAAACCATGTTTGTGTACAACATATAAAAAACTGATGACTTTTTTCTTTCTCATGTTTCCGACCATTTAGAATTACCAAAATGATTTTTCTTTGCCAAATGCCAGAAAAGTATGAACTTGGTAAAAGAATAATCTTAACTTTTTAATATTAAGCTTCCTTAGTGTTTTGGTAGAATTGCTTTTTAACATGGATGACTTAGTTACACCAGAATGGACCAAAGTTCCTGTAAAATATTGTGAGAAGCTAGTGGAAGAAAACCTAAAATGTTTGAACTGAGTCAGATTTGTTGGCCACCAGAGGTGGGTCGAGTATCCAAAAATTGTACTCAAGTAAGAGTAGCATTACTTTAAAATATTATTACTCAAGTAAAAGTAAAAAGTAGTTGTCAAAAAAGTTACTCAAGTAAGAGTAAAAAAGTACTTGGGGAAAAGACTACTCAAGTAGTGAGTAACTGGTTGTAATGTCCGATTTATGTTTAAATAAATGCTATCAGACAAACAAAAATAAATAAATATATAAATTTTAGTATTTTCAAATATAATATATGTAAAAACATCAACAAAATAAGGCACAACAATTCTAATTTCCAGATTTCAGTTTTTCACAACAAAGCTTTTTCACCAATACCTACAGTAAATAATATAAATATATAAACAGTGCAAACAATTTCCAGTGACAAGATATGCTGTAAACTTGTAAATATTTTGCTCCAAATGGCACAGCAGCCTCAGAGAAAACATTACAAAGAGGCATCTTGAACATATGTACATACAAGGCAGCTCAGTTTACCATAAATTGTATGGCTGTGCATTTATTTCTGCATATTTAGCAAAAATGTGCCATTTCTTAACTCAGTGAAGTGATGGTTAAGCTTCAGCAGCAGTTTGCTCTCAAGGTTCTTTCTGTGAAGCTGCAACTGTTTAGCAGTGAACAGGAGTCCTGCATGACTAAAGAGTCCTTCACAAGCTCCAGATGCAGGAAGAGCTGTATTGACTTTGATCGACAGCTTCTTGATGTGAGGAAAGCCATGCAATAGATCCACACCTCCAGTGTATGGACATAAAAGGTACCTCTCCAGCTCCCCTGCTTCTGGCTTTCCTGACCCCATGGACCCATCATCTTCGTCGGTTAGGCTGCTGTTTGTGCTGGCCTCATCCAGCTCTGTGTCTAGGTGATGTCTGATGAAGCTGAGACCTGTGGAAAGATGTATGGTTTTCAAAAGAATTAGGTCTGGTCATTATAGTGCTGCATACACTGCCAAGCTGCAGATGTTTGTTTGAAGCTAGCCTCCAAAAGCTGGCCATACACTGTGCGATTTTTGGCCCATTTTGAGCCGATCTTTCAGTCGCGCAACCGTTTTGGGGATCAGCCCGAGTTTTGCCTTAATCGTGTGTGCATCGTGTAGTATACATGGGGTAACGAAAAGCAGTTAACACCTCACGATCATCTCCCAATCATCAATCGTATGGTCGCAAGATAATCAAACCTGTTTGAAATCCTGTCGCCCCTCAACGCAGCCTCTCACACTGCGCACGCACAAACACAGAAATGAAAGTGAAAAGGTGGAGCAGCATGGCAGTGCAGCGTGTGATCTGGACACAAGAGATGGAGGCACAACTTGTAGGATGAGGCAAGCTCATCCGAGTACGTAAGCGTAGAGCTGCCACCCAGGCAAAAGAAAAATAGAGCTATATCACGTTATAACGTGAAAAGTTTATTATTCTAACAAAATACTTTTCATGTTCGTGCAATATACCTTTTACGTTTGAACAATATAATATCACGTTCGTACAATATAATATTTATATTGCCCAGCTTAATGCAGACTGTTTAAACTAAAAAAGCTGCTGCTTCACATAATAAACTCTGTCACGCGCAGTATTGCCTTCTGTTTTAACAGTTAAAGCAGTAAAGACGAGCTGTTTGCATGTGCGTGGAAATCTAGCGTCATTATCCAGGCTAGCTGTTAGCTTATAGCTCACGCTAGCTAACCAGCGAGCGGCTAAAAGGACAGCCGAAGCTGCACAAAACACTCACAAATTTATCTCACTACAATGTAGCGCTGAAAATATGACTCGCAGCTCGAGCTCGACACAGCTGCTGTAACATAAGACTGACATCCAGCTAACCACAGCTAAAAAGATATTTACAGAAAACTTACCATTTCCTCAGGTTACACGAGTTGAGTTGTTTCACGCTGAAAAGTTGGTTTGTTTTGGCTCTCACTGAAGACACCGACACTGCAGACATAGCTGTTCTTTTGTACTGCTTTTAAGAGAAACATTCTTAGTATATGAGGCCAAGGGTGTTCATCCTCTTCAGCTCTAGCGTAGACAACTGGCTCTGCCATGTTTTCATGTTTTTCTTCTTTCCGTGTGTCCGCTACTTTGAAACGCTTGGGCGGCTCTGCCCGCCACAGTTTCAAACTGGCCATGTGACTGCATGGCCACATCTGATTGGTAAAAAAGTTACCGGAAACTCCACTGGCGGTATATTATCTAATGTGTTAAACTAATTATTTTTTTTAAAAATAACGAATCGAATTTTGCAAATGTAGCAGAGTAAAAGTACCGTTTCTTCTTCACAAATGTACTCAAGTAAAAGTAAAAAGTATCGTGCAAAGAAAGTACTTTAAAAGTACATTTTTTTCAAAAACTTACTCAAGTAAATGTAAAGGAGTAAATGTAACTCGTTACTACCCACCTCTGGCCACCATGCTCTCACACACACCATTCACCCCTGCTTTCAAATTTGCAAGAGGACTGCAATCAGAGCTTTTTGATGGTCCCTTCCACATATTGACTTTGTTGGTCTTAGTTCCCATTGTAATTGAGTGAAATTGAAATTGTAATTGCATTTGAATACTAGTCCAATTTGGAGTAATAAAGTGTTGTTCATATAATTCACAAATTTCCAGTGGTAGACATGTATGTTAGATTGTCAGACCTGGCTCCAGATTGTTTTATTAATATCATACCTCCATTCCTGATTCCCAAGATCTCGCATGTGAAATGCCATCTGCATTTGACCCACAACATAGAACCTTCCTGGAAAATCTGAAAAGGCAGAAACAGTAAAGTGGCCACTCGTACATAGGATTGAATCATGTTTGGCGCTATGTTTGGTTTTTGGCCTCTGTTACATTCCCCAAGAGGATGCTGGTTTTCCCTTGTGCTCTGCCTAGGCTGTGTTTCTGGGCCCTCCGGCCATTTTGACTGCCATAGTTGCACAGGCTTACATGCCTTTGGGATTGTCTGTGCCTCTTGACTGTGTTCAGACTGACGGTAGGGGAGAGCTGCCTTTTGTTTTGTAATCCCTTGTATTTTCCTGTTTATGTGTTGGTTAGGCAGGTTATCGTTTTAAGTTGTATATTTTGTGTTCTTTGGAGCTAAGTAAGTTCCTTTTACTTTCTATTAGGGATGTTTTGTTTGTTATGTTGGTCTTGGCTCTCCCTGAAATTAACTGCCACTCTGAAATTGAACTTTAAGACTAGCAGGAAATAAACCTTTTAAAAACTGCCTTCTTGAATCCTCCTTCACTATTCATACTTTATCTTGGTCCCCTAGACCAGGCTTGGCCAGCTCCAGGCCTCGAGAGCCGGCATCCTGCAGATTTTAAATCTTACCCTGGGTCAACACACCTGAATAAAATGACTAGTTCATTACCAGGCCTCTGGAGAACTACAAAACATGTTGTGAGGGTAATTTAGCCATTTACATTAGCTGTGTTGGATCAAGGACACATCTAAAACCTGCAGGACACCGGGCCTCGAGGCCTGGAGTTGCCCACCCCTGCCCTATTCTACTCAGGGGAGATACCACCTCAGTTTACCTCACATCCTTAAAGCAACTTTGTACACTGAATATAATAAATTAAGCAGTAAATGCCATATTCAGACCTACCCGTCAATCCCCAAATGTATCCACATTCCAAAGAACTTCAGTTTATCATTGCCTATATGAAACAATGAATAAGAATTACAAATTGTTTCAACAGAAGTACCATCAAAACATGACAGGAAGGTTAATTGAAAAGATAAAATAAAAACCATCAATGTGCCAGGTGTCATTTGGACCACGGCTGATGTAATTCCGACGGGGAATTTTCTTCTTTCCAGGAGATCTCCTCTGAAGACCACTGGCATTCATATCCCTCATTATATTAGCAACATTGTCTCTACAGTGACAATAGATTTTACTCTGAGCTCAACAGTAAAACAAGAGAATACTTGATTATATTAACTAGACACTATGGAAACCAACCTGTAACAAGGCTACACCACTCTGACATCACTTACCCACTTTACCATTGCCCTGATTCCTTGTTCAGGAGACCACTGTTTCATCTCACTCTACAAAAACAACCAAACAATTAAATGATTATTTTAAAAAATAACTAGAGAAAATAACATTTATTCTTTTTACAATAGCTCATACCACAGACTTCAGGAAAATATATATTTCTTGCAGTGATGTTTTAACGCTTACCTCCACAGCTTTGTGGATTTCAGTAAAAGGTCGTTGGGGGCATCTCCGCGTCAACCCTAGAAGTTTTAAAACTCTTCTCAGATGCCTCTCACTGTTAAAAGACAACACAGACTGGTGACAAGGCTAGTCGCTTGTTGGCACATCAGTTACGACGTCAGGCCTCCTCGCGTGTGATATCCAGTATTAAAAACTCTTATGACGTTATCACTACAGATCCCTTGGAAACTAATTCTACCTTTAAAACATTTTACTCTTCATTGTATAAGTCCGAATTTCCCACGGACAAAGCTAAAATGAATGAATTACTTCATAATCTTTCAAACCCTGTTATTGGTATTAATATTGCCGGGCAATTGGACTCCCCATTATCTGTTGAAGAAGTATTAAAAGCTATTACAGCTGTGCAGTCTAATAAAGCCCCAGGCCTGGATGGGTTTCCAATTGAATTTTATAAAACATTTATTGGTAAATTGGCACCACTGCTTTTATCTGTGTTTAATGAATCCTTGGAAAGGGGTTCATTACCACCTACTTTCACACAAGCCACCATAGCGCTCCTTCTCAAAAATGACAAGGACCCAACCTCCTGTGGTTCCTACAGGCCATTATCTCTGCTAAATGCCGATGCAAAGGTATTGGCTAAAGTAATTGCATCTCGCCTTGAGGATGTGCTTCCTCGCATTATATCTGAAAAGCAGAATGGCTTTATAAAGGGACGGCAATTGTTTTTTAATACCCGTACACTCTTTAATGTTATTTACTCAAAGCATCTATCTGAATTTCCCGAACTTGTGATTTCCTTAGATGGTGAAAAGGCTTTCGATAGGGTGGAGTGGAAGTACTTGTTTGCAGTTTTAAAGAAATTTTGGATTTGGCGATACATTTATTTCTTGCTTCTTTATTTGTACCCCAAAGCCAGTGTTCATACTAATGATGTTTACTCTGATTATTTTGCGCTGGGTCGTGGTTGTCGTCAAGGTTGCCCTCTGTCACCTTTACTCTTTGCCATTGCCATCGAGCCTCTGTCTATCACACTGAGATCTTCCTCTGTATTCAGGGGAATCATCCGTAATGGAATTGCACATAAAGTATCATTGTATGCAGATGACTTGTTATTACATATGACTGACCCTGCACGCTCCATCCCTGCTGTTTTAAGTATTCTGGAGAACTTCAGCTCGTTTTCAGGTTATAAATTAAATTTGGGGAAAAGTGAGTGTTTTCCCGTTAATACGGCAGCACGTCAACTTCAACTTTCCGATCTACCCTTTCGTCTCAGTCTATCAGGGTTTAAATACTTGTGGATTAACGTGACTCGCTCTCTGTCTGACCTTAAATCAGCTCATTTGACTCCCTAATTTCGGTAACTGCAAGCACTGTGTTGTTTTCTTTTTTCAATAAAAAATATTTGCAAAAAAAAAAAAAGACAACACAGACTTACATTATAATAAAGGCAAACTGCATGTTTTGTAATTTTAGAGATTTGTCATGGAAACTGTAGAAATGCATACTTACCTTATTTTATGCCCATATGAATCCAGGTCACAGCTGATTTCCCTTTGTTTTAAGCCTTTGTTGAACAATGTTATTATCATCGGATCTTAAAAGGTTAAGTGTGACAACAACAGTCTAATTGATCACCCACCTCTTACACTGAACATAAGTAACTAACCAGTAAATTATCAAGTCTTTTTAGGTGGTAATTACACTAAAAGCAGAATCTATTCAGTGCACACAAAGAAAATATGTGTAGCAAAAACACAACAAAATTCATATCAATGGGCAAATTTTTGATACTCATCAACTTTCTGATCATGTGCACCAAGAAGTATCATAAGAGTCATCACAGAAGAGACAAAAAAAAGAGCTAGGTTACAAAAAAGTCAAAGTGATATGACATCTAATAACAGCCCTGCAAAAACCAATAATTAATCT
Organism: Oreochromis aureus; assembly: GCF_013358895.1. Classification (NCBI taxonomy): domain Eukaryota; kingdom Metazoa; phylum Chordata; class Actinopteri; order Cichliformes; family Cichlidae; genus Oreochromis; species Oreochromis aureus. Next base: position 55,257,927 of record NC_052944.1, on the reverse strand, counting down.
GAAAGTTGAATTTCAGATAGATTTCAGATAGATCTATCTCGCGTACTTCACTTTGTCAGACTGTTCCCAAACAGGTATTATTATTTTGATGTAAGGAAATTAAGTATTTTTTTCTATACTTTGTACTGAAGCAAGGATTTTTTTCCACATACAAGATATATCATGGCAGTTTTGTCTAACACAAAAGTTTAGGAGTAATTGTGCAAGCTTTATATATTTTAGTGATATGTGTTAACATTGGAGTATGTACAATAGAAAAGGATAGTTTATTTCGAACATGTAAATATAACAAAAAAAAGAGAAAAGAAAAACCTAAAAATATTATCAAGCTTTGATGAATATTACGTTTGCGCTCAAAAAAAGATTATGACGAAGTTTACCTTTTTTTTTGTTCCTATTTCCTTATTTTAAATCCCATTATTTGCAACTCAATATTCAGAATACGTCATTTTATAATCCGACAATATACATGTTTAACTATGTATGACTATATAGTCAATACTCATATGCAATACACACATACAACAATTTAAGCTCACACACCAAAACAGCAAACTATATTTTTACATTAGCTAAACACTGTGATTAACACCCCACTAAATCTGAGCTTTATAAAATTAATCTCATTTATGTTAGTTTGTTTTTTTGTTTTTCTTTTTTTTAATGTTTATGTTTAGACATGGTTTATATGGAGTTATATCAGTGTGACAGATAGCTCAATGAATACCTTAAGTGTGGGTTACTCACACCTTAATTAATAAACATGAGAAAAGGCTTCAATAGAACACAATCAGACAGGTCAATCACTGAGAGGAACATTTCCCATATTTATGCAATTTATTGTTTTTAACTAAGCACTTTTCTTAACCTTATCTGTATAGGTGTTACACACACTAACTCCTGTGACTATAATGCTGTGATATTTTACATTTGTCCTTAATAAAGACTTGCTAAACATAAGGACTCCTCTCAGGTCATGGTGAGTTGGTCTCAAGTTCAAGTTCTGAATGTTGTGGGGCAAAAATGCGTTTGCTGCTTTATACATTGTTTGTGCAGTTCTGAGGTCAACCAAATCCTTAATTTTAATAATATTAAATTTAATAAAAAGTGGATTTGATGGTTCTCTTGAAGTGGTTTCATTTATGATCCGTATTGCTCTTTTTTGCAGAATGTGTATTGGACGGCTGTGTCTTTTATAAGTTTTCCCCCTCACATCCACACAATATATACATGTATTGTCTAATTCAATGTTCTTTATTGTCAGTTTACTATTAGTAGAAAACTATGGATACTTTGAAACCCATATTTATTCATTTTTATTACATATTATTTGAATGCAGCACATAAAGCATAACTGCCTCCAGCCTTACCAACTAAATTGCAGAATAGAAGGGATCCTCTGCTATGGGCTGGTTTATACCTGGTGACAAGATCTTTGTGATGGGTTCTGTTTCTGCTTTGATAACTGGGGGAAATAAATTAGTTGGTAGCCCAATTTTGTATGTAATAAAATGCTTATTTACCTTAGATTGTTACTTAATTGTTTGGTGATGTCTGCTGTTGCCTTGTTCTCAATGCCACCATTTAATTGCTCTTAATCACAATGAGTCTTGCCGCGCTATAAATTCTGGGATATGGTGGGCAACGAAGGATACGACCCGACCCATCCTTCAAATCTGGGGAAAAGGAGGATGCATTTGTCAGCCGCATTTAGAGTCTACGAATTTGGACAGCCTTCATCGCGTCTCTGTGACGTAATCGGCCTATAAATGCGGCCTCATGAGGATGCAGCCCATGAATTTGGACACCCCCATTGTGTAAAACTAAGTCATGGCATAGGGAGAGGAAATTCTGCTGAAATAAATCATATAGTCACTGACCTTATTTAGCCTCTCAAAATATAACCTACTGTAAGCTATTGAGGCCAAGCCCACATGAGTTGAGCACTTCCTCCCTCACTCAGCTCCTGACTTCTGCTTTTCACACAGTCTGACCAAACAGAAGTAGAAGTTCACATAATTTTCTTTGGCTTTATTGAAGAAAAGTTCCAGAATGAAATAAGACACCACTTATTTGTTTCAGCACTAGACCACACTTAAAGTCAGTTAAAGTCATGCTCAGTATCAAACATGGCAGTTATATTTCACTGCTGACCACAAACTCAGTACGTCTGTTTAGGAAAAAACTAATGTGACACTTTGAGATTAAACGTTGACCTCAGTGAAAAGCTGCAAAAGCTTTTTTAGTGCAACAGCATTCACACGTCTAAAAACAGAAAGAAGATCAAACAAGTTGGCTAAGCTTCAACGTCTGTATTTCAGGCAGGTGTCTTTGCTTGTGTTCAAACTTTATATATACTTATAACCAAATAGGAATGGTAAATAGCCGTATCTGACTAATTAAAGAAAAGCTATAACTGTCCATACACTTGCACATCAAACCCAGAAGACAATAACAACAACAAAACCAAAATGTGATAAAACCGGGTTACTGCTTTGTTTTCGCTCTCACTCAGAAGTGATGATGTCTTCAGAGAGCTCGCTCTCTCTGCAAACCTGTAAGACACACAAAAGAAGAGTAGAAGAAAAAACAGAATAGAAAGAAGTTTACAATGGCTTAATAATAAAGTGGTAATAAGAGAAGATAAGCTAAGATAACTCTTTATTGTCAATGTAAAGTCATACTTAGCACAAAAGCACAGAGAAATTGGAAGGTATAGTATGGTAACAAGGCAAAAACAAAAACATAATAATCTTCTAAGTTATTGCCACCCAATTACCAAAGTAGTAACAACTTAATGTCCAATTAATATCATAGTACAGTGGAGCTATATTACAGTAAAAATGCTTCTTCATCTTTTAATGAAAAAGGACAGTGGGAGTGATGGGAATAATAACCACATCAACATTAGTGATGATGATCTCTGTCTGTTATTCAATGTGTTCATTAGGCTTGATTCAAAATTTTAGGAAAATCTGATATTCAGGGCTACAAAAAAATCGATGTCATTCCTACACCACCCCATTTTGTAAGACTTTGCTAACGGAACACTGAGCTAACGAAAATCTTACATTTCAAAATGAATTTTTGCTGTTTGGCTGATAATTCTACATTAATCACAAGAATATCAGCTGTTCATAACAGTTTGTTGGTTTTAATGTTGCCTTTGTACGAAACTAAGATATTGTACTCTACAGTTCTGTGTTTGTATTAGACTTACTGTACAATATATCCTCTATGCCTCACAAATTTCAGATAGTTTTAATGTATTTAATTTTTTTTTTATTTTTAAAATATATGATGACCTCTCCAGCATTTATTTCTTTGTTTCATGGGTGGTCCAATGGTAAAATTCTTAATTGTATTATACATTCTTTTTTTTCTGCAGTAGAACAATTTGTGAGACAAATAACACTTAATATTATTGTTTAAAAGTAGCTGGGCTCAATTTAAAGTTAATTTTAAAACTGAATGCATGTCTGAAGTTGTACTTCATGCCACATGTAACTATCTTGAGCTGTCTGGGATACAGTATGTGTCTAAAAGAATAACTTTAAAATTGCATGTTGTGTGGTTTTCATTTGAAGTCTATGTTTTGGAAACTGAAATTATCACTCACATCTATACATAATAAATATTACATAAAGTCAAACAAAGCTATAGACAACATAACATGCAAGCTTTTTCTTCACAGAAGTATTTTTGTGATATTGTTGCTCAGTAAAATACCTCCTGTTTTTCTTACAACTTTCACTTTTATTTAAAAACTTTGGAAAAGAAAATGAGACAGTGAATCTGCCTGACAGGCTAATTTTTAATATAATTATTATAATAATAATAATTTTAATTACCTGTCTTCCAGTAACCTTTGCCAATGTGATACAGGCACGCTGTCACCAACAGAGCACTGACTAAAATGGTGGAAATGATCCGTGTGACAGGAGAGGAGGAATGGCTCCCCTGTTTCTCTGGATTGGTTGTGTAATTTACAGAATCTGAATGATCGTTAGAAAAGTAACAAAGGTTTAAATGAGGCAAGAATGGTAAACCATCCAGTGTTAATTTTAGCTTCTTCATAATGACATTCAACAACAGATTTGCATAATGAGGATCAACTTTTATTCATACCACAATTATGAATAATCTTATTTTAAACCATCTCAGTGTCTCACCTGTGACGTTCAGCCAGCTCTCTGGTGATTCTCCAACTCCTGAGATGCTACACTTGTAAAGTCCTTCATCTGATGTGCAGACTCTCTGCATGGTCATGTTTCCTGTGGAGCTTCTATGGATGAGAAATCCATTTTTGTAGAAATCAGATGTGAAGTTGGAGGAAAGAATTTTGTTTCTGCAGCTCAGAGTCACAGTTTCTTCCATTAACACAGGAACAGCAGGACTCTCCAGGATCACAGGACCAGCTAAATGAAATGCATTTGATAATTAAATACATGAGATTACATTTTATTAAAAAAATGTTATGAAATATTCTTCTTTCTTCAAAAGTACCAGTGACAGAGAGCTTGATAATGTTGCTCCTTCTCTCTCCTTCAGTCTCATACCAGTACTCTCCACTGTCCTCTGTATAAACAATTTTAAGAAAGCAGGATGATCCTGTTGGTGTTGTATCATTAGTTTTACTACATGATTCTACTTTCCCTTTAATATTATGCACAACTTCACAATAATCGACTCCTTCACAGTGAAATGTTACTGATTCATATTCAAAGAACTGCAATCTGTTTGGAACAATACGAAGAGAAACTGCATCTGAAAAAAGGAAAATGAAAGAGTCATTTTAGAGTTTTACTACTAAAACTGTCATACTGCACTTCAACAGTGAACGAATAAAAACGTTAAATCAAACAATTTAAAAAATCTCAGATACATTTGTTTTTCTCTCACAATTTTTGTTATCCTTTGTTTGTATTCAAAATGTGACCTAAAATTGATATAGACAAGCTAAAAGCTGATACGCACCAACTTTCTGATCCTGTACACCCTGTAGAATGATGATGGTCATCACTGAAGAGAGATACAAGAGCTACACAGTAACTAAAATATGTACTGATTCCATTATTGCTAAACATACTGAAAAGTTAAACGTAAAGTATTATTAAATCTCATACATAGTACCCCAAAATACTAAACTGTAATTTTTTAATCAGGACGAATAATGTAAATTACATAATAATATAGAAATAGAGAAAGGACTCACAAAGTCTGAAGCAGAGAGCTCTGATCTCCATGTCCTCTGGATGTAGATGGAAGACTAAAGCATAACTGAAGCAAGCAGGGGTGGGACTTAATGCAATTATCTAGTTTTACAAAAGCTGTTTCCAAAGAAGCTGAATGTCTTTTGTGTCGAGTCAAGCCTCACTGTTTCAGTTCACTGTCAGTGAGTGGAACAACAAACCAGTTCAAACTAATGCTGTGTTTGATGCAGCTTGTAGATTTGTAGACTGGTTCATGTTTCCTGTGCTCAGTTTAGTGTACGCTGCTGAGATATGTCAAAGTAGAAATCTCTTCTAGGGGTACTCAGCCCACTCAGGGAATCACCAAGGACAGTCAACATTACTATAGTTAAAGTAATGCCATTCTGACATTCAAACAGAGTTCATTTTTGTATTGATCTGCCCAGTGATTTAATTAGAATATACTCAAAATGATGTCAGGGAGAGAATCTGTTCATGTGTGATAATTGCCCTGTCTGTCTATGTATTATGACCGTTAGATGCCATATCAGCTTAAATGTGTTGCTCTGGTGGCAATGAGCAATAAAACATCACTTTGATGTACCGTAACGTTTGAACATTTCACGTTATTACGTCTTTGTCACTGAAGTGAATTCCACAGTGATGCCATATGATAAGTGAAACACACATAAACAGGTTTAAAGAGATATAGAGGTTGCTTTTGTGCTGGGAATGATAATAAAAAACAATGACAGAAATTTGGAATATCTTAATGTTTTTGCAAAACAGAAGAAAGTTAATGATATAAAATGTGCGTGGGAGGGGATTGTATCTAGGTATTAGTGACACCGCGACTCACCCATGAAAACTGAAAAACAAGCACAACTTTCCTAGAAATGCAATAATATTGAGATTTTAAAAGTCTAAAATGTAAAAAGTTAGCAGATTAATTTGAAAATACATTTAAAAGTTAATGGAGACCTTTGCTCCTTAACATCTCTGCAATCTCAGCTGATCACCAGAATATATGCAAACAATACAGTTTGACTAGGCAAACCTCAAATAAATGGGCTACACACAATGAGACTTTCACATGACCAACTTAGTTTCAGTTTATCCTATACACTGCTTTATTAGGTACACCTTAGTAGTACCGTGTTGGACCCACTTGTGTGCCTGCAGGCAGACAGCAACTCTCAGCCTCCCTGTGATGGCAAGGTTTTTGTTTGGAAATGTCCGTCAGGCAATTTTGGATCACTCCCTACCCTGAGGTCCATCGCCCAATCTTCTGGGGAAGTAGGATTGGATTGGAGGACAGCCCCTTTGTTTATGCCTGGTGATTGCAGGACACAGCAACCAGATGGTTGCAGCTTGGATATTGAAGCAGGTTGACCTGGAACACTTTGTGGAGGGCCAGTGGAGGGTGTCTGCTGCCACTGGTAGGCTAATTCGTGCTCTCGTGCGGAGCAGCACTTGGAACAGGTGTATTGGAGGTGCAAGAATGGGGACGTTGTTCTGCATCACTGGGGCTCCTATACTATCCTCCAATCTGGTGGAGATTGCACTGTTAGCCAGTAAGGGTTATGCCTTTGCATGTAATCCCTCGGCACCTTAGTTGGATGTATGCATGGAGATATCCACAAATATCCCATACTGCCACTGGAAATAAAATAATAAGAGCAAAAAGTACAGAGAAAAGGCATCCATTAATTCTGGGAACAGATTGGTCCGGGGTTTTAAAATGCCGGGACAGAGTGGGGATCTGTTTGCAATCTTTAGCAGTGTGCAGTATCTGCACTGCACACAGTTGTGACACAAGGTCATCCATCACTGACTCTGGGGAGCAGGAGACAGCAGGACCTTCTTGTAAGGCCCCATTGGCTCAAGTAATTGATCGCACAAAACATTTCCGACTAGTGCAGTCTCATGATGATACCCTTTGACCGAGTAATGGTCACATAGTGCATTCTGATGCAACCCTGACCTAGCCCCACCTTGTGTTGATCAAAGATGTATCTCTATCTCTGCATCACTATATCGAGTAAGTCGTGACATTTGCATGGAAGAGAAACACACAGTTGTTGGTACCTATAAGCTGCGAAAATTGTTTCCAGGCAACTCATTATAACACCATAGCAGGGCATATAAAATATTACAAAAGTCTGGAGCGAATAACTGCCCAATTTTATTGGTTTCCTTCAGGCACTCAGGTGGATGTGCGCTGATGACATTTATGCAAAGAGTGTGGCTCAGGCACTGTTTCAGGTTATCTCTTGAGTTGGCATCTTGAAAGCCATACTGACCATCCAGGGCACATTGTTCATGTCTTGTGCATATCTGAGAAAGATTAAAGAAAGATTCAGTTTAGACTTGTGGATAAAAAGTGAAAAAACAACGACTTGAAAAAACAAAGCAAAATGACTGAAAAAAGTTTAACTCCAGATGATTATGAGTTCCAGAGGAAGAGGTTCAGTAAAAGTATTTGTCTGCTCTTTCAAACACTTAACAACGTTCAAACCAATGAACAAATTTATGATACTCACCAACTTTCTGATCGTGTGAGCACAGCAGGGTCATGAAGGTCATCACGGAAATGACAAAAATGAGCAAAGCTTTGGCTAGAGGAAAAACTAAAGCTCAAAGCTGAAAAAAGAAAAGAGTTAGTAATATTGACCTACTGAAGCCTTCATTATTTATCAAGTGAAAAAAAACCAAACAAAGCTTGACCCGTCTTTTCTTAGCAGTTACTGACTTAGCACGTACCTACCAATCTCAAAATTACTGTTTATTGCTAAGATTTTAGAAAGGGTTGTAGCCAACCAGCTAACAGTTGTTTTCGGCAAATACAGTGTACGTTGCAAATTTTCTTTTCTTCTTCAAATTCAAATTGATTTTAGAATTTTTGTTAGAATTCTTGTTTTAACATACAGAATAATAAATGGCCTGGTCCCACATTATTTATCCAAGCTTCTTATAAAATACACTGCTGCTCGTTGCCTCTGCTCACAGGCTCAGAGTTTGTTGGTTGTCCCCCGGACTGAAGACGAAAGGGGACAGAGCCTTTTAGTCTGTGTCACCAAGGCTGTGGAACAGTCTACCACCAACCACAACTATCTTTGGTTGACTCTGTGGAATCCTTTAAAAAGCAGTTAAACTCTTCTGTTTAAACAAGCCTTCTGTTGATCAATGCTTTTGAATTTTTACATTTTGTATTTACCTTTAACGTTTTATATTGCGATTATTGTCTATTTTGTTACTCAACTTTCTGTTTATTTTAATCTTTGTGTACAGCCTGTCTATGAAAAGCGCTTAATAAATGAAGTTTACTTACTTACTTACTTAAATTTTCTTTTCCTCAAGGTATTTTGCACTTGTATTTTGTTGTGAAGTAAATCCACAAGTGAGCCCTGTGTCTGCCAGGGTTGGTGAACAAGTTTTAAATTATTTTGGATTTTTTCTAAGCCACACAGGGTCAAAAAGAGTAGATGCTTCTGATATAATTCGGTCTGGATACTTGACCACTCTTCTTTCCAAAATTAGTAGAGTTAATTCAAACTGGTTATTTTCCTGCCACAAACTTGCTTTTAAGCATAGTCAACAAATTTTCAGTAGGGATAAGGGAAGCAGGCTTTAGAAAGTTCATACAACAACTTTTCCACCAAGCCCAGAGTAAAGGTTTGCCTGATCAGAAAAATCTGTATGATCAGCGTTGCAAGTTGCCTACAGAGAAATTTTGCATTACGCAACCAACAGCTGAGTGAACGTCTGCAGCACATTTCACCAGTCCTACTCCTCCCCCTGCTGTGCAGTATTAAATATTGCAGCATTTTCTCCAAGGCAAGTACTGTAGTAAAGTTACTTAACGTTAGACACTGAATTTATATAGATGGTATGTTTTGGCTGTTAACAACAGTACTGGCTAAATCAACAGAACTGACCTCCCAGCCCATTGTTCCTTCAGTGGGCTGGTTTCAATCATTATGCAAATGTACTGTTTATAACATTGGGGAAACCTGCAGTCAGCTGAGACTGAAGAAGTCACTTGGATGATGAGGAAACGTTTCTTCCACTGAAAACACTATGTACAGATGAACAGAATCAACTTTTGTGGATTTACATACCTGGATGATTAAGCATGCACCAAGTTGTATCATATCCAGCTTCATAGTTCCATGTATTAGCATGTTAACCCAGGTTTATTAGCAATAAACCCAAATTTAACATTTGACAGGTGGATAATTCATTATCAAAACACAAAAAACAAACAGACAAACAAAAAAAACACTAATTACTATTTCAGTTTCTTCATCATTAATAATGATTAATCTAATATGGGAAACTAAGACCAAATATCACCTGTACTCATACAATGCACACTTTCATCTTCTCTATAACATATCCATAAATAAAACAAAAATTTAAAAAAAAGAAAATGTTGAATATTTAGTTTATTGATGAATTACCAAACTGACGATCTTTAACTGTACAATAACAAAATTAATTTTTAAAGCATGATAGGAAAATAGCAGACCAGGGGCATTTTTAGCCCATTTTTGGGGCTAAATGAATCAAAGCACCCCAAAAGATTTCTAACTGTTTTGAGAATATTTGCTGTTTCTGTGACACACTACTAAAAATATAAAAACCTTACAGTACTAGGTTGAAACTTAATATTTTACCAACCCATTTCAAAGACTCTTCTATTTTTGGAGTGTATTTTTTATGTATCTGTATTATATTATACAAACACATTAAAAGTGAATCTCTGTCCAAAAAATGCGCTCAGTTTACTTTCTACTCACTATGAGCATCATTCATTATTCTCCCGCAGTAATTAAGGTTAGGATATGTATTTTTTTTTTTTTTTTACATTCCAATCCATTCTTCTTTTGCAGCATTTAAATAACCTTTATCAGATTTGATGGTTTTGTTACAAACTTTTCAAAAAAGTGTTTTGCTTTTCTTTCACAAATGTGGGGATTAAATTGTGTTAAAATGTACAAAACAATGATGTCATGTTTTGTGACGAGGACCCAGGCACAGAGAGACTTGATGAATTTAAGAATCTTATTATTTAATAAAGAAATTTGCAGACTTGCACAGAGATGGTAAAATTATGATGACTGATAATAGAGACAAAGACAACAGACGACAAGGACAGGAAGAAACAGGGATTTAAATGCACCAAAGAGAAGTCAAAGAGAACTTGGGACAACTGGAGACATTTAAGGATGCAGGGACTGACAGATACAGGGAAGAAGTCTCATCATGATGAGTAAAGTTTATCTTCCCTGGCTGGGCAGCTCTCTGGGTGCTCAGCACCCCCAAAGCTCTGATCCTAGAATCGCCCCTGTAGCAGACAGATGTTCACCAAATTCACCAAAAATATAATTTCCAAATTTTTACTTCTTCTTCTCTAAAATTTCATATTTCTGTCAGTAACAACCTATAACTAACACTTATTATAAAATCAATCAGCGTCAGACTGTGTCACTAATCAAAAGACGCCAGATAAGACACTCTAATCTTTTCTGTAGATGACAACCTAAACAGGGAATCACAGATAACTGAAATTTTGCCACATGTCTACAGACACTGGATCTTTACAGTTTAATGAGTCTGCAGATGACGTGACATCATTTGTGGTTCTGGTATCCTCACATTGCAGGACCAAGAGTAACCACTAGATTGCAGCAAAAGAAAGTTTTTTTTCTTTTCACTACATAATGATCAGTGACCATCCACAGATTATCACTTATCAGTAAAGCAGCTAAAGAAACTTCTTCAGTACTTTATTACTTAACGCTTCTGTGGTGTTTATTTTTTTATGCTACTCAAGTAATGTTGGTGCATCAGTTTCTTTACTTACTGGCTCTTGTTTTTTTTATGAAGAATGTTTGGCTGACATAGTCTATGTACATTATTCTCTGTGCAATTGAAGAATCAAAGCAATTTTTCTAAGATGAAATACAAAAAGTGCACCATTAAGAAACCTTTCACATGCATATCTACTTTTTTGTAGAAACTTGTGGGTTTTTTTTGTCAAATTCAAATTTTTTAATGAAATTTGAATATGCAGTGTAACAATTTACTTTGCATATTGTCATTCATGACAAAACATGATGGAGCTTTGTAATGTCATAAAAAGACATGCAAACAGTGCAACAACAGACTGAACAGAATTATGCAGACACAAGACAGTGCCTGCAATAGAAAAGATCAATAATGACAGTGGGCTGTGCAACAATGACTGTAAAAAAGGTATTTGAGGTAATTGGAATGTATAAACGTGTTTGTGTGTGTGTGTGTGTGTGTGTGTGTGTGCGCACGCGCATGTGTCAATCCAATCACTGAGTATTCAGGAGTCTGACAGCTTGGGAGAGGAAACTGTTTCTCTTGCCAGAAGGCAGCAGGTTGAAGAGTGTGTGTGAGGGATGTGTGGGGTCCTCCACAATGCTGGTGGATTTGTGGACCAAAGTCGAGTCCAAAAGTCCGCAAAACTACAGACAACAATCCAGCTGAAGAGCAAAAACAATTAATCCTTCAACTTTGCTGGGTTTGCCACCAGAGGTAGGCTACTGTATTTGTTAAGGAAGGGCTTTTCACATATTTGGGCAGTGGAGATGGGCAAAGAGAGTCTCAGCTGCATTCTCAGCAGGGAAAAGATTGATTACTATATTTGTTAAAAAAGGGTTGTTCATAACTTTAAGCAGCGAAGACAGGGCAGGAATCTCCCATGAGCATCTTTAGCAGTGCCACGTTCAATTAACCCTATGTTTGGACTTGTCACTGTTGGCCATAACCCTAACCCTAACACAGCAAAGGTTATTTATTGATCCTAATTACTACATTTCAAACAGTTTGGATCAACAGGTGCTCATACAACAAGTGGCACAGACTTCATCAATTTAATGTTACATAATATTTGACCAAAATATGTGGGTCTTGTGATTTGAATGTAAAGGTTAATTGCTTGACACAATGATTCCATTGGATAAAACCACTGACTGTATAAAAGATGGACGACGCGACACCGCCTCCTCCCATTGTGCAAAAATGAAGCCAAAATACCCCGCTTGTGGAGGCTGCCATCTTGCAAATTTGGAGCCAGGGTCTGCGCAGTAGTGACTTGAGGTGGAGCGACTGTGTAACGTTCCTGCCCACACACCTGCTGGACGTGACCGCTAACACGCCCCTCTACACTTTTTACGTAGCCTGGCGACTCGAGTTTTTTGCTGGTTTACCGCGACTGACGACTCATTTAATTAAGGTAAATATAACCATGTCACTGTTATAAAAAAAAGACACACAGCTTATCATCTTATACTTCTAAAATCACTCTGTTGTTAATTCGTTTGCTAGATTAGCCGCTAGCATCCGCACTGTGTTGGAGGCTTGTTGCTAGCTAGTTAGCGATGCTACACACCTGTTACTCTAATAGTCTGTTATTGAAGGATTCAGCACTCCTTAGGTTTTGTTATCCATTTTTAGACAGCGATGAGATCATCTGCACACTCTACAGAAGCCCAGAGTTACTGTTAATATCAAAAATGTAATGCTGTCCTTTGAGATTTTAACATAAGACTGTGAGTGTAATGGATCTAAAACTGTTTAAATCTTCAGAGCCCTCTACATCCTGGTAACATGGAGACTTTAAAAACAGCAGCATGAGGTTTCAGTAGTGTGATTTGTTATTTTCATTTAATAATAATCCATATGATATCAACAGCTACATTCACCCTGGAGAGAAACTAGTGAGGGAGACCATCAGGACCAAGCTGGGTTTCCTGGGTCCAGAGGTTTGGAGAAACTTCTTCCCTTTCTTTCATCACAGCTGTCCTGTGCCAGAAGTTCTGTTGACCCACTGAAAGAGGCATAATTTACGAAACACCAGGAACACTGAAGCTCATCGCATTGATCAAGCAGGACTCATGATCTTCATCAGCAGCTCCCTCACAGGGAAATCTTCAGCACTCCTCCGTAGGCCCGATCCAGTAGATGGATAAACCCAGCATTTCATGAACACTGTGATGGAGACCTTTGGTTTGTGTAATGTTATAAATACTCGGATACTCCCCAGAGGCTCCAGACTTTTACATAAAGATATTATATTCAGTCCTGTAGAAAGTGTCAGGAATAGAAATATTGTCCTGCTATTAGTTGCTGCTATTTTTATAATCATCATTAACATTTCAGTATTAATAGTGAGGTTGCAGTTAGATGCATTCAGATGTTCAAATATATGGTTATAGCCTTTATTACAGGTCCAAAGAAGAACCATTTTAAATGGTTCTGTTGAATCTATAATTTAAATGTTATTAATGCTTTTATGATCTCTGTGTAGAGGGCAGAGACAGGAAAATACTCTCTGTGCCAAAATGAGACAGGAAACAAAACGCGTCTGCAGAGCATGTTTTGCAGAAGTGAAACTGAAGCCAGAAGTTTAAGTGCAAGGGTGTTTAGTATGCATTTATTGCGGATTAAGCCTTAAGCAGTTGTGGTAGATTGAAACAGTTGTTTATATATTTCACATATAAGTCAAGATCATTACACACAGGATGGCCTTAGCCTGGTTGGTTGCTTAAGTTGAGGTCAACTAAGGATCAGAAAAGCAGATGCAAACTCTGCACGCACAGACAGACAAATAGTGAGAGGTCATGACACGCACGTAGCATACACTGCAGACACATACACACAGAAATGCAGAAGTGTGCCGACGTACTTAGAGGAAGTGCACCAGACGAGCGACAGCGAAGAGGGAAGCACCGACCGAAAGACAATGTTTTTAGAGCAATGTTAAAGGTCAGGGAACATTTTGTGGTTTGGATTGACGTAAGCTGTACTATTGTCTATTTTTGTAAAAGAGGGGGCTTTGTTATTGTACCCATATAAAACCTTGTCTCATGATTGTAAGTTCAGTTCAACACTGATTGGGTTGTTGAACTCACACATGTGTTCATTAAAATGCCGTCTAAATTGCACACGCCTGGATCTGTGGTTTTTATGGATTCTTCTCTCAACATTGGACCCTAACATTTGGGGCTCGTTCCCGTGAGAGAGAGGGAATGTTGGGGTTTTGGTGAGATCCGGGGTCCGTGGTAATTGGACGGGCAGACGGTAATCAGTGGTGAAAGTGAGCAGGCATTCCCCGGGCATTTAAAGGTAAGACACTGCCTGTTGAAATATATTTCCAAAAGGTGTCACATTGGGCATGTCAAATTAAAGTCTACTCACTGGAATTACTGGTAAATGTCTGTTTTTAATTTTGGCGAAATTTTGATGAAGTTTACCGGTTGAAGTAATGATAATGAAGTATAAGTGACAGTACTGAGTAATGAGAATAAAGGAATGAAAAGAGAATTAAAGCAGTTGGACTGCGAAGTGAACTTTAGAATGATAGGGAATTTGGTCATTGTGTGGGTTCAAGTCCCATTGGTTATGCAACCCTTAAGAACTTTCTCGGAGGTGACGCTCCCTGCTGGATAGTGAAATCTATCCTTCACCTAGCGATGACTAGGGATAGTTTCGGGCAACATCCGAAGAGGACTGGGGAATCTCTAAAACTGTTGAGGGTTGTCCTCAATCTTAATCCTGTGTTGGGTGTAGATTGTTGTTTCAAATTATTCTAAATTTTTCTAGAGAACGACAGCGGCGTCTGTTAAGAAGCGCATAGCCCGGACGCTGCGATCCCTCCTCGATGCGGACGCGCATTGTTGACCTACCGCGAGTAGGGTTAGCTCGGTTTGGCTTGACCGTGGGGTACAGGGCATCCTGAGATAAGCTAGGGGTTCAAGTCCCCTATTCTTGCGCTTTTTTGGCTACCGGTAAATTAAGTTAGGGCTAGAAATCTGGACAGAGCAGTTCGAGTCTGGTCTGGTGAATTGATTGCAAAAAACCTGAGGTTTGCCCGTTCGAGTCGGTTATGGTAAATTTTCGAAATTTGTAGGAGCGACAAGGCCTAAAAAAAAATCTGTGCAGTTGTAATTTAAGACGTCTGTAATATAAAATATGAGATCTATGAGTAGGATCAGTCTCTATGTCAGTCATGCACAGCCGGATGTGCACTGATTGTGTGTGTAAATGCAAATGAGCAGCAGTGACGCGCAGAGAGGGTGGTTTCAGTTTTCGAGAGGACTGAGAGCTTTTTGCTAAATGCCTGTATATAAGAGCTTATTATGAGAGTGTAAATACAGTGTGAATATATTAGTGTGGATGTATAGTAAATGACTGAATTTTGATAGATGTACATTTCGTGAGCCATAAATGTTGGTGTGTTTTATTTTCAGTTATGTGTGTGTGGGGAGAAGCCGTGAGGATGATGAGAGGTTTCAGTTTTTTTTTCTTTTTCTTTTGACTTGCTCTTTCTGATCAAGGAAGGCATGTCCAAAATACTCGTATGAAAGCGTATGTTGTGTGATTTTAACCGTGTGAATGCTGTCAGTATTTGATTTGAGTGACGCTGCATGATTTGTCTGAGTGAGTGGAAAATGGAAGTTTGAGAGAGAGAAGGCAGTGTGTGTGAGACGATTTATGGCGTCTGAAAGAGGTTAGAATATTTAAAAGTGTGTGTGAGAGGAAGGTGTGTGTGACTGATGATGTCAGGGGAGCTCCCAGAGAAATAGACAGATGAGTTAAACTCTAAGAAGATGAAGCGAATGCATGTTTTAAGGAAAAGTAATAAAGTAATAAAATTATATTAATTACAGGTTTTAGAAAAGAGACAGACTGAGAGAAATAAATACAGGAACTAACAATTACATTAATGAATTGAAAATGCACGTACACAAACTGTTACATGTGAAATTATTGTTGAAAGTTTAATAAAGAAAGCAGTTTACACTCCTTTAATTTCCAGAACCAGTGTGTCCCCTAGGCCTGATAACACTCTTGCCCAGTTGGCTCCTGTAGTAGGCGGGCATGGAAGGCTGGACAGCCCATGACGGGTAAGATCCCACCTCGAAACCCTGGGACAACCTAAGGCAAGGCGCAGTCACGATTGCTCGAACCTAAGTCCCGGAGTGACCTTGGAGTCACTGGAGGAGACGGGATTTAACAGGTAAGGCCACTGGGCACAGACGAAGGGGAAATGTCATTCACAATGACCAGTGATGAGCCAAAGAGAGAAAACACACCCTGTCAAAAGGAGTTTGAAACACTGCAAAAGAAACATTTACAAGATCACAAAGATCATAAAGAAACATTTATAAAAATCACACATACAAACAGAAAATGCACTAACCTTACA
Organism: Oreochromis aureus; assembly: GCF_013358895.1. Lineage (NCBI taxonomy): Eukaryota > Metazoa > Chordata > Actinopteri > Cichliformes > Cichlidae > Oreochromis > Oreochromis aureus. The sequence continues at coordinate 55,241,490 of NC_052944.1, read as the reverse complement.
GAGATAAACTCATGAAGAGTAATGCATAGATAGTGATTAAAACTTGGCAAAGAACACAAACATATGTAATTAAATCAGCCTGCTAATTACATGAGTGTTAAAATGGTGTGAATGTTGAAGAAAATACACTTAAAACACACTTGGATAAAATAGAGTGGTTGTGGAGTAACTCAAAAGAAGCTGTATGACAAGGGAGTGACTTATGGAAAAAACAAAAACAAAAGAAAAGTGTCTATAAGAGTGACTCAGGAGTGCTCTTGCACTGATTTATCAAAGTAAGTGATTAGTATAGAAAGAAAATGAAAATAATTCAATAATGTGACAAGGTTTAAACATGTATTCCTGTTGTTAAGTTGGCTGTTGAGCTGTGGGTTTATGCAAATTAGCTGGAGTGAGTGAGTGACAAAGACACTTCCTGTGTGCGTGTGTGTCGGAGGCTTTCTGTTCAGTTCAAGAGAGATCGGGGCTGTTGAAGAGTATTGGGAGAAATATATAATGGTAAAGTATCAGGATATTTGATTACGGTGGTCAGGTCTGTTCAGAGGGGCAGATTTGGACAGGAAATTTATAATTTAAGGATGATACGTTGTTGAAATTGGTTTTTATCTTGTGCTGAATGAAAACGGTCTTTGATCTTTTGACGAGGTTTTCGGTGTGTTGAATGGGTGAAATTTAAGATTGTTTCAGATTTTGAGGCTGTTGTTTTATTTCCAGAGAGGGTGTTTAATTAAGACATGGATATGTCTGAGAGGGGCCCCAAAAATTTTTTGTAGTAGTGCACTCAGGAAAAAACCTGTCAGGTGATTTTGTTTGGTACTTTGATGAGCTAATAATCAGCTCTTTTTTTTTTTTTCATTTTTGTTCTAAGCAGGCCTGGAAGAGAGTGAACGGACGGCGCTGACAAAATTACCAAGTACGAAAATCAGGTGGGCTTTACAGAATTATAATTGATTACAATCAGAGACTGATTGGCGGCAAGTCTCTGTCTAAAAATGGATTGTATCGATTCAATCCAGTCAAAAGTATAGAGAACTATTTTCCTAAACAGGAAAACGAAATAAAACGAATGATAGAGCTCATTTTGCTGATGTGGAGCATCTGATGACGTGCGCAGGAGGCTGCAGATCAGCAAAAATATCATGTGTGAATGCATGTGAGTGAATGTGAGTGACTGGACTAAGGTGGGAATGAATAAATGTGGACAAATTTACCATGTGAGGAAAAGAAAGAGGATGCTTTGTTTTGCTTTTGCCATAGGCAGGACAAGTGGGAGACTTAAATCTGGGGAGGCTGATTTTGGGATGCTGATGTTTGCTTTGAGAAAATTTCTTTTTACGGGGGTTAGATTATGGGATTACATTATATTGTTGGGAGAATGCTAAATGCTAAAAGGGAAACATTGGTTGATGAGATTCAAGTTACCATTAACTGAGGTAACACATGATTAATAACTGTTCTGTTTAAGTTTATTTTGTGTCATGACACAGATTGGATCATATAGGGGGAGAGTTGAGTAAAGGTTTTGTTTCCAGGAAATTCCAAGGATCCAGAGTTCAATGGAGCAACGAGTTGGAGGAGATTTGACATGATGATTAAATTGATTTTGTTCCTTAAACACAGGTTTTCAGGGCTGAAGCAAAACACCGGAGAGGAGAATTGCTGAGCTGTTCTGAGAAATGAAATGACTAACCTTTTTTCCTTTTAATTTCCTAAGCTTGGGTGAAGCATGTTGAGTTTTTTGCCACATGAGATGTGTCAAAAAAGAGAGGATTTAAGATTTAATTTGTTTAATTTGAAAGGGTTTTACTAGGATTTTATAATGATTGGGGTTGTTTGATAATCTAGATACAGTAAAACTGAGGCGGAGATTGTTAATTCTAAAGAAAGGAGTAAAATGAACTGAATTCTGTTTAGAAGATAAATTGCTGGGGTTAAGAAGAAGTTGTACACCAAATTTAAAGGGGAAACTGTGGGAATAAAGGATATGCTTTGGGGAAAATAGTGAAGATTTTATGAGTAGAAAATGTGGGATTTCTTTTTGATTTTTAGGATAAGTTGTAACAGTGACATAATGCTAGAATGTTGTTATAAGGTAGGCTTTAGGGTAGAGGAGAGCTTTTTTATGAGGATGTTAAAAGTCTCGCTGACTCAAATGAATAATATTGGAGATTATATATGTAGAAATGATTTTTCATACACATTGCATTTTGGTGCCTTTAACGGAGTTGTGGCTCAGAGAGTCGTCTCTTGAGGGTCATAAACTTTTGGTTAACGTTATGATTAGCCAATCTACTCTGAGAATGACCTGAGTTTTGAAGGATTGCACACGCTTACAGACATACAGAGTTCATCAACACACAGGACAGTATTGATTTGAGGCCTAGGGCCTGAAATTCCTTAGCTTTTAACTGAATTTGAGTTGGCCCAATAACAAATGACAGAAAGAGGAACTGAATAGGAGTTTTGCTTGTAACTAAACTGAGTGACATATAAAATATTGAGATAACAGATGCAGCTCTAACTTAGTCCTCTTATATAAAAAGCAGTTACAGAATACAGAAATACAGAAAACAGAAGCAAAGGGAGAAAGCTTATCTATGTTGGTTAAGTCTGATAAAGTTTAAGTTAGAGGAGGCATTACATTAAAAGCAGCAAAATGAAATAAAATGATATATTCAAACAGGTTATTACCCAGAAAATGGGAGTTCAAAATACTGTTAGAGTTCAGTTTTTAGCTATGATGAAGTTTATCTAGGAGCAATTAACTAGGTGCTTACACTTAGTGATTAAAGTGGTTGTTTTTTCTTTGATCCTTTTAGTAGAATAAGCCGTTATAATGATTTTATGATGATTTTGCTGGTGAGAGGTGACTTTAGATGAGAGGCACTTGCAGCAGCAGGGACAGTTTTGTGCACAGGATGTTGATGATCAGATAAGGAAAAACAGGAAACGTATGACAGCAGTGCTGTAAGACTGTTAGAAAGCTGTAGATTGAGATGAGTGATGTTTAAGATTATATAGGAATAAAAGTCAAAACCAAATACGAAATTAGGTTCATGTTTTGAGAACAATCGAGGAACAGAGTAACTTAGAGCATAGTAGGGAGAAAGTGTTTTGTTTCCTTTGCAGGTGGCCAGATTTCCACTAGAGTGGGACCCAGAAGAGGAGCAGAGACCACTTAAGCATGAAGTGTTCTCAAGTGGGAGCGGGCATTTTATAACTAAGACCACCTAGATGACATGAGGTTGTCTGATTTGTTAAGTCACAGGATGCCAAGAGAGGGTCAGAGCTAAGAACAGTGATCCTAAATGTCCATGATGTCTGGGATGGACAGGGGAGCAGCTGAATGGGCCAAGGAGTGACCCAACACACAGTATGGTGACCTCTTGTGGTCAAGAGGTCAAGAGTGGGAGTGTCAGGAATAGAAATATTGTCCTGCTATTAGTTGCTGCTATTTTTATAATCATCATTAACATTTCAGTATTAATAGTGAGGTTGCAGTTAGATGCATTCAGATGTTCAAATATATGGTTATAGCCTTTATTACAGGTCCAAAGAAGAACCATTTTAAATGGTTCTGTTGAATCTATAATTTAAATGTTATTAATGCTTTTATGATCTCTGTGTAGAGGGCAGAGACAGGAAAATACTCTCTGTGCCAAAATGAGACAGGAAACAAAACGCGTCTGCAGAGCATGTTTTGCAGAAGTGAAACTGAAGCCAGAAGTTTAAGTGCAAGGGTGTTTAGTATGCATTTTTATTGCGGATTAAGCCTTAAGCAGTTGTGGTAGATTGAAACAGTTGTTTATATATTTCACATATAAGTCAAGATCATTACACACAGGATGGCCTTAGCCTGGTTGGTTGCTTAAGTTGAGGTCAACTAAGGATCAGAAAAGCAGATGCAAACTCTGCACGCACAGACAGACAAATAGTGAGAGGTCATGACACGCACGTAGCATACACTGCAGACACATACACACAGAAATGCAGAAGTGTGCCGACGCATTTAGAGGAAGTGCACCAGACGAGCGACAGCGAAGAGGGAAGCACCGACCGAAGACAATGTTTTTAGAGCAATGTTAAAGGTCAGGAACATTTTGTGGTTTGGATTGACGTAAGCTGTACTATTGTCTATTTTTGTAAAAGAGGGGGCTTTGTTATTGTACCCATATAAAACCTTGTCTCATGATTGTAAGTTCAGTTCAACACTGATTGGGTTGTTGAACTCACACATGTGTTCATTAAAATGCCGTCTAAATTGCACACGCCTGGATCTGTGGTTTTTATGGATTCTTCTCTCAACATTGGACCCTAACAAAAGTTATATATTTAAAAATATATGATCCTCTCTGGTTACTCTGGTATGAATAACTCTGAATCACTTTATGGTAAATAACACACTATCTGCAAAAAACTGCGAAAGAATTCCAGATGACAAGTTTGTAGTTCAACATACAAGTGACGACCTTTGACCTTCATCAGGTTTTATTTAATTGTGTCAGAGAAAATCTCATATGCTCTTCATGCAGCTGAGTACATTTAAAACGGAAGCTGTGCAGGTCTGAGATCAGCAGCTTTGTGAAACACCAAACTGAGGTCCAGTTAATGCTGAAATATAGTGACACAGTTACATGGGTGATTAATCCTTTTGTTTTTTTTGTCTTTAACTTTATCAATAAAACAGCTGCAGCTTTCACTGACAGCACATGTGGTACTTTAACCTTTGTACTATTTTCATCAGTTCATTTTGCAGTTAACATGTGAACATGTTGGATGATCTGTCTGCTGTCACTGGGTGGTGCTGAGGTCTGAATCTGAGGGCAGCTCCTGTAATCACAAAGACAACAGAACCATCACAAACTCAAATATGAGTTTTATCTCTCAAAATTGAAATAAAGCTGATTCTTCGCTGTCCTCACACACTCAGGATCTGAAGTTCTTCTCTTGCATTTTTTCAGTATCACAGTACACTACAGTACTTTAATCCATAGTTCCTGATTAATGAGGAGTTACTGAAGTACAAGCTTTTAAAAAAATGTTATTGTCTTTACAGATGTGGCAAGAGACAGAAAACATGCTGTTGTTTGCACATATTTAATAATCAGCTCTGCACAGGAGCTGCAGCAGGGTGCAGCCTGTTGCTTTTAAAGTATAATACTTGTAATAAAAGTACAGTAACAGTAATTAGTGACTGAGCAGCCCGGGGTGTTTCTCTTGATTTCTTTAGTCAGGGTAAATTCATTCACCTGCACGGGTTAGCTAAACGAACCCTGACAGCCGAGTGCTCATGTTAGCTAGCTAGGTCTCAGGAGCTAGCTAAGGACAGTAGTTACGGATTAGCTTACAAACACGTTTAACTTACCGAAAAAGTGCAGCGGGGCCTCGGGTCCTTCTGTCGGGTAGTCCAGTTTACTGAAGAACACCTCAGGCTGTCAGGTTAAAACACTCGGTCGTGCAGCCAGAGCGTAAACGCTGGCCCGCCTCTCAGAGCCTACGCCTATCTGCTATTCCCGAACAGAGATACGCAAGTTTCTCCGTGACTGCAGCTGCCAGTCAAAGCTGCTATGATGACGTTTCACCCCAATTTAACATCAGCGCGGTAGGAATTAGAATCAAACTTATGGGAGAGGAGACCCCTTGGACATCAATCAGCGTGATGAGAACTATTGATAACAAAAGAAAGAATCTTTGGAAAAAAAATTATCTAAGGAGAATAAATTTATTTTAGTCTGACCCCAGTCCCATCCACTAACATGGAGGAGGCGGGGTTTATGACCTATACTGCAGCCAGACACCAGGGGGCGATAGAGACGTTTTGGCTTCATTTTTGGGGTGCTGTCGCATCGTCCATGTGTTCTACAGTCAATGGATAAAACACTGAGGTGTAGGTTTATGTAGTGTATGCGAGTACAGTGCAACCCCGACTTACGAATTCCTGTTAAGATATTCATTGTGTGTACTCATGTTGTACAGTGTGTTTAACAGTATTATGGTTACTGTGGTTTAACAGAGAGACAGTATTTTAGTTGTCACCACAAGGAGGCACTGTTTCATGGTAAGGGCACGTATGCTGCGTCATCACGTCCCTAAGAAGGAGAAGTGTACCTCCGACAAAAATGGCATCCAAGAGGAAAGTTTTGCGGCGTGTTCGTGAGGAATAAAGTTCCCTAAATGTTAAGGATATCTTTGCCTCCGTCATCATTTTCCTTCGAGTTGATCGCTGTCGACGCTGCAATACTCAACAGGTTATGGGCCCAGGGCCGACTCGAAGAGGAGTTTTTCTTTTCTTATGAAGATCTGGAGCCGCAACGAATAGCGGGCTAACGGCTAAATAGCAACATGGATCAACGAGGAGCAAGCAGGCTGCCTCGACTCATGTTTGACGGAGATGAGACCAGATATGAACTTTGGGAAACTAAGGTGCTAGGATATTTGCACTTGTTGGGATTAAAAGACACTGTTCTGAAGGAACCGAACAGTGAGGCTGAAGTAGCGGCAGACGGTAAGAAGAACGCTGACGCTTACGCCGAGTTAATCCACTGCGCAATGCGGGTGAGACTTTAGGTGATGGATTACTGATTGCTATGTTTTTAAAAGGACTACCTGAAAGCTTTAAACCATTTGCAATACACGTTACCCACGCTAAAGACGATATGACATTTGCTGAGTTCAAAACAAAGCTACGGAGTTTCGAAGACACTGAAAAGTCAAGCGCATCGGAGTGTAGCGACAACATAATGAAAACAGGAGTAAGAACCGGGCGTGAGCACACGAGATCCAGCGCACAATGTAGATACAAGAGCGATGTGGACATTGTGTGTTTCAAGTGTGGACTAAAAGGCCACCGAGCAAAAGTGTGCAGACGGAAGACGTGGTGCAGTCATTGCAAAAGCAACACACACAGTGATACCACATGTAGACATAAAGACAAACAAGATGGCGCGCGGAAGGTCGCAGATGAGAGCGGCAACGGATCCAAAGCAGAAACGCCGGATTATGCCTTCAGGATTAAGGGCGCAGACATCAAAGTCCAGCAGTCAGCATACAACATTGAGGAGAAAGGCCTGCTGGTCGACACTGGGGCTACCTCACACATCATTAACAACATCGCCAAGTTCAAGAGCTTCGACGACGCGTTCAGACCGGAGTCACACAGCGTGGAACTGGCAGACGGTACCCAGTGCAGAGGCATCGCCCAACAGAGGGGGGACGCAGAGGTGTTCCTGATTGACAATACAGGCCAGCGACGGAAAGCAACGCTGAAAGATGCGCTGTTTATTCCAACATATCCCCAGAACATATTCTCCGTAAAGTCAGCCACTTCATTAGGAGCAACAGTCACCTTTAAACAAGGGCAGGACATGTTGACCCACAAAGACGGTACTAACTTTAACATTCATGTGTATGGCAAGTTGTACTATTTGCAGACTGAAGTTGAGGGTAATGATAAGTGTAACACCTGTCATGACATACAGGCATGGCATGAGATATTAGGTCATTGCAACTATGAAGATGTAGTAAGATTGCAAAGTGTGGTTAACGGTATGCAGATTAAGGGGAGAACTGATAGACCTGACCAGGAATGTGAAGTGTGTATCCAGGGAAAGTTTGCACAAACCCGAAACAGAGTCCCTGATACAAGAGCAAAGGCTCCTTTACAAATGGTACACACAGATTTAGCAGGTCCGATAGCCACTGAATCTATTGATGGGTACAAATACGTACAGTCATTCACTGATGATTATTCAAACTCAGTATTTGTATATTTCCTGAAGACGAAAACTGATACAGTGCAGGCAACAGAGAAATTCCTAGCGGATGTTGCACCATATGGCAATGTAAAATGCATTAGATCAGACAATGGGACAGAGTTCACATGCAGAGATTTTCAAACCCTGTTAAGAAAAAATGGCATTAAGCATGAGACATCAGCCCTGTACTCACCCCATCAGAACGGTACAGCCGAGAGGGGGTGGCGTACTCTTTTCGAGATGGGCAAGTGCATGCTAATTGAGAGTCAGCTACCGAAATGCCTATGGAACTATGCCATTCAAACTGCTGCTGTAACACGGAACAGGTGCTTTAATAAGCGAACAGGGAAAACACCCTACCAAATGCTGACAGGTAAAAAGCCAGACTTGTCAAAGATGCAGAAATTTGGGTCTGTGTGCTATGCATACAAACAGGACAAGGGGAAACTTGATTCAAAATGTGACCAAGGTTTCTTTGTAGGTTATGATAAGAACAGTCCCGCCTACTTAGTTTACCACCCCGAAACTGAGAAAGTTCAGAAACATAGACTTGTTAAGTTTGTGAGCAAAGTAAATATAGAAAGACAAACACAGACAGATGAGGGAGAACTAAATGATGACTGTAGCAGAGTAGGACAGCCTATGGCTAACAGACCTTCAGAGAAAGGTGACAAGGACAATGAGGAGGATCCAGAACCTATTGTGACGGACAAAAGTCCACAAAGTGGTATATCTGATAAGCGTGAACAAAAAGGGTCAAGTGTGGCAAGTGACGGATCTGTCAACAAAAGGTATCCTATTAGGGAGAGAAGAAAACCGGGACATTTAAACGACTTTGTAGCTGCCAACAGTGGCAGCGATGAGATCCACACTACCATAGACTACTGCTACAGGGCAGTGTGTGGTGTCCCAAACACATTTAAGGAAGCCATAGAATCAACTAACTCAAAGAACTGGATCAAAGCCATGGATGAAGAAATTCACTCGTTACGGGAAAATGATACTTTCACCCTAACCACTTTGCCAAAAGGAAAGAAAACTGTGGGGGGGAAGTGGGTTTATTCCGTTAAGAGTGACAATGAGGGAAACGACAAATACAAGGCAAGGTTTGTAGCCAAGGGTTACAGCCAACAGTTGGGGATAGATTATGAAGAGACATTCTCACCAACAGCCAACTTAACCAGCATAAGAGTTTTATTACAGAAAGCAGCACAGGAGAACCTGTTACTCCATCAAATGGATGTGAAGACAGCGTATTTACACGCTCCCATTGATTATGAAATCTACATTGATCAGCCAGAGGGTTATGAAGAGGGAGAAGGGCTAGTCTGTAGATTACAAAAATCCTTGTATGGGTTAAAACAATCTGGTCGTAACTGGAATAAAATCTTGCATGAATACCTAACAGCGAACAGTTTCAGGCAAAACCCAGCAGACCACTGTGTTTATACCAAAGAGACAAAACATGGCAAGGTGATTATGATCATCTGGGTGGACGACCTGATAATTGCTGCTGCCAATGAAAAGGTAATGAATGTTGTGAAAGAAATGCTCTCAGTCAGATTTAAGATGAAAGACTTGGGCAGACTTAAGCATTTTCTGGGTATTGATTTCACTCAGTCTGATGGATGTGTAACAATGTCACAAGAAACATATGTCAACAAGATACTGATGAGGTTTAACATGCAGAACTGTAAACCCAGAGAAACTCCCTGTGATCAAAAGTTGTGTTACACAGAAGGTGCTACTTTGATGAGAGATGTGAGGATGTATAGAGAGGCTGTGGGCAGTCTTATATACCTCGCATCAGGTACCCGTCCTGACCTGAGTTTTGTGGTAAGCAAGCTATCACAACATTTCCATGAGCCTACAGAAGAACAGTGGGGAACTGTGAAACATGTGTTGAGATATCTCAAAGGGTCCAAAGACAAGAAGTTGTGTTTTAGGAAAACACAGATGAGAATTTGGGTCTAGTGGCCTACAGTGATGCCGACTGGGCAGGTGACACTGCCGACAGACGCAGCACTACTGGTTACTGTATACATCTATGTAAGAACAGTTCTTTAGTTTCATGGAAGACCAAGAAACAGCCCACTGTGGCGCTCTCTACCTGTGAAGCAGAGTATATGGCTCTGGCTTCCACAATGCAAGAGTGTATATATTTAGAACAGCTTTTGAAAGGTATAGATGACTACAAATACACTCAAACAATAGTGTACGAGGACAACCAGGGAACAATTGCCCTGGCTAAAAACCCTGTGAGCCGACAGAGATGCAAACATGTGGACATTAAATATCATTTTGTAAGATCCATTGTAAATGAAGAGAAAATGTGTCTGTTATATTGCACTACTGAAGAAATGGTTGCAGATGTCATGACCAAACCTGTTTCTAAGCTAAAACTTGCTAAGTTTGCTGAGGTTATGTTTGGTGCTTAAAAGAGAAAAAAGAGGGGAGAAAAAGGAAGTGTGGTAGAGTGTACAACTGTTTATTGTTTATTGTACAACTTTTCTTAGATTCCAGCAACCTGAGTACAAGAGGGGGTGTCAAGATATTCATTGTGTGTACTCATGTTGTACAGTGTGTTTAACAGTATTATGGTTACTGTGGTTTAACAGAGAGACAGTATTTTAGTTGTCACCACAAGGAGGCACTGTTTCATGGTAAGGGCACGTATGCTGCGTCATCACGTCCCTAAGAAGGAGAAGTGTACCTCCGACAAAAATGGCATCCAAGAGGAAAGTTTTGCGGCGTGTTCGTGAGGAATAAAGTTCCCTAAATGTTAAGGATATCTTTGCCTCCGTCATCATTTTCCTTCGAGTTGATCGCTGTCGACGCTGCAATACTCAACAATTCCCCATATAACGAAAAATTTTAAGTTACAAAGGCACTTAACGGCAATATTTTGGCCCAATGCCTTCCGAATCATGTGACAACCCCTTGGCTTTCGTACTTGCGCTTCGCTGTTCCACTTGAACGACGTATTGTCATTGCAGTTAGCAATTAGCCTATAGCCTATCGTTCACTCAAAAGGCGCAGTGGGTGTTTCGACTTACGAAAATTTTCGACTTACGAAAGACACTAGGGAACGAAATAATTTCGTAAGTCGGGGTTTCACTGTATATATGATTACATAGGTTTATATGTAATAAAAAAATCCCCAAGAAATTACTTTTGATCAATGGTTATGAGTGGCATGTACAGAGAGTTGGGGAATGGCTGCAGTCACAGCATTGTAAGATGGTGAAAGATGTACCCTTAGGCCCCCTCCTCGATTCAGAGATGGTCTTTCCCTTTTCATGTAAATGGCCTTCTTGACTCCACGCTTAAACCAGTGTTCCTCTCTGTCCTCATCATTGAAAGAGTGTCCACTGGCCTGTATACAGGCCACTACAAGGTCCTGGCCTGACGAGTTGGCTCTTCTGCATTGTGCCATCTGCTTATCCAGAGGTTTTTGATTTCCCTGATGTATCATGAATCATGGCAATGCTCCTGGTATTGTATAATTTATTGTACAGTATCACTCTGTTTTTGTCAGGGGACCCGATCCTTGGAGTGGAACAGTTTTTGACGCAGCGTGTTTTGGGGTTTGAAAGTCAAAGAGACGTTTTGTTTAGAGAAAAGGATTCTTAACTGTTCTGATAGTCCTGACAGACAAGGGATCATTAAGGGTTTTTGAAGCAGTTGTCCTTCTCTTCTCCTGGATCGGCTGGAGCTTTCATTTGGTGCCTTCCCAGCTTTGACAAAAGTCCAGCTGGGATAACCACATTTACTCAGGGCTTTCTTGATATGATGTTCTTCTGCTTCCCTGGCTGCTGTGTCTGTGGGGATGGTGTGTGGGTTTATTATTGTAGAGTCCTGATGACACCCGGTTTATGCTCCAGTGGATGATGAGAATCAGACCTTAAATACTGATCTGTATACTTTGATTCACTGTAATCAACTTTTAAACGTCCTCCATTACTGATGGAAATCTCACAGTCTACGAAGGCTAACCTGACACTGACACTGACCTGACAGTATTTTGAGTTGGCTGTTTTGGTTTCTGTAATTAGTTTCATCCATGTCTCCCAGGTGTTTGCTCTTTACCCTGTTCCCCTTTTGTATTTAGTGTCTGTGTGTTCCTGTTTGTTGTCGCGTAGTCCCTCATACTAGCCTGTGTGTTATGTTTCATGCACCGATTCTAGCCATCAGTTAAGGTTTTGTTTTGTCTAGTGTCCAGCAATAGAGCTGCCATTTTGAGTTTAAGTTTTGCCTCTTTGTTTGAGTCAGCATATTGGGTCCTTTTCCTGCATGCCCGAAAACAGCCCATGACATGCTCAGTATCTAACTTTGTAGTTATATTTCATTGCTGACCACAAACTTGGTGCGCCTGTTTTGGAAAAATGTAATGTGACACTTTGAAAGTAGCGGTTGACCACAGTGGGCCCTTTTAAAAACTGCAGTACCTCTTTTATTGTAACAGCATTCATACATGTCTAAATACAGAAAGAAGATCGACCACGTTGGTTAAAGATGAACTTCTAATTATCAGGCAGGTGCCTTTGCTTGTATTCAAACTTTAGATCTAGTTGTAACAACATGGGAAAGGTAACTAGTCGGATCTGATTGAACAAGAAAATAAGCTAAAGCAGTTTATGGACTTGAACACCAAACTAAGATGATAATGTACAACTTTCTTAGTAACAAAAACAATATGTGAAAATGCTTCTTTGTTTAAGCTCTCATTCAGATGTGACTATTTTTTCAGGCGGCTCTCTCTCAGCAACCTGTAAGACACAAAAGAAGTGTAGAAGACACAATTAAAAACACGGAACAGACAGAAAGTGACTATGGTGCATATTACACACCAATAATCACTTCTTTGAGTAGTTCCCAAACAAGCATGTTCAGTGTAACAAATTACTTTTCTTATTCTATGTAGTGAAATCAGCATTTTTACATATATACATCACCACAAATTGAATATTATGAAGTTGTCAGTTTTACCAATCCCAGACTTATACATCTCTATTATCCAACACATATTGTGTGAATGCATCACATAAGTTATCCCTGTTCCCAGTCTTACCTGTGGTTTAGTGGAATTGAGGGGATCCTCTGCTTTGGGTTGGCAGGGACCTGCTGAGGACATCTCTGTGCTGGTTCCAGCTTCTGCTTTGACACATGATGGAAATAAATGAATTGATAGCAAAAAGACTTTACACAATTAAAAAAAAAACATTTGTCATTTCAAATTATTTTTCTGATGTCTCAATGCTATAAAGGAAATGGCTTTAAATCACAATTAGTCTTACCTTGTGGTCGAGTATCACCAAGGCCTACGCTGTGGCAACTAGGTTTAGAGGGCAATGTATCTTCATCTTGTAAGAAGGACAGTGGGATGAGGGAAATAATAACCACAGCAATATTAGTGATGATCCCTGTCTGTTATTCAATGTATTCATTAGGTTTACAATTTTTGGAAAATTGGAAATTCAGGGTTGGAAAGAAAATCAGTGTTGTTCCTACATGGACCCACCATTATGCAAGGTGCTTCTAAGAAGTACTGAGTTAACTAAAAATTTAAATTTCTATTTGAATTTCTGATGTTTGTCTGGTAATTCCACTTTGAACACAAGAATATCAGATGCTCATAACAGCTTCTTGGTTTTTTAATGCTGCCTTTGTACAAAACGAAGATATTACACTTTACACTTCTGAGTGACTTGTATTAGATTTAATGTACAAAATATACTCTTTCCCCCAAAAAGTCTGATATTTTGTAATGCCTTTTATGTTTATTTTGTTTTAAATTTGTAACTACTCCATCATATATTTTTGGTTTAATTGGTTGTCAAATGGTAAAAATTCTTGGTTGTATTTTGCATTTTTTCTCCTGCAGTACAACACTTTGTGAGACACTTAATGCTAGTCACTGAATGCTATCGTCGAAAAGAAAAAGTAATATGATTCAACTTAATTTTGAAGCTGAATTCAAAACTGAAGTTGTCATTTATGTCACATGTAACTATTTTGAACTGTATGAAATACAGCATGTGTCTAAAAGAAGAGCTTTAAAATTATATTCTATGTGGTTTTCATTTGAGGCGTAAGTTTTGGAAGCTCAAATTATCACTCACATTTATACATAATACATATGTGTTGAAAGGTACAGACAACACCACATGAAAAAAAAGGGTGAAACTTTTCTTCACAGAAGTAATTGTGTGATATTATTTCTCAGTAAAATACCTCCTGTTTTTCTTACAGCAGCATATGTTTCTCTGTCTGCCTCCACTGTGCCGGTCTCTATCAAGATACATAAAAAAAAAAGAAAAAGTTTTGTGTTTTGTTTTTTAAACACGATAAAAAATATAAGGATTTCTTGCTTCAAGTCTTTTAGTCCATGACATTCACTTTTATGTAAAAAGTTTCCACTTTCTACTTTCAATAATAAAAACAATAATGATAATAATAAAAATTTTCATTACCTCTCTTCCAATAACCTTTGCCAAAGTGATGCAGTCCCACTGCCACCAAGAGAGCACTGACTAAAATGGTGGTAATGATGCAAGGTGTGGCAGCAGATGAGGAATGGCACACGTTATTGTCTAGATTACGTGTGTATTTTAAAGTTTGAGAATCTAAATGATGGTTAGAAAAGGCAGGAAGGCTTAAATGAGAAAAGAATGGTAAACTATCAAATGTTAATTTTAGCTAGTTCATAATGACATTAAAAATCTTTCAAAACAACTTAGGAAAGTGCCAGACTTTTCAAAAATTATCATACAAACAGATTTAACCTGTTTGTTTAAAGAGGTGATTCTTATACAGAGCTTTTCACTCTTCTGGAGCTTTATACAATATGTCACATTCACCCTTTCACAATAGCAATTCCTCCTATGCTTTAAAGCTAACATTCACATTCGGTTGGATGCATCGGAGAGCATCTTCAGCTTATGCAGACTGGGGGAGCCAGAAATTGAACCAACAACATTCTGATCAACAGATAACCTGCTCTACCTACTGTGCAACAGCCTCCCCCAAATCATATGTTATTTATGTAGAAACACATTATTTTAAAACATCTCAGTGTCTCACCTGTGACTTTCAGCCAGCTCTCTGGTGATTCTCCAACTCCTGAGATTTTACACTTGTAAAATCCTTCATCTGATTTGAAAATCCTGTGGATGGTCATGTTTCCTGTGGAGCTTCTATGGATGAGACGTCCATTTTTGTAGAAATCAGCTTTGAAGTTGGTGGAAGGATTTTTCATTCTGCAGCTCAGAGTCACCGTTTCTTCCATTAACAGAGGAACAGCAGGACTCTCCAGGATCACAGGACCAGCTAAATGACATGCATTTGATAATTAAATACATGAAATCAAATTCTATGAAAATAAATTTCATAAAATGTTTGTTTAAGTACCAGTAACAGAGAGGTTGATAATATTACTCCTTCTCCCTGCTTCAGGCTCATACCAGTACTCTCCATTGTTGTCTGTATAAACAATTTTAACAGGGCAGGATGATCCTGTTGGTCTTGTCTCAGTAACTTCACTACATGATTTTATTTTCCCTCTGAATTTATGCACAACTTCACAATATTTGACTCCTTCACAGTGAAATGTTAGTGATTCATATACAAAGAACTGCAATCTGTTTGGAACAATGCGAAGAGAAACTGCATCTGAAGAAAAAGAAAAAAGAAAAAAACTATCAGTTTAGAGTTTTACTAAACCCTACTACTAAAACCACCATAATGCATCTAAACAATGAATGAACTGATATAGATGATCAAACAGCTGGTACTCACCAACTTCCTGATCCTGTACAAACAGCAGAATCATGATGCTCATCACTGAAGTGAGAACAAAAAGAGCTACACAGTAACTAAAACACATACTGTATGATTGCTAAATTTACTAAAAGTTCAAAAGTATTATTATCATTACAACTCATACATAGTCCACAAAATGCAATAGCCTTCTTAGTATAGTATAAATTAAATTAAATATTCATATTTTTATCAGCATGAATAACCTAAATTTTATAATAATAATAATGTAGAAAGTAGAAAAAGAAAGTACTCACACAGTCTGATGCAGAGAGCGCTGACCATTCTGGCGTATTGCTCTATAGAGAACACTGAAGCTTAACTGAAATTAGCAGGGGTGTCTCTTTGATGATAAAAATATTTAAATTTTAATTAAACCGTTTTTGGACTTCATGCAATTATCTAGTGTTAAAAAAGCCAATTCCAAAGAACCCGAGTGTCTTTTGCATCAAGTCAAGCCTCACTGATTCAGTTCACTGTCAGTGGGCAGAACAACAAACCAGTTCAGACTAATGCTGTGTTTGATGCAGCTTTTAGACTAGTTCTTGTTTCCTGTGCTCAGTTTGGTGTACAGTGCTGAGATATGCAATAAAATTAGTGAACATTTGAAACCTCTTCCCCGGGTACTCAGCCCACTCAGGGAATCACCAAAGTCACTGAAGTTTTTTTTCAGTCACAGGACAATAAGATAAGATAAGTGTCACGATCTGGGGGATCAGCAAGGCACTGATCATTATGTTCCCGTCTCTCACTCTCTCTTTCTCTCTCTCTGTCTCTCTCTTTCTCTCTCTCTCTGAGTGAATGGCGGAGTGAATGGAGCTGGGGACAGGAGTGTTGGAGTGAGTGGATTTCTGTTTTCGGGTTCCTCTTTTCTTTTTTCACTGTCAGGTGTGTTTATTTTTTCGACACACGGTTGTTGGTGTGTTTTGTTTGTTGCCGGCTGGTTTGGTAGCTTTTGCTACCGGCTTGGCTTGGCACAATGCCCACTGTTGAGGGTGGTGCAGAGTTTGAGAAGCTGACACGCCACCATGCTGTCAAACTTATACCGATTGTGAATTGTTCGGTGGAGGAAGCTGTTTTGGCTGTAGGAGAGGTGGTGGGCTGTGACAGCGTGAAATCTGCCTCCCATATGAATGGTGCGATTGTTATTTTTCTTGATAAGGTACCTAAAGTTAATGAGTTGGTGGAAAGCGGCGTCGTCATTCACGACACCTTTACGCCCGTTCTCCCCTTGGTTAGCCCTGCTAAAAAGGTTACCATCTCAAATGCGCCTCCTTTTATTAAAAATGAAACTTTAGCCAAGGAGCTGTCACGGTATGGCCAACTAGTTTCACCCATAAAGATGGTCTCTTTGGGGTGCAAATCTGTGCTCCTCAAAGATGTTGTGTGTCACAGAAGGCAGGTTTTTATGATCCTCAAAGACCCCGCTGGCGAGCTGAACCTGTCTTTCAGTTTCAAAATAGAGGGTTTCAACTACATGGTGTTTGCTTCATCTGAGAGCATGAAATGTTTTGGTTGTGGTGGAGAAGGGCATTTAATTCGCTCCTGTCCGGAGAGGCTAAGAAACACGCAGCCAGCGGATGATGCCATTGGAGAGCTGGTCCCAGCCAGGGCTCCTGGTAGGGACACGGCGATCGCTCATGCGAAACCCGCTGAGACCGTGGGCGGCTCCGCTGAGACCGCGGGCGGCTCCGCCGTAGCTGAGGCGGACCCCGCTGCCGAGGCGCCTGTGGAAAACCGTCTTTTTCCAAGCAGTAACGGGTCTGATGAAACTGGCATTTTGAAAAGTGTTGATGGTGTAGAAACGGAACTGACTAATGACCAGTCTGCTGGTTTTTCTGACAAACTTCTGCAAGCGAAGTCTTTGTACTAGCAATTGGGTTTATTTATTAATAATTTCATTTGATTCTAGTTTTGTTTTGCATAATCTATTCATTATTTTCTGATCTTGGTCAGACACTTAGGCTTCTTCTAAGCACTTGCAGCAACAAAAACATAATATTCCAGAAACACGCTATGACGATCCGACCACCTGTTAATAACAATTCCTATGTTGGAATAGATGTTAGCGCGAACTACAGCATGTCCGCCATTACCTGCCGGAAACTGGAAGGGACATTTTTGCGGAAAATGTAGTTTTTTACCTTTGGGGCCTTATAAGCCTACACTGGTGTTTTTAAAAGCCATGTTTGACTTTATGCTTTTCTGTATAGTTTCTGGGATGCTTAGAACTCAAATTGCACTGCTAGAAATAGTTTATTTTCATGCATATGCTGTTTTTTTTTTTTTGCAAATTTCTGTTATAATATTTTTCTTTCGTTTTTCCTGCAGTATATAAAAAAATAATATAAAAATAACTCAAAATAAATTTCCCGTTGTTGGGAAACTATTTTGTGCAACTGTTTTGTATTTACAGTTTTAAGGGATAAACCTCTAACTAGAAATATATGTAAAAAAAAACCAACAACAACAATTTTCAAATTTTTTTGTAGTTTATTGCACTCTTTTGCAATTTGTGTGGTTATTATGCACTTAATGCATATATATTATTGAAGTTTGGGCTATAACGGTTGTATTAATTTATAGCAACTTGAAATGCTCCCAAAAATGGCACTACAGGATGTAAAAATATAAAGATAAGCTTTGGTGGACTTGGTTCTATGGTAGGTCTTAAAGGGTTAAAATTGCTACCCCCCTTCATCTAGAATTATAGAAGGGTGTGAACACGTTAGGAAACTCAGGTGTTTTAAGTTTAAACCTGTGACAGGCCTGTGAGTCTCTTGTGATGAAAAAAAACAAAAACAAAAAACGTCTGCCTGTAGTGTTTTGAACTGGTTAAATATCTTTAACCGCTTTTCTCTGGTGCCAGCTCCATTTACATTCCATGTGACAAACCCATAGTTGTGTGTATGGCTAATGGTGTACGCTGGATGTTTTGCTTAGATGTTTGTAAATATAAAGAAGAAAAAAGTGTCAAGAGGCTGTGGTTAATGAGACATCCTCAGTGGTTGACGAGAGTTAGACCTTAAATACTGATCTGTATGCTTTGATTTACAATAGACATCAACTTTTAAATGTCCCCCATTACTGAGGGAATTCTCACAGTCTAAGAAGGCTAACCTGCTACTATTCATATCTTCACTGGAGAATGGGATCATTAAGAGTTTTTGCAAGAGTCTTCTTTCCTGGATCACCTGGAGCTTTCTTTGAGTGCCTTCCTAGCTTTGACAAGTGTTTAGCTGTGATAACCACATTTACTCAGGGCTTTCTTGAGGTGATGTTCTTCTGCTTCCCTGGCCGCTGTGTCTGTGGGGATGGTTTTTGCTCTGTGTTGTAGCGTCCTGATGACACCCAGTTTGTGTTTCAGTAGATCAGGGGTGTCCAAACTTTTTTCGCTGAGGGCCACATACATAAAAATATAGGAGGGGCTGGGCCACTTACTAGAAATTAGGTATATAACCTTAACTTTACTGTATTAAAAATCACTTAAAAGTGGTCAAATGTGTTATATTGTTGAATATAATTAAAGACAAAACTGCCTTCATCACAGTTTTCCATAAATGGATCTTTATTGATTTTTTCAGAAAAAGCTTTGGTAGCTCATTCTCAGAACAGCAGCAGATTTCTTCTTAGACAGAAGATTTACAGCACAGAGAAAAAACAATAAAGGGGAAAATGGGACGGGTACATTTCAAGTTTGTTATTTACGTTATTAGGCTTAGCAACACACCTATTAACGTTCGTTTGAAACGATTATCAACATTAACAGACTGAACTGGACTTAATAACAGGAGTGCATATAATTTTAGTAAATTATTCTGGTGAGTATCAGCTGCGCTGGCTATGTAAATCGGGCCATCCAGCCGCGGTGCTCATCGTACGCCACTCGTGCCAAAAATCCAGACAAATGTCACTTGATCAAGGAGCAGATCTGCATCAGAGGAGATCAGCTGACTTTGCGTGTGCGTGCTCTGTGCACAGCGGTGTGTACTCTGTGTGTTAACAAGAAAAACGCATATAAGAAAGTGGTGCGCAAAAGCAGGGTAGTGACAGAATTGATGCGCATTATTGATATTTGAAGCATGTGTACCTGCACATTAACACACGGGTACTGTGGAATATATTTTTTACTCACCTAAAGTGCTCGTGCTCTCGTCCACTCCCCGCAAAAAATTAGCAGCTGTGCAGTGTCTGTGGCAACGGTGCTCGGATCGCATGCGATGGAGTAAAAATCAAAAGCACAGCTTTATCAGACAGTTGCAGTTTAATGTTGGCTGACAAGTCTTCCATGCGCCGCACAACTGTATTTCTGGACATGCTGACGTTGTTGAAGTCCTGCACTTTTTCCGGGCACATTATTTCGGTGACTTTAACGAGGCCGTGTTTTATGAGGTCTCCATCTGAAAAAGGCTTGCCATGTCCTGCGATGAGTTGGGCGACCTCATAGCTGCTATTGGAGCCTTTTCCTGGACAATTTGAGCACGAAAAAAATACTGTTGCTGACCCTGCAGGAGAGCTACCCTTTGCTTTAATTTCTGCTCTCCCTCAGCACCAGTGTAGGATGCATAGGCCTGATGTTTGGTTTCATAATGACGTCGTACATTATACTCTTTCATAACTGCCACAGTTTCAGTGCAGATCAAACAGACACTTCCCCTTGAATTCTTTGAAGAAATATTCACTCTCCCACCGTGTCTGAAATTTTCCGCATTCACTTTCTACCTTTCGCTTCTTTGGTTCTGCCATGTTTGGTAACTTGGGGTAAATTTCTTCTGTGATTGTCCTTTTTGGTGGAGCAACTGCCTTGATCAACAGCAGCTCCCCCTGGTGTTAAAACTAAGAAGTGCAATAAACTCAAGCAAAAGTTGAAGTGCGGGCCATTTTCTATTCTATTTATAAAATTACTTGCGGGCCAATTAAAACTGGACCGCGGGCCAATGCCGGACTTTGGACATGCCTGCAGTAGATGATGAGAGTCAGGCCTTAAATACTGATCTGTATTCTTTGATTCGCGGTAAACAACTTTTAAACGTCCCCCATTACTGATGGAAATCTCACAGTCTACGAAGGCTAACCTGACACTTTTCATATCTTCACTAGAGAATGTTGTGTTGGTCTACCGAGTTAATGTGATCAGCAAATTGTGGTACGTCCTGAGATTTGATTTTCACCGAGGTGTCATCCACATCTGAATCAATAAATTGTGGTGTTCCAGGATAGATAACACAGCCGTCTTTCCCACACACATGTTTCTGCCTTTAGTACTGACCCTTGTATGTGAAATATGTGGAATGAAAAGACATTCTCCATATTTTGCTGTGATTTCCAAAGCACAACAAGTAATTCAAACTATCATGCAGTTCTAGCTGGACCACACTTAAAGTCAGTTAAAGTCATGCTCTGTTACAGTTCTTGGTCATTTTGACCCAGTATTTTGAGTTGGCTGTTTTGGTGTCTGTTTGTTTTTTTGAGCCGCTTTGTTCTGTGCCTACCCTGGACCCTCCTGTGGGTTCCCTCTGTCATGTCAGTCATAGTGTCTCCTCATGAGTTAGTTCAGCATACTTCCTGTTTTACTTTAGTAGTCTTCAGTCTGTGTGCGTAATGTTTTGTTTGCTCTCCCCGTCTCATCAATGTAATTAGTTTCATCCATGTCTCCCAGGTGTTTGCTCTTTACCCTGTTCCCCTTTTGTATTTAGTGTCTGTGTGTGCCTGTTTGTTGTCGCGTAGTCCCTCATACTAGCCTGTGTGTTATGTTTCATGCACCGATTCTAGCCATCAGTTAAGGTTTTGTTTTGTCTAGTGTCCAGCAATAGAGCTGCCATTTTGAGTTTAAGTTTTGCCTCTTTGTTTGAGTCAGCATATTGGGTCCTTTTCCTGCATGCCCGAAAACAGCCCATGACATGCTCAGTATCTAACTTTGTAGTTATATTTCATTGCTGACCACAAACTCGGTGCGCCTGTTTTGGAAAAATGTAATGTGACACTTTGAAAGTAGCGGTTGACCACAGTGGGCCCTTTTAAAAACTGCAGTACCTCTTTTATTGTAACAGCATTCATACATGTCTAAAAACGGAAAGAAGATCGACCACGTTGGTTAAAGATAAACTTCTAATTATCAGGCAGGTGCCTTTGCTTGTATTCAAACTTTAGATCTAGTTGTAACAACATGGGAAAGGTAACTAGCCGGATCTGATTGAACAAGAAAATAAGCTAAAGCAGTTTATGGACTTGAACACCAAACTAAGATGATAATGTACAACTTTCTTAGTAACAAAAACAATATGTGAAAATGCTTCTTTGTTTAAGCTCTCATTCAGATGTGACTATTTTTTCAGGCGGCTCTCTCTCAGCAACCTGTAAGACACAAAAGAAGTGTAGAAGACACAATTAAAAACACGGAACAGACAGAAAGTGACTATGGTGCATATTACACACCAATAATCACTTCTTTGAGTAGTTCCCAAACAAGCATGCTCAGTGTAACAAATTACTTTTCTTATTCTATGTAGTGAAATCAGCATTTTTATATATACATCACCATAAATTGAATATTATGAAGTTGTCAGTTTTACCAATCCCAGACTTATACATCTCTATTATCCAACACATATTGTGTGAATGCATCACATAAGTTATCCCTGTTCCCAGTCTTACCTGTGGTTTAGTGGAATTGAGGGGATCCTCTGCTTTGGGTTTGCAGGGACCTGCTGAGCATCTCTGTGCTGGTTCCAGCTTCTGCTTTGACACATGATGGAAATAAATGAATTGATAGCCAAAAGACTTTACACAATAATAATAATAAAAAAACACTTATTTGTCATTTCAAATTATTTTTCTGATGTCTCAATGCTATAAAGGAAATGGCTTTAAATCACAATTAGTCTTACCCTTGTGGTTGAGTATCACCAAGGCCTACGCTGTGGCAACTAGGTTTAGAGGGCAATGTATCTTCATCTTGTAAGAAGGACAGTGGGATGAGGGAAATAATAACCACAGCAATATTAGTGATGATCCCTGTCTGTTATTCAATGTATTCATTAGGTTTACAATTTTTGGAAAATTGGAAATTCAGGGTTGGAAAGAAAATCAGTGTTGTTCCTACATGGGCCCACCATTATACAAGGTGCTTCTAAGAAGTACTGAGTTAACTAAAAATTTAAATTTCTATTTGAATTTCTGATGTTTGTCTGGTAATTCCACTTTGAACACAAGAATATCAGATGCTCATAACAGCTTCTTGGTTTTTTAATGCTGCCTTTGTACAAAACAAAGATATTACACTTTACACTTCTGAGTGACTTGTATTAGATTTAATGTACAAAATATACTCTTTCCCCCAAAAAGTCTGATATTTTGTAATGCCTTTTATGTTTATTTTGTTTTAAATTTGTAACTACTCCATCATATATTTTTTGGTTTAATTGGTTGTCAAATGGTAAAATTCTTGGTTGTATTCTGCATTTTTTTCTCCTGCAGTACAACACTTTGTGAGACACTTAATGCTAGTCACTGAATGCTATCGTCGAAAAGAAAAAGTAATATGATTCAACTTAATTTTGAAGCTGAATTCAAAACTGAAGTTGTCATTTATGTCACATGTAACTATTGTGAACTGTATGAAATACAGCATGTGTCTAAAAGAAGAGCTTTAAAATTATATTCTATGTGGTTTTCATTTGAGGCGTAAGTTTTGGAAGCTCAAATTATCACTCACATTTATACATAATACATATGCGTTGAAAGGTACAGACAACACCACATGAAAAAAAAGGGTGAAACTTTTCTTCACAGAAGTAATTTTGTGATATTGTTTCTCAGTAAAATACCTCCTGTTTTTCTTACAGCAGCATTTGTTTCTCTGTCTGCATCCACTGTGCCGGTCTCTATCAAGATACATAAAAAAAAAGAAAGAGTTTTGTGTTTTGTTTTTTAAACACGATAAAAAATATAAGGATTTCTTGCTTCAAGTCTTTTAGTCCATGACATTCACTTTTATGTAAAAAGTTTCCACTTTCTACTTTCAATAATAAAAACAATAATGATAATAATAAAAATTTTCATTACCTCTCTTCCAGTAACCTTTGCCAAAGTGATGCAGTCCCACTGCCACCAAGAGAGCACTGACTAAAATGGTGGTAATGATGCAAGGTGTGGCAGCAGATGAGGAATGGCACACGTTATTGTCTAGATTACGTGTGTATTTTAAAGTTTGAGAGAGTAAATGATGGTTAGAAAAGAATCTTTGAATGAGAGAAGCTTCCTTAGCTTCTTCACAATGACATTCAAAATCTTTCAAAACAACTTAAAGCTTCTAAAAACCTATGGAAAGTTTGGCACACTTGTTTTAGTGGTTTAAATTTGCAATTTTGATTTGCACACTGGAAACTTCAAAGTATTTCAAAAATTATCATACAAACAGATTTAACCTCTTTGTTTAAAGAGGTGATTCTTATACAGAGCTTTTCACTCTTCTGGAGCTTTATACAATATGTCACATTCACCCTTTCACAATAGCAATTCCTCCTATGCTTTAAAGCTAACATTCACATTCGGTTGGATGCATCGGAGAGCATCTTCAGCTTATGCAGACTGGGGGAGCCAGAAATTGAACCAACAACATTCTGATCAACAGATAACCTGCTCTACCTACTGTGCAACAGCCTCCCCCAAATCATATGTTATTTATGTAGAAACACATTATTTTAAAACATCTCAGTGTCTCACCTGTGACTTTCAGCCAGCTCTCTGGTGATTCTCCAACTCCTGAGATTTTACACTTGTAAAATCCTTCATCTGATTTGAAAATCCTGTGGATGGTCATGTTTCCTGTGAAGCTTCTATGGATGAGACGTCCATTTTTGTAGAAATCAGCTTTGAAGTTGGTGGAAGGATTTTTCATTCTGCAGCTCAGAGTCACAGTTTCTTCCATTAACAGAGGAACAGCAGGACTCTCCAGGATCACAGGACCAGCTAAATGAGATGCATTTGATAATTAAATACATGAAATCAAATTCTATGAAAATAAATTTCATAAAATGTTTGTTTAAGTACCAGTAACAGAGAGGTTGATAATATTACTCCTTCTCCCTGCTTCAGGCTCATACCAGTACTCTCCATTGTTGTCTGTATAAACAATTTTAACAGGGCAGGATGATCCTGTTGGTCTTGTCTCAGTAACTTCACTACATGATTTTATTTTCCCTCTGAATTTATGCACAACTTCACAATATTTGACTCCTTCACAGTGAAATGTTAGTGATTCATATTCAAAGAACTGCAATCTGTTTGGAACAATGCGAAGAGAAACTGCATCTGAAGAAAAAGAAAAAAGTAAAAGAACTATCAGTTTAGAGTTTTACTAAACCCTACTACTAAAACCACCATAATGCATCTAAACAATGAATGAACTGATATAGATGATCAAACAGCTGGTACTCACCAACTTTCTGATCCTGTACAAACAGCAGAATCATGATGCTCATCACTGAAGTGAGAACAAAAAGAGCTACACAGTAACTAAAACACATACTGTATGATTGCTAAATGTTCTAAAAGTTTTAAAGTATTTTTATTATTACATCTCATGCATAGTCCACAAAATGCAATAGCCTTCTTAGTATAGTATAAAACAAATAAAACGATCATATTTTTTATCAGCACGAATAACCTTAATTTTATTATTACAATTACGTAGAAATAGAAATAGTACTCACACAGTCTGATGCAGAGAGCACTGACCTCCATGTTGTATTGCTGTATACAGAAGACTGAAGCTTAACTGAAATGAACAGGGGTGTCTCTTTGCTGATAAAAATATTTTAATTTTAATTAGTTTATTGTCTGAATGCAATTATCTAGTATTACAAAAGTCGTTCTAAAGAAGCTGAGTGTCTTTTGCATCAAGTCAACCCTCACTGTTTCAGTTCACTGTCAGTGGGCAGAACAACAAACCAGTTCAGACTAATGCTGTGTTTGATGCAGCTTTTAGACTAGTTCTTGTTTCCTGTGCTCAATTTGGTGGACGCTGCTGGGATAGTGAACATTTGAAACCTCTTCTAGGGGTCCTCCGCCCACTCAGGGAATCACCAGAGACACTGAAGATATTTTCAGTCAGTAACAGTAAATGTTACTATACATAAAGTAGAGGTACTCTGATATTTAAACATTCGTTTTTAAATGTATCTGCTCAGCATTGTAATTCAGGTATACTCAAAAGGTAGAGAATGTGTTCAATTGTAATATTTGCCATATCTGCTTAAAATGTGTTGCTCTGGTGGCAATAAGCAATAAAAACATCAGTTTAACAGTAGTGTAACATTTCAACATTTATTTAATCTTTGTCACTGAAGTGTACTCAGTGGTGATGCTATTTGATAAGAGAAACAGATGTATATGCCCCACAAAAACAGGCTTGAAAAGATATAGAATTTGCTTTTGTGTTACAAATACTAGCAAAAAATAATAGTGAGGAAAATACTGAAAGTTTTTTTAGTACATTTTTGCAAAAGAGAAGAAAGTTAAGAAGCTCAAAATGTAGGGAAAACAAACTGTTAGTCTTAGTCTTAGTAACACTACGACTGAAAATATTGTGATTGAAAAAATGAAAAGTTAAAAAACAATCACTCAATTTGAAAAAATTTAAATTTATCATATACAGTGACTGCTTTATTTGGTACTTTAAATCTTGATAGTGTCATCTTGGACCAATTTTTGCCTCCAGAGCAGTTTTATTCTTTGTGGTTAATGGTTCAGGAAACATTCTTCTGAATGTTTTAGTCCATATTGACATGATCAGTTAGTCACTGCTTGGGTTTTCAAGACTTAAACAAGGGATTATGGCAGAATTCTATGTCAAAAATGGCCTCCCTGTGGTTCAGATCAATTTGCCACACATCTGTTCAGTTTCTTCAGAGCCCTGAACATTCCTGCACCTCGTGAACAGGGTGCTATATTCACGTGCTTCACATGCTGCTGCGCACCTGGATGGATAAAACAGCAACCATTGCATCCTGCCTGTGTGCCAAAGCTAAAAAAAAAAGAAAAAAAAGAAAAGGGAGATGAGGTCGTTCTTGGGGCTAGTTGTTACTACTCCTTTTTCATTCCTGGCTTTGACCAGTCCTTTAATTGGTCACAACTAAAAGGGTGCCCCAGATCTGGTCCAGTGGATGGTACAGTGCCAGGTGGCATTAGTGTCAAGTCAAGTGGCTTTATTTTCATTCCAACCATGTCTTCACAGTGAAACAAGACAGTGTCCCTCCAAGACCATGGTGCTACATTTGACATATAACATATGAAAGTATGCGTGAATGTTTGTGTGAGTACAGCCACTGAGTGTTCAGGAGTCTGATGGCCTGGGTGACTAAACTGTTTAGCAGTCTGGTAGTGAGGGCCCGAATGTTCCCATTGCACTTGCCAGAAGGCAGTGGGGTGAAGAGTGTGTGTTAGGGGTGTGTGGGGTTATCCACAATGCTGGTGGGTTGCGGATTCAGTGGGTTTCATTAAGGGTCTGGGATGGAGATGCTCCAATTATGTTCTCAGCTGTTCTCACTATCAGTTCTACGGTATTGCAATCAGATGCGGTGCAGTTACCTTACCAGACAGTGATGCGGCTGCTCAGGACACTCTCAATATTCCCTCCGTAGAAGGTAGTGAGAATGGATGGTGAGAGATGGGCTTCCCTAAGTCTCTCTGGTAAGTAGAGATGCTGTTGGGTGTTCTTAGTTATGGAGGTGGTGTTGAGGGACCAGGAGAGATTCTCCGCTCTTGATGACCTCCACAGAGGATACATGGTAAATGGCCTGTATTTGTATAGCGCTTTACTAGTCCCTAAGGACCCCAAAGCGCTTTACACAACCAGTCATCCACCCATTCACACACACATTCACACACTGGTGATGGCAAGCTACATTGTAGCCACAGCCACTCTGGGGCGCACTGACAGAGGCGCCCCAATGTTAAGTAGACAGTGCTGTCTCCATGTTCTCCTGAAGTCAGTTGCTGACTCTAAAATAGTCCATTAGCTGTTGCATCTCCCCTTTGTATGCTGACTCATCATTCTTACTGATGAGACCCACCACAGTTGTGTCAAACCTAATGAGGTGGTTCAAACTGGGCATTGCTGCACAGTTGTGAGTCAACAGAGTGAACAGCATTGGGATGAGCACACAGACCTGAGGGGCTCCAGTGCTCAGTGTGGTGGTGTTGGAGATGCTGTTACTGATCCGGACTGAAGTCTCTCAGTCATAAAGTCCAGGATCCAATTGTAGAGAGAGGTGTTCAGGCCCAGTAGGCTCAGTTTTCTCATCAGATGCTGAGGAATGATTGCATTGAGTGCTCAATTGAAGTCTGTGAACAGCATTCATACATATGTGTTTTCATTGTCCAGGTGGATAAGGGCAAGAATGTAGGGTGGTGGCGATGGCATCATCTGCTGACCAGTTTGGGCGATAGGCGAACTGCAGTTGGTCCAGTGTGGGTGGTAGCCAGGTCTTAATGTGCTTCATGATGAGCCTCTCAAAGCACTTCATCATGATGGGTGTGAGTGCAAAGGATGGTAGTCGCCTCAGGCAGGACACTGAGGACTTCTTTGGTATAGGAATGATAGTGGTGACCCTGAGGCATGTTGGGACGACAGCAGTGATCACGGAGAGGCTGAAGATGTCAGTGAGGACATCTGTCAGCTGGTCTGCGCATTCTCTGAACACTCTTCCAGGAATGTTTTCCGGACCAGCAGTTTTCTGTGGGGTAACGAATAGTTTTCCTTACATTAGCCGAGGTCAGACACAGAACCTGGTTGTTGTGAGACGGGGTGGACATTCTCACCAAGGTTATTCTGAGTGTCAAACCGTGCATTAAAGTTGTTCAACACATCTAGTAGGAAAGAGTCACCCTTGCAGGCAGGTGTCGTCTTCCTGTAGTTGGTGATGGCCTGGATGCCCTGCCACATCACTGCTGTCCTGGAAGTCTCGAGACTTTTGCAGCTCATGCGCTTCTGTAGTCATCCACAGTTTCTGGTTGGAGCTTATTATGATCGTCTTGGAGACTGTGACATCACTGAACCACTTCCTGATGTAGCTGGTCACAGATGATGTGTACTCCTCCAAATCATTTGCCATTTGTTGCAGTCTCCTTGAACATGTAACAGTCAGTGAAACTCAGTTTCTTGAGGCTTTTTTGTTTATTTGAATTGTGTGTGTGTGTGTGTGTGTGTGTGTCGGGGGTGGTCCTGCCTTTGTTCCTCAACAACAAGATGGCAACATGATAAATAAAAGGATATGGCTTGCATCAGTCACCTGATGACCATTAAGCAATGCTCACCCTTGACAGCAGAACGCTCTATTTATAAGCCTGGATTGAGCTTACAAAGAGCACGTCCATTTTTGGTGCAGAGCTGTAGGGAAAACACACAATTTAACTGGAAGATACAGACCGATGCAACAGAAACCAGTAAGTAGGGTGTACAGCATACACTATAGTCTATAGCATAGAGGAGTGATAGGTTATTATGTACACGTTGTTAAGTTGTGCCAACTGACAAATTGAAACAAATGAGCATGCTGTGTGTGCACTGTGCAATAGGGTCGCAAAAGATTACCTGTTCTTTAATTAAATGTACAAGTAGTGGTGGTCATTAGCCATGTTCCCTCTAATAGTTCATGTGTCTGAGCGAACACACAAACTCCCTGAGCGATCCCTTGGACCACTGTGAGCAACAGCAGACGTGTGCACTGTGGTCACGCCAGCATCGAATCCATCCAAGTTACATGGTTTAATAAAATAATTAAATTACAGCATTTACATTTATGTTAGACTACTTTTAATTAACTGCTTTAGCCCACTTACAAGGAAAATTACAAAAAAACATCTTGTTCATGACCTGTGTAGTATGTTAACACTATTGGAAGTAAAAATAACTTGAACTCCAATTTTGAAAACACAGTTGTTTTCTTTTTTAATAAAGCTCTGACTTGTATTATGAGTCTGTGGTCTGGGATAGAGTCCTGTAACTCTCTGTCTGCAAAATGCATTATATAATGATCAATGTAGGGCAATTAATTATATAGTTAGTTCTTTAAAAAAAGTAGCATAAAAAGAGTTATGCAAACAACAAAGTTTTTGCAGCTGTTTATCTACAAATGCATTCAAGTATTTTTTTAAAAATAAACATTTCAAACTATTTACAGAACAATCAGCTGTTCTGCATCAAATCTGATGCCACACAAATTATTTGTGCCACTCCAAAAATAATTTGTGTCCATAATGAGATAAAGGAGAACAACAGCCTGATACCTGCAGGCCTGACAACAGGAGATGTATCACTGCTGTAACACCTGTAACATTCAGCAGTCGCCTCATTGTTCTGACACACACAACAAAACTATTGAGTACACTACACACTAACTACACAAGATTTGTGCTAAACGTCACAAATCTCTCACATCTCAAACACTGCCGTCACTCCTAAAACTTCCCCCCTCCCTAAACAATCAATGCCATGTTGCCATATCATTTTTTGAATTGGTCGACATGGTACATTTTTCCACCAATAGGAAAGGGTGGAGGTTTTTTTGGTTTTGTTTTTGCTCACAGGCTTTCGAGCGTTTTCCTTATAAAACACAGTTTTTCTTCCCGCAGTAAATATAAACAATGATAGTATTCAGGAAGAAAACCAAACATTGCAGATATTTTTATCATAACTCTGGTTTTACGTGGCCTATCAACACAATATAAAGACTGGTATAAAGTCCACACATTTTTCGTCAATTGTTCCGTCTGTCCTGCTCACATCTCCAATGGTTGTACACGTTGTCATTAACCTGGCTTCACTCCACATCAGCCACGCCGCTTTGCTAGCTAAAACACCGGTGTCGGCACATAAGGACACTGTCATAGTCTGTGAACGACGTTGATTAGCTGCATATATATGAATGTGAATCGCATTATTGGCTGGACTATGGGATAAGGTGGCATCGTTCTAATCCCATACAGGAGCAGCCAGTCACTCACTGACTAACACTGCAAAACAGAATTGTTAAAGTATTAATTTTAATTTCAATTCAGGTTAGATTTTTTTTTTTTTGTGCGCAACGCAGATTTTCTGTGCGCAGAGACCGTGCCAGCAGTGCGCAATTGTGCACGCGCGCAGCTTAGAGAGAACATTGGTCATTAGCCACTAGCTAACTGAGTAAGAGTGTCACGGGTCTGTAACTCTCTAATCAGCTAACATCTTTCCCAAGGACTTTTTAATGTCTACAGTCAGATCAAAGCAGCCCTGCCTGCACAGTGTTGGGTCCTTGTGTTGCAGTAACATTTTTTAAATCTTCTATTGTGCAGCTTTGGTAAAATCCATGTAAATCAGCTCACATAACCCACCAATCCCAGCAACCATTGCAAATTCAAAGTCACTTGTCTTGCCAATTCTCATATATTCAGTTTGAACTTCAGGAGGTTGTCCCAACCATATCCCTTTGCCTAAATCCATTTTGGTTTTGCCATGTGTAGTGGAGGTGTGGTCCCTAGCTCAGGTGCAGGGGAGGGGTGTTGCTGGGTGGAGGGTGAGCCCAAATGTGTGGCAATCCCACTAATGAGAGTCTTCTCTATTATGGTGAGGTGTGAGACCAGTGTGGGGTGTGCCGGTACCAGCTCTGAGTGGAGACTGAGTGACATTATATGCAGAAGATATCAATAAAATCTGCAACTGTGAGCACAAACATTGTGTGTTTATTAGATATTTGTTTTAACCCTTTAAGACCTACCATAGAACCAAGTCCAACAGATCTTATCTTCATATTTTTACATGCTGTAGTGCCATTTTTGGGAGCATTTCAAGTTGCTATAGATAAATACAACTGTTATAGCCCAAATTTTAATAATATGTATGCAGTAAGTCCATAGTAACTACATAAATTGCAAAAAACTGCAATAAACTTCAAAAAAATTGAAAATCATTTTTGTTTTTTTACATATATTTCTAGTTAGAGAAATTTAAGAGGTTTATCCCTCAAAACTGTAAATACAAAAAAGTTGCACAAAATTGTTTCCAACAACAGGAAATTTATTTTGAGTGTCTTCATAGTTTTATTTTTGAGATACACCAATTTTTCTATACTGCAGGAAAAACGAAAAAAAAAAATATTATAATAGAAATTTGCAAAAAAAACAGCATATGCATCAAAATAAACTATTTCCAGCAGTGCAATGTGAGTTCTAAGCATCTCAGAAACTATAAAGAAAAGCATAACGTCAATTGAACGTCATGACTTTTAAAAATACCAGTATAGGCTTATAAGGTAAAAAACTACATTTTCCGTGAAAATTACGTCACTTTCGGTTTCGGGCGAGTAATGGCGGACATGCGATAGTTCGCGCTGACGTCTATTCCGACATAGGAAGTGTTATGAACAGCTGATCGGATCGGCAAAGCGTGTTTCTGGAATATTATGTTTTTGTTACTGCAAGTGATTTTTATGCAAATTTTGCAAAGCTATTTGTGGAAGGAAACCATGACCTAGGACAAGCTGATGGCATAAGATGTAAGTGCAACTCCTCCTGTTTCATATGTAAAAAAAAAAAATTGCGCTAGCTTACGCGGTTCCGGTTCTACAGGGATTTAAAAATAGTTACGCAAAATGGAGCATGCCCACTCCGACTGGTTTTAAAGGGTTAATGAGCAACTGAACAAGCATAAAGAAGTGGCTGATAAGTGTTTATATAGATAGCATAAGCATAGCATAAAGAATTGTCATCTGATGACATTCAGTTGATCCCAAATGTTTGGAACTCCTGGAACCAAGATGTCTGCTCACGCAGTTGCGCCACTGGTCGGTGGTGTACGGATATTTTGTACGTCTCTTGTTTTGTTGTGTAGTACCTGCTGAGTGAATAACATCTACAGCTGACATGATTGGAGTAAGTTACTGTGAGAGTGTAACTAGCAAATTCATCCACTTGCATAAGATACCGGTGGAAATAGCGAGGAGACCAGGCTCTCTGTGGATTGTTACCCCTCTGGGGATGAAGCGCAGGCGCCATCGAGGGAGAAGGAAAAGGCAAGGCTGCAGGGCCGGTGGACTGTCCAGGCTATGGAGGCAGCCATTGAAACCACCGCTCTCCAGTCTATTCATCGTTAATGCCATGTCCCTCTCAAACAAGTTGGATGAATTGAGGCTGCAAATACTAGCAAATAACTACATCAAGATTCATGCATGCTTCTTATCACCATGTTCCGGCTTCATCAATCCGTTCCAGACTCTGAGCTAGCAGGCTACACCACACAGTGCCCCGACCGACCAGTGGACTCCAGTAAGAGCAAAGGAAGGGGGCTCTGTCTGTATGTGAACAACAGCCAGTGTACAAACACAGTGATCACAGACCATCACTGTTCCCCGGGCATAGAATATCTGACTTTTAAATGTGGGCCCATCTATCTTCCAAGGGAGTTCACTGTTGTCATAATAACAGCCATTTACATACCACCTGTTAAAAACCCCAACTTTTTGATCTTCAGGCTGAAGGAAGAACAACACTCGGTGTTTAATCCTCATTCAACAATCACTTTAATCAGTACAATTCTCTTTATTCCACACGATACTTTGAGCATTACAAACGTTCGGATGGGATATGTGCACGGGAGGGTGTCCGGCAGATCTCGAAGTGTCTGATCGTTTCTCACATTCTTATAGCTTTGGCAACCCTCCAAACTAAGCATTCACATTCTTTCTCTCGGCCTTGGCTTCCTGTGCAGTATCTTTTGTTCTCCCTAATCAGAGAAACAAAATCATGATTCTACACAAACAGCATTTCTTATAAATCAACAATATAATGCATCACAAAAAGTTTAATATTCCATTCCTGTTTTTTTCTCAAAATAAACAATCAATTAATTTTATTACATGTACATGGGGATTTTCACAGCTCAGGATCCAACGTCAAATTCCGCTGGGGCAGTCCCAGCAGCACACATTTTATACACAGACATCGACAACCTTTGTCTCTCAAAACTAGGTGCCTGCTGATCCCTCTCTCTTCTGCCTCCCTATCTCATGTCCTTGCTGCACACTTCTTTGGACACTATTTTCTCCTTGCTTTGGCTTACCAACACCTTATCCCACTAACGGCAGCATTCTGTCGCCTCTGCTTCTCACATAAACCTCTGACCTCTGATTCTCCCAATTCTGTGTGTGTGCTCTATATGTGAATGTTTAGCAGCTTGAACTATGACCTTCTTAAATGAATAAGGAATATAATGCTTTACTATGGTTAATACAACTAAATCCCTAATACTACGACAATGTATTCTTACACACCAGATGCAAATGATCGCACGTCTGCATACAAATATCAATAAATGGCAGACTTGCTTCCTGGGAGTCGACATAGAGAACCTTTCCTAGTGCATGAACACCTCAGAGCTGCTGAAAAAGGCCCAACAGAGAGTGCTGGTGTCCCACAGAGCCTCCATTGAGAGCACATTAATGCACTGCATATGCATCTGGTACACTAACTTCACAGTGGCTCAGAGGAAAACATTCCAGAGGGTCATTAATACCACCAAAGGATCATTGGCTGCCCTCTCCCGACACTGGAAGATCTACACAATACTTGCTGTCTTAAAAAAACTTAGAACATTGTAAAAGCCATTCCCTGTTTGAACTGTTGACGATACAGGGCAATAAGCGTAAGGACAAACAGACTCAAACTGTCATGGTCCTGGGTCATTTTGACCCAGTGTTCTTAGTTTTCCTGTGGTTTTATATTTTGTTCTTTATGTTCTTAGGATGGTTTGGTATTTGGATTCCCCCTGTGTCCATGCTTATATTGTGGTGTTTGTTCTGGTACCGTGTTCCCATCCTTTGTGTTCTGTGTTCTCCTCATCCCCTCGTGTATTCATTCTTGTTCTCTGCCTCTCTCTCCGCCTCTCTCTGTGCTCATCTCTGTGTACTCTGTGTTGTGTTTAAGGTCGACATCTTGGTGTCAGTATTTTCAGTTTCGTGTCCTCCCCGCTCTGTCATGAGTGATTGTCCTCAGCTGTGTTCTCCGTGTGTTCCCACTTCCCTCATTACCTTCTGTGTATTTATGTCAGAGTATCCTTTTGTTCCGTGTTGCGTCGTCCCTCTAGGTTGTGTGCATTCCCTCGTGTCTTCCCAGTGCCTCAGCTCTAGTTTCTCCCAGTATAGTTGTGTATGACCTTTTGTGCCACTCTGCAATAAAGCAGCTTTTGAGTTTAATTCTTGCGTGGTGAGTTTTGCGTTTGGGTCCTTCTCCTGCCTGCACACAGCCACCTCATGACACAAACACAGCTTTTACTCAACCTGAATAACATATCTGAATGCTGTTGCTAAAAAATGACCATCACGCTACCCTTGAAATGATCTATGCACTGACTGAGGCATGTGTGTGGAAATGTATGTAAATGTTTGTACATACAGTAAGATTATTCTTATTAGTAATATATATAGTATATAGTATTTCATTTTATTCTATTCTGTACAGTTGTGTATTGTATTTATTCTTATTGTATTCTAATTTTTGCTTCATAACTTTTGCAGTGTCCACTTCCTGCTGTGACAAAACAAATTTCCCACATGTGGGACTAATAAAGGTTATCTTATCTTATCTTTAAGTATTTTATTTTATTGATTGTATTGACATTTTTTTATTTTTATGGATGATGCACTGGTTGGAGACCACTTCTAATTTCATTGTACCTGTGACAATGACAATAAAGACATTGTGATTCTGATTGTTACTGGTAGCTGAAATGAACATTGTATGTTATATTTATATAAAATGATAAATATTGTACCAAATAATTAAATAAAAACAACAAGATCCTGCCAGGTTCTGCAAGTGGCCACAATTTTCCTTCTGGCAACCAACTTCATTAGTAATTATTAAGATGTTTCACAGTTGAAACTATTTTGTTTTTGTTTTTTACTTTATCTTTACAGTATATTTCACTTGATTATGTTCAAGTAAAGAAATAACTGCAGCCCTAAAACCTGAAAGCAAAATCAATTTTCACAGAGACTTTTCACAGACAGCCTCACAAAGGCAGGAGAGAGATTCCAACACTGGAAAGAAGAAAACAAAATGCTTTAAAGACACAGGGAATGAGGGAACATGGGAAAATTACACACGAGGCAGAGAAGGCAAAGCTAAACATAATACATGCTACAAGGTACCTTCAAAGTAAGAGAAGCAAAGCTAAACATGGTGCACACAGACACCATATTCACAGACACACACAGAGACTACCAAAGTAAAACAGGAAGTAATGGAAACACACACAGAGGTGCAGATAAACACAAAAACAAAGATAAACATGACAAGCAGGGGGGAACAGAATGAAACACGAGACACGAGAAAGAGACACAGAGGGCAACAACACAAGAGGGAATCTAATAATCAAAAATCAAAAGCTAAACAGAGAACAATCTTGGCACTATAGAATAAACTCAAGACTAACAAAGTAGATTTAAACATAAATTATAATACAAAATGACAAAAACACATAAAAACTCAAAATGCTGGGTCAAATAACCCAGGACCATGAGACATATAAAATTATTACAGAAGATAAATCACTGAAATGCAACAAGTGACTCACAAATGTAGTTTTAAAATGATCTACTGTCATGTCCAACGTGATATATATATGTGTTTGATATGTGTCTTGTATTTTATGGCCAATTATTAAGGTACATAATAAAATCTTTGTTTTCTGTATTGATTTTTTTTAAGCAAAATACAATCAGGTAAAAAGAGAGACATATCAGTACGCAGAAAATCATAGGTCACACGAGTATCCACAAACACACCACAAAGTTTATTAATAGACAAGTAGCAATACAATTGTGACTTTGCAGATATTTGTCAGACTTATGGTGTCTGTTTTAAAAATTGTATTTACATATATGATGTTTTTATTCTCAAATATTCTCTCATCTCACAATGACATTTATAGCCTGGCAAGCATGGGATAGCTATAGCTCTGATTTTCCTAAAGTGACGACGTCCCACAAAAAGCAGGACCAAAGCCAACATCATGATAGTGAAAAAAGTTCATAAGACGAGATGAATATGATGGCTGTGGTCTCTCTGAGTCTCTGTGTGATAGGATGCAGAGAAAACAGAAATTACATTGTGAGACAGAGTGAACTTTCTGTGTTGTACACATTTTGTATAAATGTCTGGATACACTTTGAAATGCTTAATACGATTATCCATGTTCACCCTAGTTAATTATGTACAGTACTGTCTTCATTTACAAATAGTCATACATTCACCACTTTGGCGGACCACAAGTCCCACATGCATGGAAATAAAGAACGCTGTTCTTAAATAATGAATGGTACAACAAATTATGCATTCGTAAATTGATTTACAAAATTATGTTTTTAAAATTATTTTATTTACCCAAACAGTGCTAAAGTAATTTATTATTTAATAATTCAATTTTAAATAAAAACACTATTTTTCAAAATGAATTATTAATACATCAATAAATACTTTCGAAAATTAATTTCACAAAAAAGAAATAAACTCTCAATAAAAACCTCATTTCAAAAACCAGTTTCTAATTTCAAGATCAAAAATCTATTATTTTAAAAATTTAAATAGTAGATTTTCAAAATCATTTTTAAAACACAATTTAAAAAGAGAAATAAGTCAATGATTTCAAAAATCAAAGATTTAGTTCTGACATTAAAATTATATTAGCTATTGGATTAACTGCTGGTTTAGCTATCTCACATCCCAAAGCAATACAAACTAGCCATGTGGTGCGACGTAAAGAGCTCTCTGATTGGTTGCTCAGACACTGAGTAGCTGCCTAGATTTTCTACGCTGCCGTTTGTGGGCATAGCTTTGCCCTGCTAACAAGTGTGTGTGCTTGTACAATACACATTAAGCTCCTGAATTTACACTCAGCTCGATACAGATATGTGAAGAATGAAGGGACCCTACAGTGAAAAGGCGAATTGAACCACACCAACTTGGTAGAACTACAGATCATCTGTGACCAGCTGCATCAGGAAGAGCATCGATGATTCTTTCAAATTGCTAGGTAATGTGTCTCCTGTTGCTTAATCTCAATGCCACCATTAAATAGCTTTTAATTACAATGAGGCTCACCTTGTGGGTGAGTATCA
This sequence comes from Oreochromis aureus, assembly GCF_013358895.1. Lineage (NCBI taxonomy): Eukaryota > Metazoa > Chordata > Actinopteri > Cichliformes > Cichlidae > Oreochromis > Oreochromis aureus. Next base: position 55,203,767 of record NC_052944.1, on the reverse strand, counting down.
GCCTGGGCTGAGCAGTAGTAAATGGGTCTAGAAGAAAGTCTATATTCATTGGATCGAGAAAAACAGTGGAAGTGAAGGGACAGATAACCAAAGTAATATCAGAGTTTTCTTTACCTCTGTCACACTAACCTAAAATAATACAGTCCCACTGTCACTACCAACAGAGTACTAAGTAAGATAATGTTAGTGATCCAAGGTGTGGCAGCAGAGGAGGAATAGCTCACCATTTGTGACTGTTTGGATTTGTTGTTGAATTCACATTTGAGTGTCTAAATGAACAGTTTGAAAAGAGAGAAGAGTTGATCTTCTCAAATTTTTGACTATACTGAAAGTAACAGAAATTTTACTGCTTCATATTCAAAGAACTGCAGTCTGTTTGGAACAGTATTACCAGAACCTGCATCTCTAACAAAAGAAAAAAGTTTCAGTGTAGATTTTTACTACAGAAACTGCTGTATCCTATAAAAGTTCTGTTCTGTTCATCTGGACATAGCATCTTCAATGGGAGAAATGTTTTGTCATCCATCCAAGTGATTTCTACACCCTCAACTGACTGCAGGTTTCCCCAACCTTTGCTCAATGACTAAAACTACTACCTCTGGTGAACAATGGGCTGTTAGGTCAGTATCTTTATTAATATGCAAATTGTCATGACCATTGATGTATAAATCCTGGCAATCCTCGAGGCACTTAACAGTGTACACTATGTTACTCTGTTTGTGTCGGGGGACCCGATCTTTGGAGTGGAACAAATTTTGATGCAGCGTGTTTTGGGGTTTGAAAGTCACAGAGATGTTGTGTTTAGAGAAAAAGATTCTTAACTGTTCTGATATTCTTGACAGATAAGGGATCATTAAGGGTTTTTGCAGCAGTTGTCCTTCTTCTTTTGTGAATCGCCTGGAGCTTTCTTTTGGTGCCTTCCCAGCTTTGATAAATGTTTAGCTGGGATAACCACAATTACTCAGGGCACTTCTTGATGTGATGTTCTTCTGCCTCCCTGGCCGCTGTGTCTGTGGGGATGGTGTTTGCTCTGTGTTGTAGCGTCCTGATGAGACCCAGTTTGTGCTCCAGTGGATAATGAGAGTCAAACCTTAAATAATGATCCGTATGCTTTGATTCAGACAATTTTGAAATGTCCCCTATTACTGATGGAAATCTCATAGTCTACGAAGACTAACCTGACACTTTTCTTATCTTCACTGGAGAATTTGCTATGTTGGTCCACCGAGTTAATGTGATCAGCAAATTGTGGTATGTCCTGAGATTTGATTTTCACACAGGTGTCATCCACATACCTGAACCAATGACTTGGTGGTGTTCCAGGGTAGATAACAGAGCCCTCTTTTCAACTTCTTCCATGTAAAGGTGGGCAGAAGGGGTGAAACTAGGGAACCGTGGCATACACATTTCTGCCTCTAGTACTGACCCTTGTATGTGAAATATGTGGAATGAGCAGACATTTTCTGTATTTTGCTGTGGTTTCCAAAGCACAACAAGTAATTCAAACTATCCTTTGTTGCCTGGTTTTAGACTTACTGTATCATGGACTGCTAAATGAGCCTTCTCACTCAATTCAAATACCTTTTGAGGAGTATTCTCATCTAGAAGCATTCTAAGTCTCTGTCAGATCCGCACCTCTCTGCACATCGATGGAAACATTTTTTTGTCTCACCCGTTCATTAAGCAGCTGGTTCTATGTATTTTTGAGGATTCCCCAACTCCCTTGAATGATATAAATGGCCACTGATCAATGGTCATTGATTAATGGTCTTTGATCAGTGGTTGTTGATCAGTAGTCGTGAAAATTAACATATTAATGATCAAGAAACTGGCATCACAGCCTATTGTTTGCCAGTGGTGCTAGTTTCAGGCATTGTGCATTGTACTGTTTATAATTTTGGGGAAACCTACAGTCAGCTGAGACTGAAGAAGTTGCTTGGATGAGTGAAGAAACATTTCTCCCACTGAAAACACTACATCCAGATAAACTGAGTCCATCTTTTGGGATCTACTTACCTGGATGATTGAGCAAGCATCAAGACGTAATTACAAGTTACCCCTGTAGAGACATTGTTATTTTTGACTACTGCCAACAGCTGAGATTAAAGCTTAAAAAAAAAGAAAAAAATCAACTCTATTTGCCTACTTGCATTATGTATGTAGAGCATGTGGATTTTTTTAAATTAATTGCACATTTAAGTAATTCATAAATGCATTAATTATATCTTTAAATTGAAGACACATTATATTTGCACAAAAGTGCAAATATAGAGCTCCTGATTTATGCTTTTCACACAGTCTGACCAAATGTAAAGTAGAAATTCAGATCATTTTCTTTGGCTTTATTTAAGAGAGGTTTTAGAATGAAATAAGACACCACTTATTTTGTCTGGGTAATAGACCACACTTAAAGTCAGTTAAAGTCATGCTCAGTATCAGACTTGGCAGTTATATTTCATTGCTGACCACAACCTCGGTGGGTCTGTTGTATAATAAGTAATGTGACACTTTGGCATTTGCAGTTGACCACAGTGGGTGCTGTTAAAAGCTGCAGCACCACTTTTATTTTAACAGCATTCATACATGTGTAAAAATGGAATGATCGAACACGTTGGTTAAACTTCAACTTCTAAATATCAAGCTGGTACCTTTGCTTGTATTCAAGCGAAGGTTTACATATACTTATGACCACACAGGAATGGCAAATAGCTGTATATGACAGAAAAAAGAAAACCTATAACAATTTATAGACATGTAGACCAAACTGAGATGACAATGTACAACTTGGTTAATTACTAAAATATGTGATAAAACTGAGTTATATTTTTGTTTTCACTCTCCTTCAGATGTGATTATTTCTTCAGTCAGCTCTCTCTCTGCAACCTGTGAGACACACAAAAGAAGTGTAGAAGAAAAAATGTAAGATAGTAATAATAAAGATAATAAAGAAAACTCTTTATTGTCATTACACAGTCATACATAGTACAATGAAACTGGAATACTGTCCCAAGTTGGCACTACGTACAACACAACACAACACAGTAACTTTATTTAATTAATAAAAAGAAGAAGAATTGCATGTGTATTGCTGATTGTTATTATTGCTATCATGATCATTATTCCACCTTGTTGTAAATATAAATATTATTATTGTTATTGTTGTTACCGCCCCAAAACGTCCAAGGAGGTAGCCAATCAGGTAAGCTGTTAGCATTGATTAGGTCTATTGCCCTCTTGTAAAAGCTGTCCTTGAGTCTCTTCGTCTGAGACCTCAGCAGCCTTAATCTCCTGCCAGACAGCAGCAGCTTAAACCTGACGTCCTGGGTGTGTACAGTCCAGTAGGATGCTGCGTGCCCTCTTGAGACAACGAGTGCTGTACAGGTCCTTCAGGGAGGGAAGAGGATGTCCAGTGATTTTTTGGGCCATGTTAATGACTGTCTCAAGTGCTTTTTTGTGTGCAGTGGTGCAGCTGGAGAACCACACACAGATGCAATATGTCAGCACCCTTTCAATGGAGCAGCAGTAGAAGACGATCAGCAGCTCCTTCTTCAGGTCCATTTTTCTGAGGATTCTCAGAAAGTGGAGACGCTGTTGGGCCTTCTTTAAAACCGCTGAGGTGTTTGAGCTCCATTGGAGGTCTGTGTCTATGTGCACACCCAGGAACTTAAAACTGGACACCCTTAACACAGACTCTCTGTTGATGCTTAAAAGCTGCAGTTCATACTTCCACCTTCTGAAGTCGACTACCAGTTCTTTTTTCTTGGTGGTATTGAGGTCCAGGTTGTTGTCTACACAACAGTCTGACAGCCTCTAAACTTCAGCTCTGTATGCCGTCTCGTCTGCCCCAGAGATGATCCCCACCATGGTGGCATCATCTGCAAAGTTAACGACTGTGTTGTCTGGGTGGTGTAACAGCAGTCTGGCGAGGAAGGAGAGGCTAGCAGGTCCAGCGGGCATGTGGTGTGGAGGTTAGCCGGATAACTCGAAACCAGTCAGTTAAATTAAACAACAGACCTTTATTCGTTGTCAGCAACATAAGACCATACAAGCCAGGTCTCCACGGCTCTACTCTGTCCGTACATACATGTGCGGGGCTCGGTAGTCGTCGGCGCCAGGCCGTTACAATGGTGAGGTCTCTCCTGAGAACAGAACACGAGCAGCATGTAATGGCTGCCACGCTATACTCACACACCCACTAGGAGACTCCCCCAACTACTACAATAGTAGGGCAACCCTCCCTAGTGGTGCTATAACACAATAAGGGTTGTTACATTGGGAATTAACACAGTCATGTGTGTACAGAGTGTACAGTAGGGGACTTATCTTTCCCCAGCCCTCAGTACACCACCTTGTGGAGAGTCGGGGTTAAGGCATAGTCTGAGAGGAAGTCTCGGACCCAGCAGCAGGTGGTAGAAGGAAGTCCAATATCCAGCAGTTTCACTATTAGTCTGTTCGGGAGTATCGTATTAAAAGCAGAGCTAAAGTCAACAAAGAGAAGCCTGGTGTAATGCCCCTGTTGTTCCAGGTGAGAGATGGTGGTGTGCAATGGCATTTTCAGTTTATCTGATAGCTTTGTATGCGAACTGGAGTGGGTCGAGTGTGGGTGGCAGGCAGGACGTGATGTCACGTCGGACCGGTTTCTCGAAACACTCTCGAAACTGGTTGGTAGTTGTTGAGGCTGCTAATGTTGGTCCGCTTTGGCTGCCTCTGGCCCCTTCACCTCAAAGTGTGCAAAGAAGCAGTTCAACTCCTCCGCAAGCATAGCGTTGCCATTTAGTCAACATGGTATTGCAAGGTTTGTAGTTGGCTAAGTGCTGAACTCCCTGCCATACCTGTTGTGAGTTGTGGTTGCTGAAGTGATCTTCAATGCTCCTCTTGTACGCTGCCATGGCCTCTCTGATACCTCTGTTCATCTCAGATCTGGCTGCACTAAACTGCATACCATCACCGGATGTAAAAGTGGCATCACGTTGCTTCAGCAGGACCTGGACCTTTTTAGTCATTCATGGTTTCTGGTTGGAATACACCCAGAGACTTTTGTCCACAGTGACACTCTTCACACAGAAGTTAATATATGGGAGTGTAGCAGAATGAATATTATGTTCTGGCTGATCCTACTTTTAGTCAGGCGCTTTAGGGGGCACTAATATAAATAGTAGAGGCCATCTGAGCATGCCTGAATCGCGTACCTGTTGTCATCTCCTTTCGGTCACCTGAACTCCCCCGGAGTTGCAGGCTGTCTGCGCCACATCCAAGATTTAATTTAGTTTGTTGAATGCCTGGCTCTCTGTTGTCTTGATTTGTAATTTTGTTTTTTTGACACCACTGGTGGGAGGCCCTTTTTCTAGCTGCGGATCACCAGTTTATTCACGCAGTTGGGCTAACCCTAGTGTTTGCATATTAGTTTTTAAAAAAATATATATTATAATTTTCTTTGTTTCTTTTATTCTGATGCAGTGGGCCTGACATGGAGGAGACTGAGGTGCCTTGGTGGTGGGATCCTTTGAGTATTACCATTGGGTTGTCATTGTTTTTTTCATTGTTTCTGTGTGTGGCATCCCTGTCCCCGTCACACTGGTAAGCATTCACTGTGAATACTTTTTAGATAACTTGTATACTGATATGTCTGCTTGTTCTTTTATAAGTTGTTTTAAATAATTATTAATGAATTGTCAATCTGTTTTATCATTGAACCACGTCTCTGTAGTGAGTATAATGGATCTGAGTGTCTTCCTGGTAATTAGTCTGACTTCTGTCCAGTATTCTCTGGGTGAAATTCCCAGGGTAGCGTTGTCTGTTAAACTGTGAAGAGTATTTATTCCATCCCCACCTCCTGCTGTCACAAACTTAGCGTTTGTTTAAAGAGATACTCTTTAAAATCAGAGACGTGTGTTCCTTTGTTTTATTGTTATCTGGTGTAACATAAACTGTTTCTTTTAATTTGTTCTGTACAGGATAAAGGCAAAGCAGCAGCTAATTTGGTGTGGGATTCCACAGCTGTCTTACAGAGATGGAGGAAGAGTTGCAGGAACTCAGGGATTTGATTGCACAGCTTAAAGCAGACAATGAGAGGCTGCGTCAGGAGAGGGCTGTTGGGTCAGGTACTAGCGCTACACCTTCTACTTCCACTACGTCATCTGTTAACCCTCCAATTGCTAGTGTATCTGTAGCAGAGGGACTAGTTTTTGTGCTCCGTGACAGGAAATGCCCTATGTTTAGAGGAAAGTCAGGTAAAGGGTTGAATGAACGGTTGGAGGAAATATAATGTTGTGCAAGGGGACATCATTTGTCCGTGGCTGATAAGAAGCATAGGCAGAAGCAATTCTGTCCCTTCTGTCTATGGCATTCAGTATGGGGTCCATAGCTGTCCTTCTGGAATAGCCCAGTCCACCCATCTGTCTGAGTTGAGTGAGATGAAGGAATTGCCGTCTGAATGCTGGACACTCGGAGACCTGTGTCTCTGAGTGGGAGACCAGAGATCACATCAACATGTGTAAAAATAAACTGGGTAAGAAACTGATAAGAAAAACAGTTTATTTTTCTTATCATTGTTGTGAGAAGACCATAAATAGCATTTGCATTTTCTGTTGTACAGTTCATTTGCTGTTATGGAGTTCTTGTTATGGACAAAAGTTGTCTTTTTTTGTTTCAAAATAGCTGATAACTTTTTGCTGATAGCTGCCAACATCTGTGAACAAATATAATTCTATAAAGTCGTTTTATATAGTGTGTAACTATTAATATAGAGTGTTATTAAATATATCGCTAATGCAATCATGTGGCACATTGAAATTTTAGATGGCACTCATCATCAGAAAGGTTGCCACCCCTGGTCTAAACTGTCAGCAGAGGAACAGGGGCAGGTGAGGTCTCTCCTTAAGAAATACACCTCGGTCTTTTCTGCTTATGATACTGACTTGGGTTGCAGTAACTTCATAGTAAGAGAGTGTCATAGGCGCATCCCCCCTTCTGAATATGAGGTTGTGAAAGAGCAGATTAACCAGTTACTAGGGGCTCAGATGATTAGAGAGAGTAGCAGCCCCTCATTGTGCTCGCTAAGAAAAAGAATGGCAGCCCGTGCAAGACAAGGAAAGATGCATTCCGCCTGCTGCGCATTAAGGAATCCCTAGATGCACTGACTGGTGCCCGTTGATTTTCCACCATGGATTTAGCCAGTGGCTACAATCAGGTCCCAGTTACGGAAGAGGATAGGCCCAAGACTGCGTTCTGCACTCCCTTAGGGTTATTTGAATGTAACCAAATGCTGTTTAGGCTCTTTAATGCCCCTAGCACCTTCCGGAGACTAATGCAACACAGTTTTGGTAATCAACAATGCCAGTCTCTGCTTCTCTATCTTGATGACATTGTAATCTTCTCATCAACAGTACAGCAACCTCTTGAGTGACTGTATGTGGTGCTATTTCGGCTCCAGCAGGAGGGTTCAAATGCAAAGCTTGCCGAATGTCCCTTTTTCCAGCGGGAGGTTCACTACTTGGGCCACGTCATCTCTGAGCAGGGTGTTTGCACAGACCCTAGCAAGGTAGAAGTAGTGGCTAACTGCACCCCGCCCCCAAGACTGTTTCGGAACTGTAACCTGCTAGCTCAATAGCCGAGTCCAGAATTGATGGCTGCAGCCAAGTCTCTGTACAATGCTGCTGTCCTGTACATACTTGACTGCAATCTGTAATCTCAGTTTGTCAATTCTGTTGGTTATGGACATGACGTTCAAGAGAAAGATACTCGAAAGCAGTGGCTTAAATGGTTGTTTCTTTAGCCATGCTAGCAGGCTTACCCCGCAGCCACACTTTTGCCTCCTCTGTTTATATTTGTTATATTTCTTCTTTGTCTTGCCGCTGGGAAGAACCAATCACGGAGACCCTGGTGTTCTTATTATTTCCTCCGGAATGCTGTGGAATTGGTGATAGTCTGACGTAATATTCATTGCACAGCGTAATTCCAAATTCAGAAGGTCTTGGCGACTGTAAGTGGACTCTACTCGATGTATAGTAATAGAAAACACATGCACCTACACATATACCTGTATAAAAAGTAAAAAACTAAGCACCAAACGTGAGGAGAAGTGAGCCACTGCATCTGTGCGCGCCACCTTCTTTGCTCATACATGTACAATATAGACAAGAAAAAATGACTATGGTGCATATTCCACACCAATATTCACTTCTTTGAGTAGTTCCCAAACAAGTATGTTCAGTGCAAGGGCGTAGATTTGGTTTTGGCATTGGTGGGGACGGATGATTCAACCACCGAACCCTGCCCTGTTTCTTTTTTTTTTCCTTTTTGTCTTTGCTTCTTGATAACAAAAGGAGAAATATACTTGCCTACATATGCTATTCTACATGCTTTGAAACCATTTAAAATTACAATTCATAGTTTTATATGTGAATTATATAATGTTAAGTTACTATTAAAGAAATGACTGACTAAGTATTTTAGACTTTAGTTTACTTCAGCCATATTCCATATAAATCAGGTATCATACAAAAATAAAAATAGCTTCAAATACAGTCATGACAATAAAAGAATATGACTTTAAGGACTTAACAACATTACTTCAGTTACAGTACACCAACATCTTATACATTAGTACAAAGGGAACACTGAATGACCTGCTGGTTTTTGTCCATAAAACTACTCATCTAAGATTACCACAAAGTAAAAGATCTCTCAGCAAAATTATGCAACATTTTAGGCACTATTGCTCCTATCAAATCAGTGAGCTGGGATTTTTTATTCTAAACATGAACTACTGTTACAGCAACAGACATGGACTACTGGTGTCCCACACAACAACTCAATGTCCACTATGTGAAGGAGCCAAACACATGCCTTCTCCTCTCGTTAACTGAGATAAACTGATGGCATATTGGTTTTACATCCATACTGTCCAGTCTCTCCTGGTGGACATACAGCAACACGTTATTCATGGTTACATACAATTTTAGACTGATGTGGGCCAAAGCCTAGCACATACTTGCCAACCTTGAGACCTCAGAATTAGGGAGACATTCAAAAAGGCTGTTGGGGGGGGGGGGTGGCGGCGGGGGAGTGGCATATATATATCTATATAGATAGATATATCTATATATATATATATATCTATACACACACATATATATATGTATACACAACTTGAATGTTACAATGTTTATTTGTCGGATAAAATGAGTAAAATGTCACCGTTATTACTGTCCGGCCAGAAACAGGCCGGGGGTGTCCAAATTCAGAGGTTGCGTCCACCTGAGGACCAGGTGTTGTGCCAAAAAGTGATTGTCTGCCAAAAACTGATTGCTTGTATTTAAACTGCTATGAATAACTTGTTGGTCTATAATATCTGAAACCTATGTCAAATATATCCCTCATGAATTATATCAAGTCATCTTGAGCAACAAACAACATTCCGGTAACAAGGTAGAAGCCGCAATCAGTTTTTGGCAGTGACTTTTATGTATCCTTTATTTATGCAGTTAAAAATCTTCTTGTTTACTTTAAAAAGGTCTCTCTTAAGAGTAATCTGGCCAAGAGGACAGCTGCAATTGCAACAAATACAAAAATAGTTCTGTAAACATATTTTAAGTAGACAAAAGGAAGCTGATTGATTATAATGTAAGTACAATAACACATATATTTGAAGTTTACACAGTTACATTTTCGCCTGAAAATATCTTAAAAGTTTATTTTAAGAAAGAGTAATAAGAGTAATATTAAAACTAAGTAGCTGCAGTAGTAGTAGCCATTGTTGGAAACTGGAATTGACTGGGCCAAGCTGGGATATGGTTTTTCAATTTTGTTGTCCACGTGGAAAAAAGGGAGAAATTGGGGAGAATGGTGGCTGTGGGAGATTTTTGGGAGGAGGGCACTGAAATTCGGGATCTCCCGGAAAATCGTGAGGGTTGGCATGTATGGCCTGGTATTGCCTGTAACGTTATTATGACGGACACATTTTATGAGTTATCTTGACTTTAAGTGACTTACAGGTCTCTTTGAAAAATACTTTCTTATAACCAGGTTCTTCCTTTTTGCTGCCATCCTCCTCTCCTCCTTGCAGGTCCTCACAGCGCAGGCTTGCCGCTGCTAAAACTAAACAGAGCTCCCTGAAAGGCACAGCCAATCACATTGGCCATATTTGTCACATGACGTAGGACTCCAGTAGAGAATGTAATTTAACTCTTTGTGCGCCGCTAGGTGAATGAGACGTTGACAGATCGTTTTTATTTTTCTTTCTATCGGGTTTGTTTTTCTTTACTCAAAGAGATCAAATTATTGGTGGGGACAATTCAATAATCGCTGGATATTGGTGGGGACATGTCCCTTCCGTCCATGCCAAATCTACGCCCTTGGTTCAGTGTAAAACATTAGTGAAATCAGCATTTTACACATGCAAATCTAGGAGTGAGTGATATGTGTGAAAAAGTGTAAATATTCCATGTATGAAGTTGTCAATTGTACCAATTCTTAACTTATAGATCTCTATTATCCATAACAGATTGTGTGAATGCAGCACATAAGGCCATAGTTTTACCTGTTGTTTAGTAGAATAGAAGGGATCCACTGCTACGGGTTGCCGGGGACCTGCTGAAGACATTGCTCTGCTGGTTCCTGCTTCTGCTTGGACAAATGCCACGATCAAATGAATTGGTAGACAAGAAATTTTACATTGAAAAAATGTATTTGTCTTAGATCATTAACAATTACTTGGTGATGTTTTTGATGGTCAAATGGTAAAATTCTTATTTTGCATTTTCTTCTCCTGCAGTAGTGTACTTTATGAGACAATTAATGCTAGTCACTGAATGTTATTGTTAAAAAAAAAAAAGAACACAATTGGGTTACATTTAAAGTTAATTTTGAAACAGAATGCATGTCTGAAGGTGAACTTCACATTTTGATGTGTATGAGACAGTTCGTGTCTAAAAGAAGAGGTTTAAAATTGTATCAATGTGGTTTCGATGTTAGGCGTAAGTTTTGGATGCTCAAATTATCGCTCGCATCTATATATTCATAAATATTACATACACGTCTAACAAAGATACAGACAACACCACAAGAGAAAACAAACAAAAAAAAAATCCTTTTCACAGAAGTAATTTTGTGCTACTGTTGTTGAATAAAGAACCCCCCGTCTCTCTTACAGCAGCATATGTTGCTCTGCCTGCATCCACTGTGTCGGCCTCTATGAAGATTAAAGAAATAAATGACAAAATGTTTTTTTGAAATTGCTTTTTAAACATATATGACAGGTATAAATGGTTTCTTGGTTCAAGCCAATTAGTTTATGGGATTCACTTTTATTTAAAAAAAATCAAGTTTTTAAATAATAATATAAATAATAATATTTGTCATTACCTCTCTTACAGCAAGCTTTGCAAATGTGATACAGTCCCACTGCCACCAACAGAGCACTGACTAAAATTGTGGAAATGATCCGAGTGGCAGCAGAAGAAAAATGGCACGCCTCTTCGTCTGGATTAGATTTGTAATTTTTATTTTGAGAATCTAAATGATGGTAAGAAAAACAGGAAGGTTTAAATGAGACAAGAATGGTAAACCATCAAATGTTAATTTTTGCTTCTTCATAATGACATTAAAAATCTTTCCAATCAACTTAAAGCTTCTAAAGCACCACACCTGTTTTAGTTATTGAAATCTGCAATTTAGATTTTGAAGCTGGAAAGTTAGCAGTATTTAAAAAATGGCAATAGAAGCAGATTTTACAGCATTGCTTAAAAAGGTGAATTGACTGATTTTTATACATCACTTTTCTACTCTTCTGGAGCTTTATGCAACATACCACATTCACCCTTTCATACCACTTTCTCCTATTCTTTACTAGGGATGGGTACCGGTATGGCACCGGTTCTGACATAAACGGTAGTAACCAGACCGAAAAGCAGCGCACATTTCGGTGCTTTATTTTGGTGCTTTTTTTCCCTGAGATGTCATACACTTTGGATCATTTTACCTTTCCAAGGATAGTAGGCGGGTCCAGGTACGTACGTTCTTTTAGAGCAGAGCTACAGATGAAAAATGCCCAAGGCGAAGCGGTCAAAAGTCTGGCTGTACTTCACAGCAAAAGATGCAAACCCAGCAGCCTGCAACAAGTGCTTTAAGCTGATACTGTGATACTGTCAAAGGAGGTAACACCTCAAATCTGATGAAACACCTGGCAACGCATAGTGGTGTTTTTTTAAAACCGAGAAATGCGCCATATGTACTACAGGTGTAGTGCCTGTTATCGGACCTGGAGTTAGCAACATCCCCCAAAAACCCGAAGACTAGAGTCCTGGCCCCTAGCCCTGTCAGCGTAGCAGAAATTATGATGATGGCAGCAGCAGCTGTTCTTCTCTGGGCGAGTAGCTTAATGTTGTTCATGTGTAATTTACATTGAGTAGGCTAACCACGTTATTAAATTAATGCATGTAAGGTGAACTAGCAAACACCATCGTAGTTACATGCGGCTGTCTTCTTGTTTGATGGCAGATGCTCCCTTCACCCTGGCCAAAAAGGCTAAAATGACCAAAGAAAAAGTGGAAAACAGCTAAACATGAGAGGTTTTAGGACAAAGTCTGTGTTCTCCATTCTTTAAGCACCGGCACCATTTCAAAAGTACCGGTTTGGCACTGGTATCAGATAAAACCTAAACGATACCCATTCCTATTCTTTACACACCCATTCATACTCCAATGCATGCATCGGAGAGCAACTTAAATACAGACTGTGGGAGGGAGGAATGAAACCACCAATCTTCCAATCAGAAGATAACCTGCTCTTACCTCCTGAGCAACAGCCACCTCCAAATCAGCTGTCATTCATATAATGTTTATCTGTAAACCTTATTTTAAAACATCTCAGTGTCTCACCTGTGACGTTCAGCCAACTCTCTGGTGATTGTCCAGCTCCTAAGATGCTACACTTGTAATGTCCTTCATCTGACTTGAAAACTGTCTGGATGGTCATGCTTCCTGTGGAGCTTTTATGGATGGAACGTCTATTTTTATAGAACTCAGCTGAGTTGAAGTTGGAGGAATGAGTTTTGTTTCTGCAGCTCAGAGTCACAGTTTCTTCCATCAACACAGGAACAGCAGGACTCTCCAGGATCACAGGACCAGCTGAATGGCATGCATTTGATAATTAAATACAATCGATTAAAATAAATGTCATAAAATGTTTGTTTCTGCAAATATACCAGTGACAGAGAGGCTGATAATGTTGCTTCTTCTCCCGCCTTCAGGCTCATACCAGTACTCTCCACTGTTGTCTGCATAAACAGCTTGAATGGAGCAGGATGATCCTGTTGGTGTCCTCTTATTAGTTTTACTACATGATTTTATTTTTCCTTTGAATTTATGCAAAACTTCACAATAATCGACTCCTTCACAGTGAAATGTCACTGGTTCGTATTCAAAAAACTGCAATCTGTTTGGAACAACACGAAGAGAAACTGCATCTGAAACAGAAAAAAGAAAGATCCAGGCCATATTGCACTTAATCAGTGAACGAATATAACAGCAAATAAAACAATAACAAATATCACCGAAACAGTTTTTTCTGCTAAATTCCTTACTTATCCAAAATGTGAACTTTGATATTGATGATTAAACAGCTAGTGCTCACCAACTTTCTGATCCTGTACACCCAACAGAATCATGATGGTCATCACTGCAGAGAGATTAAAGAGGTACAGATCAACTAAAACATGTACTGTAAAATTTCTAAATGTACTAAAAGTTTAAAAGGATTATTACATCTCATATGTCCACAAAAATACAATAACCGATTTTCCTAAGCTAAAATATAAAACAAAATTAAACAGTTATATTTTTAATCAGTATGAATAACCTACATTTTATAATAATGTAGAAATACAGAAAGTACTTACACAGTCTGATGCAGAGAGCTCTGATCTCCATGTCGTCTTGATGTATATGGAACACTTAACAGTCGTGAGCAGGGGTGTCTCTTTACCACTAAAAGTATTTTAATATCAATTAAAAAGTTTAAGGAGCTAATGCAAGCGTCTAGTTTTACAAAAGCTGTTTCCAAAGAAGCTGAGTGTCTTTTGCATCAAGTCAAGCCTCACTCTTTCAGTTCACTGTCAGTGGGCGGAGCAACAAACCAGTTCAGACTAAGGCTGTGTTTGATGCAGCTTGTAGACTGGTTCATGTTTCCTGTACTGAGGTTGGTGTATGCTGCGGAGATATGTCTCAAAAGTAGTGAACATTTAATACTCTTCTAGGGGTACTAAGCCCACTCAGGGAAATTCATTGAAGCTATTGTCTCTCACAGGACAGTAAATGATACTACATATATAATAAGGCCATTCTGACATAGTTCATTCTTATATTGATCTGCCCAGTGATTTGTTTTTTTTTTGTGTGTGTGATATTTGCCATATCTGCTTAAAATGTGTTGATCTAGTGTCAACAAGCAATAAAAACATCAGTTTAGTGTAAAACATGAACATTTACTTTCATCTTTGATACTGAAATGTACTCCATGGCGATGCTATATGATAAGAGAAACTAATGACTATGGCCCACACAAACAGTGTTAAAGAAATATAGAGGTTGGTTGTGTGTTGCAAATGCTAATAAAAAATGATAAAAATATTGAATGTTTTTTATCTTTTTGTAAAACAAAAGAAAGTTAATAAGATAAAATGTGGGGGAAAGAAATTCTACTGATGTCTCTGTAAAAATATTGTGATTTAAAAAAATAAAATGTAAAAAATCATTAAATTTGAAATAACATCTATAAAATAATGCCTTTTTATGCCTAAATTTACTTTAAAGGTTAATGGAGCCCTTTCCTCTTTAAAATATCTGCAATCTCCTCAGAAAACCAAAGTGTCTGAGAACAATACAGATTGACTCTGAAGAAGCTGAAACAAATGGCTTCATCATGCAGCACACAGTGTTACTGTGACATGGCAAAAATCATTTTAATTTATCATATACACTTGGTGGCTTCTTTATTAGGTACTATACACCTTGCTAGTTTCATGTTGGACCCACTTTTGCCAACAGAACAGTTTTAGTCCATTCTGATTCTTTCACGAACTGGCTGTGCAGCAGGCGTAATAGGGCCCAAATGCAGACTTATAGGTGGGACATTAACTCAAAGCACAGCTTTGTTTGCTAAATGGAAAAAACACTAAAAATCTAAACTGGGAAATATAGGAACTAAACACACAGAGAGGCACACAGAGAAACACACAGCCATGAAGGAGAATGTGACACAGGACAGAGGTAGACAGACCTAAATACACAAAAGGGTAACGAGAGAGGTGGAAACACATGGGCAACACAGCTGACACAAATTAGACCTGAGAGGGGAAGGAAAGCAAAACTGAAAACACAAACCCAGGACACGGACTGTCAAAGTAAAACAGGAAACATGGTGAGACACAGACTGTGACAACCAGACATGCAGACATGAAACACATGACCGACTGGGGAGAATGGGTGGAACACAAGAGGGACACGTGAACAGGGGAATAAAACATAGACACTCCTAAGAGGGCAAGGAAGAGCGAGAGGAGAACACAATGAAGAGGGAAAGGGCGAGGGAACCCGAGAGAGCATGAGAGGGAGAGAGAGACCTGACATGCTGGGAAATATGGACACACAAGATAGGCAGGGGGAACATGGGATGTCACACATGGGAAACCAGACAAAAGAACTCACAAACACCCGCGAACACAGACGCACAGGGAGGGACACAGAGGACAAAGAGACAAGGGGAGCCTACAAGAAGCAAACATAGAATAAACCCAGGGTTACGAAAGGAACCTTAAACAATCAACCATAATACAAAATAACACCATAACACAGTAACTCAAAAACACTGGGTCAAAATGACTCAGCACCATGACAGGTTCATGGTTCAGGAAACATTCCTCTGAGATTTTCATCCATATTGACATGATAGCATCACACAGTTTCTGCAGATCTCTTGGTTGGCACTAATGTGGCCACTGTGTAAAGAAATGATCCACTGAACCATTACACTAGCTGCAGGGGAGGGGTGGAGATCCAAGGCAAAAATTAGAATTCAATACATTCTTGATGTGGTAGATGAGTTTGATGCCTACCCCATGCCCCAGGTCGACAAGCTCCCGGACCAGTTAGGCACTGCTCGTTTTTTTACAACTCTGAATTTAAACAAAGGATTATGGTAGATTCCCATGTCTGCGGAGTGCAAGGCAAAAAACGGCCTCCCTATGATTCATACCAATTTGTCACACTTCCATTCAGCTTGGTTGGAGCCCAAGTCGCCTTCCAGCAACTCATGGACAGATTGCTGCGTCCACATGCTGCTTATGCTGCTGCCCACCTGGATGGATAAAACAGCAGCCATTGTATCGTACCTGCATCCCAAGACCAAAAAAGAGGCAAGGGAGTTCTTAGGGCTAGTGGTTACTACTCCTTCTTCATGCCTTGCCCAGCAGAAAGGATGCCCCACATCTGGTCCAGTGGATGGTGCAGTGACAGGTGGGATTAGTGCAGGTGAAGAAGGTACTATGTAGGGAGCCCCCATTCCACACCCCTAACTTTTGACTCCCTTTTCTTCTCAATTCAATTTCTTTTCTTGCTGCAGCATCGGGTAATGTTCATATGTTGATTCATGGTTTTCTTCAGTTTTAGATCTACTGCAGAATATTTTTAAGATTATCTGCTATAAAAAGACAGGCCAGGAAAATCTCCTTCATATTTTTTTTTCCTCAGTTACTTTGACACAAAGGCATCTGCTGTGATGCTTACACCTCTGATGACGTCTCACACATGCCAGCTTTTTTTCTACATAGATATAAAAATATGGACATGTACTGATAAATGATTAGAAGTATAATATCTCTGACTGTCTGAGTCAAAATTGAATTGAATCAAATAGAACAGAATTGGGACCTTGTGAATCAGAGTTGAAACGCTTATTGAAATCAGTGATGATACGCAACATCATTTGTTGTTCTGTTCTCCTCATGTTGCACTACCAAGAGTAACCACTAGATAGCAGCAGGGTCAAGGTTTTTCCCTTCACTACATAATGAGCTGTGATCATTCACAGATTTTGAGTCATCAATAAAACTGCTAGAAAGAAGAAACTGCTTTACTATTACTTAACACTTGTGTGGAGTTCATATTTATGCTAGTCAACCAGTACTGGTGCATCAGTTCTTTACTTGCTGGCCATTTCATAATGTTTATCAAGATTCTCAGTTCTCTATCAAAGAGAATCAGAATCAGCATACTTTATTAATCCCTAAGGATATTATGAAAAAGGAAAAAGACAAACACATACAGAGTGTAGTCTTTTAACAATGGTGGCAAAGTTACTATTACTATCAGCATCAGGCCAAAACCTCATTATGAGTAACCCTTCAGTTAAAGAGAAGTCCTAACTACTAAAAAATTCCCAACTCTGACTCTTGTAAACGAATAAAATAGTCACACAGTTGTAATGAAATTCTTTATACACCTCTCTGCATTTAATTATTAGTTATAATTAATCTACAGCTCTCTTTTACAGTGTTTTATTTCCTGCTCCCAAACAGTTGCGGCATATGGCCAGCAATAATTGAGCCTAGTTGTACCAGAGGTTTCTTTCTGTTAAAAGGGAGTTTTTTATTTCAGACTGTCACCAAAGCACTTGCTCATAAGAGGTCAGGTCCTTTTCAGAAATCTTCCTTTGTGTACACTACTTTTTCCAGAGTTCTGCACATCACGATATTAGGAATTATAGTTTATATTTGAAACTGCTAGGATTTTTTCTATCATATATTTACTCCTTGAATGCACAAATACTGTCTCCCTTTTAAAATTACGCATTTTACAGGCCGTGACCATTTAAAGGCAATACGATTCGTGTGTTGTCATTTGAAACATAGAAACACAAACAGAAGAAAAAACTAATTGTTAATAAATAGGAAGTCAGGGATCATGTCTCCACAAAAACTCCACAAAGTTTTTAATAGAGAAGATTCGAAGATTACACACAGATTATTTACCTGTGTGCCTGTTATCTTTTGCTCCACCACATCCTAAAGGTCGGTACTGGATTAACATCTGGTGAATGTGGAGGCCAATTCAATATAGTAAACTCCTATTCAAGAAACCAGTTTGAAATTATTTGAGCTTTGTGACATGGAAATTACAGTAATGGAAGCAGGCATCAGAAGATGGTACATTGGTCATAAACACCGTCAGGAGCAATACTCATACTAGACTGTGGCATTTTGTTTAAACTACCCTCAGGTTTTACAAAATGCACAAAGAAGCATTCACCTACACAATTTCACCGAGAGGTAACATTTCTCAAGTTTTCTATTGTGCAGTCTTGGTACACTTTATTATGGAATCAGAATCAGAATATTTTATTAATCCCCAAGGAAATTATGTTGAACACTCTTAAATCACTTTTCTTCCCTGTTGTTATTTTCAGTTTTTACTCCAGCAGGTCATCTTAATGTCTGCCTAAAACATTGCTTAGCACATGTCTGTGAAGGTTCTCAGTCATCCAGGTCATCGTAGTCAAAGGAGTTTGCAAAGAAAAGCGTCTGGACTTCTTTAAGTTGCTTGAAGACGTTTCACCTCTCATCCGAGAAGCTTCTTCAGTTCTAAGGTCAAATGGCCGAGAGTCCCAGATTTAAACCCAGTGGGAGTATCCCCCCAAAGAGGGACAAAGGACCCCCTGGTGATCCTCTAATCACATGCGCCAAGGTGTGAAAGCGGGTGTGAGACCTAATCAGCCAGGGTTTCGGGTGAGCTCATTGTGAAATCTGGCCCCACCTTGTCATGTGAATTCCTGAGGTCAGATGGCCCAGGATGTGAGTGGGGGTTAAGGCGTCTGGGGAGGGATCTCAAAACTGGATTATGGATGGCAGACAGTTGGTGTCGTAAACCACCGCCTCTGTTCAAAGATGGTCGCTCACAGTGGACATAGATGGCCTCTTTCACTCCTCTTTCAAACCATCTGTCCTCTCTGTCCAAAATGTGAACATTGGCATCCTCGAAAGAGTGACCTTTATCCTTAAGATGCAGATGGACTGCTGAGTCTTGTCCTGTGGAGGTGGCTCTTCTATGTTGTGCCATACGCTTGTGAAGTGGCTGTTTGGCCTCTCCAATGTAGAGGTCTGGGCATTCCTCGCTGCACTGTACAGCATACACCACGTTGTTCAGTCTGTGTTTCGGAGTTTTGTCTTTTGGGTGAACCAGTTTCTGTCTGAGTGTGTTGCTGGGTCTGAAGTACACTGGGATGTCGTGCTTGGAGAAAACTCTCCTGAGTTTCTCTGATACACCGGCTACATAGGGGATGACAACGTTGTTGCGTCTGTCTTTCTTATCCTCCCTCGCTGGTGTCTGATCTGGTGTCTTGCTTAGCACACTTTTATTAGCTCTAAACCAGAAGTGAAGATTTGAACTGTGGAAAAGTCACTATCAAAAGTGAAATAAAGAAAAAAAATAGAACCTTTCATGGCTTCATCATTCACAGCAACCCATCTACTGGAGGAAACTGAGGCTATAGTTCACACAGGCACATAAGAATACGACAAACTCTTTCCTCTGATGATTTTTGAGTTCCAGTATAACACTTTTTCATGGTAGATGTGTAGAAATGAAACAAAAACCCAAACCTCACAGAAACCTAAAATAGAAACTGGAATGCTAGAAAACACTATCTGACATTTATTGGATACTAACATTACATTACCTAATGTAGAAATATGTTACACCAACGCTTAAATGTTTAAAACTCTAACAGCAGTAAATGTAATGTCAAATCCAGATATCAATGGAGAAAAATAGAGGCTTCAGTGCTAGGTAGCTGAGTAGCTCGATTTGGCTACATTCACCAAGATGCAGTGATTTAATTTGCTGCAGTGACTCACACAGTGCACATTTTAACTGAACTGATGTTTACCTCAGTGGTACCCACTTTGACTTATCTTACAAAGGACAAAAAGCTACTTAGAGAGTGGCCATAGTTGCAACTATTTTATTATTATTATTATTATTATTATTGTTGTTGTTGTTGTTTTTGTTTTTGTTGTTATTGTTATTAATAATAATAATAATAATAATAATAATAATTTTTTAAATTATAACTACAATTTCTCTTAAGGCATAGTAACATGATATACTATGACCTTTTTTGCTCACAGCATGCTAGAAACTATCTAAATGTGAATATTTAACCCAGTCCAAAACCCACATTTGCACAGCAAACAAAATGTTCATTGCTCTTTTCAAGGAAAGGGAAAAGTATAAAATTATTACTTAATGATGATGTTGACCTGCTCATAATAGGCAAAAATGTAGTATTCTTCTGGCTGTACTGTTTTTATGCTTCAAATGTTACTTGCTACTTAAATGGCAGTTCCTAATGATGGGCACTCACGAGGTGAGTCTCTTCTGCTTAATGGTGGACCATAGCCATTACTATATTCTCAAGTTGGAGATCATTTGGATGAGGCCAACAAAAGGACACAAGGCGTGTTCTGAGAAATTGAGCTCTTTAATTTGCTTGTTTTCTGTTGTGTTCTTTTTATCAGCAAACAAGAAAACGATTATTTAATAATATTGTGATAGCGGGTACCTCACTATGAAAAATCCATAATTTTTAAATACTGGTGAATCTTGTGCAATATAATTCATCCATAATGCTTTGAGTTATTTAAAGAAAAATAACCATTGTTCTGGAATTGTATTTATTCATTATAACTTTCTAAACTTTTGATGTTGCACCAGGAAGGACATCTAAAAATCTGGCAAATAAAACATGTTAGTGGAGTTATCCGCTGTAATTACTCCTTGTGACAACGGGCTTTACTAAATTTTCCTAAATCATGTATTCCTCAGATAAATGAATAAATGACCCTAACCCTAACAGCAGTAATAGTAAAGAGTTTTTTCTTTCTTTTTTATTTTTTAATTTCACATTTTGTGAGGGATACTGTAAGGGCTGCCTTCTGTGACAGGGAGTGCTGCAGCACAATGATTCCTTTGGATTAAACCTTTTTAAACATCATACGCATTAGCATCACATTTCAAAACATCTAAATTTTTTAAATGTTAAAATTTATACTTTCAATGATTTTTGGATTAATGTATAAAGAGACAGTGGATTTTCCTTTTTTAGAGATTTTGTAAATAGTTTCATCATTCTGTGTAAATAAGACCACTGAACTTGCATCCTGAGCCCTGTGTTTGAAAGCTGCAGTAGCTTTTATTTTAACAGCATTAATACATGTGTAAAAACCGAAAGAAGATCCAACAAGTTGGTTAATCTTCTACGTATCAGGCAGGTGTCTTTGCTTGTGTTCAAACTTTATATCTACTTATAACCACGCAGGAATGGCAACTACCTGTATCTTACTGAACAAAGAAAAGCTATAACATTTATAGACATGTACACCAAAGTAAGATGACAATGTACAGCTTGGTTAACAACAAAAACAATATGCAATAAAACTGGGTTACATCTTTGTTTTCGCTCTTACTCAGATGTGATTATGTCTTCAGTCAGCTCTCTCTGTGCAAACTGTAAGACACACAAAATACTTGATAATAGTAGGTTAACAAGGCAGAAACAAAAACATAGTAACGTGTTAATTTCCAAGTTATTACTACTCAATTACCAGCATAATAACCACTTAATATCCAAGTAATGTCATGGTAGCAACAGTGGTACCAGTTGGGTAATAGTACACTGAGAGACAGTGATGCAGCTTCATAGAATAGAATAGAATAATGAAGAGGGACAGTGGGAGGGACTGGAATAACAACCACAGCAATATTAGTCATGATGATCCCTGTCTGTTATTCAGTGTATTCATTAGACTTTATTTAAACATTTAGGAAAATCTGACTTTCAGGGTTAGATAGAAAATTAATTTCATTTCTACATTCACCCATTTTCTAAGGCGTTGCTAAGGGAACACTGAGCTAACAAAAAAACAAATTCTGCTGTTTGCCTGGTATTTCTACTTTGACCACAAGAATATCAGCTGCTTTTAACAGCTTCTTGGTTTTAAAGATGCCTTTGTACGAAACTAAGATATTACATTTCTGACCTATTACCGAACCCATGTCTGAAGTTGTACTTCTCGCCACATGTAACTATTTTGAGCTGTATGAGATACAGTACATGTCTAAAAGAGGAGCTTTAAAATTGTATTCTATGTAGCTTTTATTTGAGGTGGAAGTTTTGGAAGCTCAAATTATCACTCACATCTATACATTTATAAATATTAAACACACGTCTAACAAAGATACAGACAACACCACATGAAAAAAAAACAAAACCAATAATTTCCTTCACATAAGTAATTCTGTGATATTCTTGCTCAGTAAAATACCTCCTGTCTATCTTACAACTTATGTTGCTCTTATGTTGCTTATATTGCCTGCATCCACCATGCTGGCCTCTATGAAGATTAAAGAAATAAGTGAATTGTTTTTTCTTGTTTTGTTTTTTTTAAAGACATTAAACATATATAGATGATTTCTTAGATCAAGTTATTTAGTTTATGATATTCATTTTTATTTAAAAACTTTGGATAAGAAAATCAGACGATGTATCTGGCTGACGATTACATTTCCATATGATAACAATAAAAATAGTTGTCATTACCTCTCTTCCAGCAAGCTTTGACAATGTGAAACAGTCCCGCTGCCACCAACAGAGCACTAACTAAAATGGTTGAAATGATCCGTGTGGTAGCAGAAGAGAAATGGCCCCCCTCTTTATCTGGATCAGTTGTGTCATTTATATTTTGAGAGTCTAAATAATGGTTAAAAACAAAAGAATGGTTAAACCATCAAATATTGATTTTAGCTTCTTCATAATGACATTAAGCATCTTGAAAATCAACTTAAAAGCTTCTAAACCACCATGGAAAGTTTGGTGTACAAACTTAAATGTCCAATTTATCTTTCCACACTGGACATTTCTTTGTGTTAAAAAAATGCTAATACAAACAGATTCAACAGCTTTGCATGAAGAGCATCAGCTGTCTCAGTGTCTCACCTGTGACTTTCAGCCAGCTCTCTGGTGATTCTCCAGCTCCTGAGGTGCTACACTTGTAAAGTCCTTCATCTGACTTGGAAACTCTCTGGATGGTCATGTTTCCTGTGGGGCCTCTATGGGTGAGACATCCATTTTTGTAGAAATCTGCTGTCAAGTTGGAAGATGGAATTTTGTTTCTGCAGCTCAGAGTCACAGTTTTTTCCATTAACACAGGAACAGCAGGACTCTCCAGGATCACAGCACCAGCTAAATGACATGCATTTGATAATTAAAAACATGAGATTGAATTCAGATAAGTAATATTATGAAATATTGTTATTTCCTCAAAAGTACCAGTGACAGAGAGGCTGATAATGTTGCTTCTTGTTCCTCCTTCAGTCTCATACCAGTACTCTCCACTGTTGTATGTATAAACAATTTTAACAGAGCAGGATGATCCTGTTGGTGTCCTCTTGTTAGTTTTACTACATGATTCTACTTTCCCTCTGAATTTATGCACAACTTCACAATAATCGACTCCTTCACAATAAAATGTTACTGATTCATATTCGAAGAACTGCAACCTGTTTGGAACAATATGAAGAGAAACTGCATCTGAAACAAAGAAAAAATAAAGACTCAGTTTAGAGTTTTACCACTAAAACTGGCATACTGTACATCAACAGTAAACAAATAAAACGGTAAAAAAAACAGTTAAAAAAAATCACAAAAACATTTCTTTCTCCCACAGGTTTTTTTTTACTTTTCTCCAGTTGGTTAGCTCATCCATAATGTGATATTATAACTTTGATAACTTTGATATGAAGGAGCAAAGAGCTGGTACTCACCAAATTCCTGATCCTGCACACACAAATGAATCATGATGGTCATCACTGAAGAGAGATAAAAGAGCTTCAGAATTACCAAAACATGTGCTGTATAATTACTAAATATACTAAAAGTATAAAAGTAAAGTACTATGACATCTCATATGCAGACCACAAAAATACATTAGCATACTTTTTTTTACCTAACATATAACACAAATAAAACTGTCATTTTTTAATTAAAAATTACACTCCAAATTTTATAGTAATGTAGACATAGATAGAAAGTAGAAAGTAAATAGAAAGTACTCACACAGTCTGATGCAGAGAGCTCTGATCTCCATGTCGTTCTGATGTAGATGGAAGACTGAACAATAGTGAGCAGGGGTATCGCTTTGCTACTAAAAGTATTTTAATACTTAATTAAAATGTTTTAGGACTTAATGCTATAATCTAGTTTTACAATAGAAGTGTTTCTAAAGAAGCTGAGTGTCTTTTGCATCAAGTCAAGCCTCACTGTTTCAGTTCACTGTCAGTGGGCGGAACAACAAACCAGTTCAGACTAATGCTGTGTTTGATGCAGCTTGTTGACAGATTCATGTTTCCTGTGCTCAGTTTGGTGAACGGTGCTGAGATATGTCACAGAAGTAGAAATCTCTTCTAGGGGTTCTCATCCCACTCAGGGAATCACCAAAGTCATTAGAGTTATTTTCAATCACAGGACAGTAAATGTTATCATAGATAAAGTAATACCATTATGTCATTCAAACATAGTTAATTTTTATATTTATCTACCCAGCATTTTAATTCCGATATACTCAAAATGATGTCAGGGAGAGAATCTGTTCATGTTTGATAATTGCCATATAAGTGTTGCTCTGGTCGCAATAAGCAATAAAAATGTCACTTTTGAACATTTATTTCATCTTTGTCACTGAAGTGCACTCCATGGTGATGCTATATGATAAGAGAAACAGATGCCTCTGGCCCACATAAAAATGCTTAAAGAGATACAGTGGCTGCTTTTGTGTTGGAAATGCTAATAAAAAATTATAATATAAAAATATTAATAGTCGGGCAGCACGGTGGCACGGTGGTTAGCACTGTTGCCGCACAGCAAGAAGGTCCTGAGTTCAATTCCACCATCAGGCCGGGGTCTTTCTGTGTGGAGTTTGCATGTTCTCCCCGTGTTTGCGTGGGTTCTCTCCAGGTACTCTGGCTTCCTCCCACCGTCCAAAGACATGCAGTTTGAGGGAATAGGTTAATTGGATAATCCAAATTGTCACTAGGTGTGAATGTGAGCGTGAATGGTTGTCTGTCCCTGTGTGTTGGCCCTGCGACAGACTGGCGACCTGTCCAGGGTGTACCCCGCCTCTCGCCCTATGACAGCTGGGATAGGCTCCAGTGCCCCCCGTGACCCTGGAAAGGATAAGCGGAAGCGAATGGATGGATGGATGGATGGATGGAAATATTAATAGTCTTTTGTCTTTTTGCAAAACAGAAAAGAAGAAAGAAATTTAGTAAGTTAATAAGATGAAATGTGGGGAACAAAATTGTATTCAGGTCTCAATAAGACTGTGGCTTACATATAAAAACTGAGTATCCAGGTGAAGCATGAGGGGATATTAACTCTTTAGCTTTCATTGTTGGTATCATTAGCCTAATGTTGTCCACTCATCTCACAATGACTTTTGTAGCCTAGCAAGCATGAGTTAGCTGTGGCTCTGAGTTGCCCAAAGTGAAGACATCCCACCAAAAGTAACAGCAAAGCCAGGATCATGATTGTGAAGACAGTTCATAAGACGAGGTCAATATGACAGCTGTATTTTCTCTGAGTCTCTGTGTAAGGAGATGCAGAGATACCTGTAATAGAAATTATTTGTGAGATATGGTGGACTTTTAGTGTGTTGGATACAATACATTGTCTCAATAACACAATATTCAATACTGTCAGGGTTCTGGGTCATTCCTCAAGCCTTGTGTCAAGCTTGTGCATCCTAGTCACATCTCTTTATGTTTCCTGATTTACAGTGTATACTGACAGACAGCACAGCCTTTTATACCGGCAAGGCGTGATTGCAGATGCCGTGCAGTTGCGACCATCTCCCCTACCACGCCCCGGATCATACCCCGATCGCCCGACAGAGGCCGGGGAGCCAACCTGGCCGAACCCAGGGGGAGGAGGCCAGAATGCCCGGAGAGAACCCACACAAACACAGGGAGAACATGCAGTATCCACACAGAAAGGCCCCTGGCCAGGTGGTGGAATCAAACTTGGGATTAGGACGTCACCTTCTTGCTGTGAAGCAACAGTGCTAATCAACTCACCACCGTGCTACACACACACATATACAAAAAAAAAGTTACCGGCACATATTCAGAGAACTTTTCAGGGACTATGACCCAGCATTTTCAGTTTGTTTTGATCTATTTTGTGGTATTTTGAAGATCATGTTAAGTTCTAAGATTATTATTAGTTTCCACTTCCCTTGATCACCTCCTGTGTCTATTTAGTCTGTGTGTTTCATTCTGTCTTTGTCAGGGCATCAGTTTTCTTCCCTTCATGTCATGTCAAGTTTCAGATAATTCATGAGTCTGTTCAGGTCATGTTCATGTTTCATGTTCATGTTTATTCTCATAGTTTCCCGCATGCACCTGTTCTGAATCATGTTCATATTTTTTTCATGTTATCATAGTTTCGTTTTTTCCAGTTTAGGTTCTAGGTTAGTATTCGCACCGCTCGCCTTTGCTTTGTTTGTGTACTCTTGTTATCAGCCACAATAAATGGCTGACCTTTTGTTCAAGTCATGTTTCACTCTCCGTTTTTTGGTCTGCATTTGGGTCCAGTATTCACTCTACACACAATCAGCTCCCACTGATTGTGACAAAAGTGCAAT
Source organism: Oreochromis aureus (assembly GCF_013358895.1). NCBI lineage: Eukaryota > Metazoa > Chordata > Actinopteri > Cichliformes > Cichlidae > Oreochromis > Oreochromis aureus. The sequence goes on along the minus strand of NC_052944.1, from coordinate 55,177,018 downwards.
CTGCTTGAAACTATGTAAAGATAAATTTAATCAAAGACAAAAGAGAAAGACTGACTTTAGTTTTGTTTTTGAAAAACTGAAAAGTGGTACTAATGAAATAACAGGGTAAAATAAGAAATCACAAATGGATGTAACTCGAATTGATAAATGTTCATGTCAGTTTAACTAACCGGTACTTACCAACTCTTTGATCGTTTGCAAACAGCAGGATCATCAAACTCACTGAAAAGACAGAAAATGTCCGACTTTGTAAATCTACCGACAAACTTATTTTTTATTTGGCATTTATTAATTTGTTAAGGTTCCTCAGCGTGAAACTTTTAAAACAACACAGTAGTTTAACAGCATTACAAACTTAAACAGAATCACAAAGTAACTTTTCTTTAATGCAATCATTAACATTAACACAACCTTATTAGCATGAGATCCCAAGTAATGATTTAGCTGGTGTGCAAACCACCATCTAAATACTGATATGCAATAGATAGATAGATCTAGTTTAGTTTACTTTGTTACACGGGTTCTATTTAAGTGGGTCAGTAAATCTGGTAGGAACCAGGCTTGGGTCCGACTTGTGAAACCAAAAACTTATTTAAACTTATTGAATAATTTCTTGTCAAATGTTTTTTTTAAACATGGTGTCTAGTCTGATACTAGATCATATTTCAGTTAGAGGCATGCTTGTTATGCTGACCTCAAACGTGATGTGTCTGGGGAAAAAAGTAAACCAACAGTTTTAGATTAGTGGTTGACCACAGTGAGTATCAGCATGTACAAGCTGTAACGACTCATTTCTTATAAACAGAATCAATACATTTCAAAAGACAGCAGATGGACTAAGTCAGGTGTTTTTATTGGCATTCAAACCTCATATGTACTTATAACTATGTGGGTCTTACAGCCAGCTGTGTCTAACTGACAAGAGACAAGATATCCCAAATTATACACATGCAAACCAAACCCAACTCCCAAATGTTCAATTACAAAAACAATATGTAAGTAATCTGGATTACTTTATTCTTCTCAATCTCACTGAGATGTAATTATATCTTCAGTCAGTTCACTCTGCAACCTGTAAGATAGTACGGTGTCTGCCTGCACCTCCAGAGAGTCCCAGTGCTATGGAAAACATCATGCCTGGTCCCAGTGCCTAAGAAGTATCATCCAGCGGCATTAAATGACTACAGGCCTGTAGCACTAACTTCTCATAATATGAAGGTTATGGAGAGACTTATCCTGGAACGCTTCAGACCCCTGGTGAGCAAGTCACATGACCCTCTGCAGTTTGCATACCAGGCCCACTTGGGGATGGACAACACAATGATACATCTGCTGCAGAGAGTGTATTCCTCCCTCCACAGTCCCCAAACCACAGATCGGATGATGTTCTTTGACTTCTCCAGCGCCTTTAACATGATCTAGCCCAGGCTGCTGAGATTGTTGTTGGATGACATGCAGGTGGAGGCTCCACCAGTCCAGTGGATCAGTGACTACCTGACAGGCAGACCACAGTTTGTGAGACTGCAGAGGTTTGTGTCAGAGAGTCTGAACAGCAACACAGGAGCGACCCAGGGAACTGTTCTGTCCCCTTCAATATCTTCAACATCTATACTGCCAAATTCAAGTATATCACAGAAACCTGTCTCCTCCAGAAATTCTCTGATTATTGGAAAAGTGTGGGGATGGGAAGGGACGAGGAGTACAGAGTACAGAGTACTGATTGATCGCTTCATGAGGTGGTGTGAGGTGAATCACCTGCAGCTGAATGTGGCCAAAACAAAGAAGCTGGTGGTGGACTTTGGCAGAAACAGATCCCGACCCTCCCCTGTCTGCATTGGTGGGACTAATGTCAAAATAGTCACAGCCTACAAGTATCTGGGAGTTCATCTGGATCACAAGCTACATTTGCTGTGGCGTGCTGGGGTGCAGGCATCAAAGCAAAGGACCCAAACAGACTGAACTAAGTCATTGTGAAGGCTGAGTCTGTTGTTGGCATGAAGTTCGCACCCTGGAGGAGGTGATCAGTGACACAATGCTCCCACCCCCTCCATAACACACTGGACAATCCGAAGAGCAGTTTCAGCAACAGGTTCCTTCAACCTCGCTATCTGTGGAACATTACAGGAGGTCATCCCTTCCTGATGCTATCTGACTCTTTCCGCACACATGTGGAAAAGAATTAATTACACCTCAGTGCACCCTGTCACTTCTATATATTTGTCTATCTTAATATTTACTTATCATCACTCTGTTTCTACACTCATTTTTGTGACTGCTTTTTGTTTGTTGTATATTTGCTGCTATGACAACTCAATTTCCCTCTGGGATTAATAAAGTTTCTCTGATTCTGAATTTTATTGCAGTGAGAGCAAACTTTTGAACATTTGGTTTGTCTTTTTCACTAAGTAGCAGATTCCCTGTATATTACTGTGTGTATACTGCATGGTGCTACTATGTGATCAAGATGGTTTCGAAAGGTTTGTCATACCTGCTCAATATTTTGAATAGTATGTCCGTTTCTGTCTTCAGCTCAGTGCTTTAAAAATGTAGCACCATCTTCAGATTTTGGGGGTTAGAGCAATAGTCAGCAGGAGTGGCCCTCCTTAGTTTCTGCTGTTTCCTGTCCTGCACAGGAACATTTCAAGCATGTTTCTTATAAGGTGAAATAGGAGATAAATGCAATCCTATATTTCATATCATTATATCAGCATTTTCCCTGGACTCAATGCAGTAATACTTTGCATTTGTCACTGATTGCAAACTAAAGGTATATCTTCGAAAAGGGCCTGCATTTAGAGCTAGTAAATCTCTGTCTGTGCTGTTTCATGGTGAAATTTCAAAGATCGTCACTAAATAGGTCGGTAAGTTGTACCTCTAGAGCTGGGGTCCCCAATCCCAGTCCACGAGGGCCGGTGTCCCTGCAGGTTTTAGATGTCTCCTTGATCCATCGCAGCTGATTTAAATGGATAAATTACCTTCTCAACATGTCTTGAAGTTCTCCAGAGGCCTGGTAATGAACTAATCATGTGATTCAGGTGTATTGACCCAGGGTGAGATCTAAAACCTGCAGGGACACCGGCCCTCGTGGACTGGGATTGGGGACCCCTGCTCTAGAGCCTTACAATCCAATTTCATTCATTTATTTATTAAGAGGCTTAACATTGTAAGGTAACACCCTACAAATATAAAGAACTTTCCTCCTTCTCATCTTCAACTGGACTGCGGGCCATCAGCGATGTTTTCTTTTTGTATCTGTTGCAGTTATACATCTCCCCATGTTTATGTGCTTGCTCAAATCATGTCTGACCTCCCTCAATCAGCTCACAACTTCTGCTTTCACACAGTCTGACCAAAAAAAGTAGAAATTCAGATCATTTGTTTGGCTTTATTGAAGAGAAGTTGCAGCATGAAGTCACCACTTATTTTGTCTCAGCTCTAGACCACAGTTAAAGTCAGTTAAAGTCATGCTCATTATCAAACTTGGCCTTTATATTTCATTGCTGACCACAAACTCAGGTTGTCTGTTTTCAAATAAAGTAATGTGACTTTTTGACTTTAGCAGTTGACCACAGTGGGTGTCTTTGAAAGCTGCAGCAGCGCTTGTATTGTAACAGCATTCATACATGTGTAAAAACAGAAAGATCAAGCAAGTTGGTTAAAGTTCAACTTCTACATATCAGGCAGGCGCTTTTGCTTGTGTTCAGTCTTTATATATACTTATAACCACATGGGAATGGCATCTAGCTGCATCTGACTGAGTAAAAAAAGCTATAACGGTTTACAGACATGTACACCAAACTAAGATGACAACGTACAATTTGGTTAACAACAAAAACAATATGTGATAAAATCTCGTTTGTTTACGCTCTTACGAAATCTTATGTGATTAAATCTTCAGACAGTTCTCTCTCTTCAACCTGACAGACAAAAGAAGTGTAGAGGGGAAAAAAAACAGAATTGAAAACAAAATTACTATAATGGTGCATATATCGCAGCAATATCCACTTCATGGAGTAGTTCCCAAATAAGCACGGTAGATGTTTCTATATCCTCCTGAGAATCGAATTTTTGGAGCTAAAAGAGACCACCCAAACACATGAGATATCAACGAAAAGCCCTGAAAGTCCTATTTAGTAGATCAAGACCTAGACCAAAAAACCCGAAAAAATGTTCATTACAGAGGACATAAATGCAAAGGCTGGTTCTCAGGAGTATATAAAGAAATCAGCATTTTTACATACACAAATCTGGGAGTGAGTGAGTCAAATGCATGAAAAAGTATACATGTTACATGTAAGAAATTGTCTATTTTACCAATTCCAAACTATGCATCACACATTGTGTGAATGCAGCACATAAGGCATCGCTGTCCCCAGTCTTACCTACTGTATTACAGAATAGAAGGGATCCACTGCAGTGGGTTGGCAGGGACCTGCTGAGGACATCGCTCTGCTGGGTCCTGCTTCTGCTTTGACAAAAGATTAAATTAAATGGGTAGCACTTTCTATTAGAAGTAAAGGTTTAATAGTATGGTAACAAGGCAGAAACAATAACATAATTTAGGAATATCTAAGTTAATACCATGCAATTACCAAAGTAATAGTCACTTAACAGCATGGTAACAATAGTCATTACAGATTAATAATATTACACTTAAATTTATGTATAATATGTATAATATGGATAATAAGGTCCCCAAAACTGGAGGTAATAATGTGGAACTACAGCTTGTTAATAAAATGCTTATTGTAGAGTAACAAGAAAGAAACAAGAAATTTCTAAGTTATTACGACTCAAATACCCGTGGTATTTTATTTGTAATAAGCAGGGAATCTAATCTTATATATTTATTGTATTGTAGCTTATTTTGTTCTAATCTAAAATATATATTAAAACTTTACAGTTTTGAACTATTTGTATTACATTTAGTGTACAGTATATACTCTACCCCCTAAGAATCTCAGATATCATTTGAAGGAAATTTATTTATTTTCAAATTTTTGATGACTCAATGACACAACAAGGAAATCATATGTTTCTTTGTTTTATGGGTTGTCAAATTGTAAAATTCTTGGTTGTGTTCTACATTTTTTTTCTCCTGAAGAATACTTTGTGAGACAATTAATGCTAATCACTCAATACCATTGTTTGAAAGAGAAAGTAATTGGGTTCAATTTAAAGTTGATTTTGAAACTGAATGCATGTCTGAAGTTGTATCTAATGCCACGTGCACCTATATTGAGATACAGTACGTGTCTAAAAGATGAGCTTTAAAATTGTATTCTATGCGGTTTTCATTTGAGGCATTTTGAAGCTCAAATTATCACTTGCATCCATACATTTATAAATATTACATAGGCTACACATCTAACAAAGATGCAGAAAACAAAACCAATCCATTTCTTCAGAAAAGTAATTTTGTGCTTCTGTTGCTCAGTAAAAATACCTCTTGTCTTTCTTACAGCAGAATATGTTGCTCTGCCTTCTTCCACTGAGCCAGCCTCTACGGAGATTAAAGAAATAAATATTTATTAATTTTTTTGAATAGAAAATCAGACAATGTATCTGTCTGACAGACTAATTTTCAATATAAATATAATAACAACAAAAACAACAACAACAACATAACACCAACAATAACAATAATAATATTTTTTATTACCTTTCTTACAGTAACCTTTGCCAAAGTGATACAGTCCCACTGCCACCAACAGAGCACTGACTAAAATGGTGGCAATGATCCAAGGTGTGGCAGCAGAGGAGGAATGGCACGCTTCTTTGTCTGGATTAATCGTGTAATTTACATTTTGAGAATCTAAATGATGATTAGAAAAGACAGGAAGAGTTAAATGAGACAAGAATGGTAAACTATCAAACGTTAATTTTAGCTTCTTCATAATGACATGAAATATCTTTCCAACCAACTTAAAGCTTCTAAAACACTATGGATGTTTGGCACACCTGTTTTAGTTATTTAAATTTGAAATTTAGGTTTGCACACTGGAAACTTCTCAGTATTTCAAAGATGCTAATACAAACAGATTTACCAGTTTTGCATAAAGAGCATCAGCTGTCATTCAGATCACAATTATGCATAAAAACCTTATTTTAAAACGTCTCAGTGTCTCACCTGTGACTTTCAGCCAGCTCTCTGGTGATTCTCCAGCTCCTGAGATGCTACACTTGTAAAGTCCTTCATCTGACTTGGAAACTCTCTGGATGGTCATGCTTCCTGTGGAGCTTCTGTGGGTGAAAAATCCGTCTTTGTAGAAATCAGCTTTGAAGTTGGAAGATGGAATTTTGCTTCTGCAGCTCAGAGTCACAGTTTCTTCCATTAACACAGGAACAGCAGGACTCTCCAGGATCACAGGACCAGCTAAATGATATGCATTTGATAATTAAATACATGAGATTAAATTTAATCAAAATGTATACATTTCGATTAAATTATAATACATCATAAAATATTGTTCTTTCTTGAAAAGTACCAGTGACAGAGAGGTTAATAATGTTGCTCCTTCTCCCTCCTTCAGTCTCATACCAGTACTCTCCACTGTTGTCTGCATAAACAATTTGAATGGAGCAGGATGATCCTGTTGGTGTCCTCTTGTTAGTTTTATTACATGATTCTACTTTCCCTTTAATTCTATGCATAACTTCACAATAATCGACTCCTTCACAATAAAATGTTACTGATTCATATTCAAAGAACTGCAATCTGTTTGGAACAACACGAAGAGAAACTGCATCTGAAACACAGAAAAAAGAAAGACTCAGTTTAAAGTTTACTACTAAATCTGGCATCCCGCACATCAACAGTGAATGAATAAAACAGTAAATAAAACGATAACAAATATCACAGAAACATTTTTTTCTCTCACAAGTTAATTTTTTCTGCTAAATTCCTTATCCAAAATGTGAACTTTGATAGGGAAAATTAAACAGCTGGTACTCACCAACTTTCTCATCCTGTACACCCAGATGAATCATGATGGTCATCACTGAAGAGAGATAAAAAAAAAAGCTACACACTTAATAAAACACGTACTGTATAATTACTAAATATACAAGAAGTGTAAAACTAAAGTATTATTCCATCTCATCCATATTCCACAAAAATACAATTACCTATTTTTCTTACCTAATATATAAAACAAATAAAATTGTGATATTTATAATCAGGATGAATAACCTAAATTTTATAATGTAGAAATAGAGAAAGTACTCACACAGTCTGATGTAGAGAGCGCTGATCTCCATGTCGTCTTGATGTAGATGGAAGACTTAAGTGTAACAGCAGGGATGGGTCTTTGCTACTAAAAGTATTTTAATATCAATGAACATTTTTTAGGACTTAATGTAATTATCTAGTTTTAAAAAAGCTGTTTCTAAAGAAGCTGGGTGTCTTTTGCATCACGTCAAGCCTCACTGTTTCAGTTCACTGTCAGTGGGTGGAGCAACAAACCAGTTCAGACAAATGCTGTGTTTGATGCAGCTTGTTGACTGGTTCATGTTTCCTGTGCTCAGTTTGGTGTACGCTGTTGAGATATGTCTCAAAAGTAGTAATCTCTTCTAGGGGTACTCAGCCCACTCAGGGAATCACCAAAATCATTAAAGTTATTTTCAATCACATGACAGTAAATGTTACAATAGATAAAGTAATGCCATTCTGTCATTCATATATAGTTCATTTTATATTGATGTACCCAGTGATTTAATCCAGATACACTCAAAATGATGTCAGGGAGAGAATCTGTTCATGTGTTATGATTTCCATATCTGCTTAAAATGTGTTCCTGCGGTGGAAGTATGCAATAAATAAATAACTTTAATGTACTGTAACTTTTGAACATTTATTTCATGTTTGTCATTTAATTGCACTCCACGGTGATGTCATATTATAACAGTAACAGATGAGAAACAGATGCCACAAAAAATGATTAAAGAGATTTAGAGGTTGCTTTTTTGTTGGAAATGGTTTAAATGGTAATAATAAAAATGTTGAATAACTTTACCATTTTGCAAAACAGAAGAAAGTGAATAAGAAAAAGGAAAAAGAAATATTACTGAAGTGTTAATAAGACTGCAGTTTAACCATGAAAATGCAGACTTTGGCATATGTGCAAATATATTGAGATTTAAAAAGTGAAATGTAAAAAAAAATATCAAATTTCTTTGAAATTACATTAGAAGTTAATGAACCCCTTTCCTCCTTAACATCTCCCCAACCTCCCCTTAGTAAACCAGGGTATGTGGGAATAGTACAATTTGAATATACAGAGGCTCAAACAAATGGGCTCATCATGCAACATACATTGAGACTATCACATTGCAAACATCATTTCAATTTATAACATCAATTTTTCACTTGGTGGCTGCATTACCAGGTACACCATGCTAGTGCTATGTTGGTCCCACTTTTGCCTCCGGAATCTTATTTTATTTAGGTTCATGGTTCAGGAAAAATTCTTCTGAGATTTTGGTCCAGATGATAGCATCACACAGGTCCTGCAGAATACTCAGTTTGTACTAATGATGTCAAAGTGTGCCAAGAAGTGATTCCATGCACCATTCCACCAGATGGTCACTGTGGTGGGGTGTGGTTTGTTGCTCAGTTGCAAGGAAGGGATAGAGCAGTGGGTTCAGGGGACGGTGTTAGGGATGGCTGATATCCATGTGCGCCAGACACAACTGGTAGAAGCCTGGCTCAGATAATGACATATATGGTGGGATTTCCTGGAGCGGGAGCAGGTGGCAGCACATAATCAACTGCCGTGTTAGAAGCTTTGGCTAGTCATCCTGGTTTATCTCCAGCGTTGTTGCCGCTGCCCCCAGCTCCGTTGGTGACTCTCCACTGTATGGCGGCGGGAGACCCCGAGGTATTCCTGGGCCACTCTCTGCCTTGAGGACCATCGATGAATCTTCTGGGGAGGTAGCATGGGGTTGGAGGACTGTCCCTTCATTCATGCCAGGTGTACATGGCAACCAGACTGTTGCAGCCCAGATAACATAGCAGGTCATCCTGGAGCAGTTTATGGAAGGGCTGCTGAAGGGGCAGCAAATGGGGTCTGCAGTTACTGGTTGGCTTCTCTCAGCTGCCAGCAAGAACTCAACTGATCCTGGCCTGGAGGGGGTACATGCCAGGCTTTGATGGACTCAGGCTGTACGCAGACCCTGGTCCACCAAACCCTTGTGCAGCCCGGGGCATCGCTGGAGGCAGAGTGGGTGGTAGTTGGATTTGTGCATATAGACATCCACAAATATCCCATAGTGCCACTGGAAATAAAATATCAGCGCAAGCAAGCATAGAGTAGAGGCTGCTGTTAGTTTGCACTGATGCATCCCCTAATTCTGGGGACAGATTGTCCAGTGGTTGATAACTTGTTGGGGCAGTGTGTGAGGAATGCATTCACGACCATACTCAAGCTGAGAGTAATAGAAGAGTCACACTGAGTCACACTGTACTCGGTGTAGCCCTACAGTTCTTGTGGTGAAGTAAGATGGGTCTATATGGTTCTATGTCAACTACTGCAAGGTGAATGAAGTGTCACAGTTTGACGACTATCCCATGTCCCAGAACGATGAGCTCATTGACTGATGAGCACTCACTGTTTAACAAAATTGGATTTAACCAAGGGATACAGTGGTCCCTCATTTATCGCAGGAGTTACGTTCTAAAAATAGCAGCAATAGGTGAAATCCATGAAGTAGCCAGCTTTATTTTTTTTTACAATTATTATAGATGTTTTAAGGCTGTAAAACCCCTCACTGCACACTTTATACTCTTTTCTCAGACAGGCATGAACATTTTCACACTTTTCTCTCTTGTTTAAACACTCTCAAAGTTCCAACCTTCATAGAAAAATAAGTCTAGTATTATAGAATGAAACCAAAGATCCAGAACATGGGAATAGAACACCTGACAGAGAATTCAACATTAATGAACCAATGGTATGGAAGTGGAGGAAGCAAGAAGAATGAGTTGAGTAAAGTTTGACTTATCTGACTGTTTTGTTTCGCTTAATGCACCTTATAATTCGGTGGTCCTTATGGTTCGAAAAATACAGTAACTTCAACCTTCCTTTAGCATGTCCATAAGTCCAAACTTTTGTGCGATGGTTAGCATTTTCGTTTTGAATATTTTTATTTATATTTTATTGGGTTGTGGTTTGCAGTGTTTTGTGTTGTTTCACTTTAAATAGCTGAAAATTTAAGTAGTTGTAAATAGTTAATAGTTAAATGTAAATAGTTGTTTTTTGTATTTTATAACTTATTACAATTTATTTGGAGAGAATAAATAAAAGTATATTTACGGTGGCCTCTAGAGACAAAGCACGTACAAACTCCGAAGCACGTACAAACTCCAAAACATGGGGGAAAAAATAAAAAACAGAAGTGTTCCAGGATGCTAGGGGCAGTGTTGAGCTTTTGTTACCTAGTGGCTTCACAAGCCGGGAAGTACCAACGACCGGATTTGGTGTGTGGTAGTAGCAGGTAAATGAACATTTTTCTTTTTTAGTTATCTGAATATATATGAGTGTTTGTGTATAAATACACATACAATACACATATGCTTTAAATTGTGTAATTAAAGTGATCTATGTAGCTTTGTACGTGCTTTGGACTTTTACTTGTTTTGGAGTTTGTACGTGTTTTGTCTCTAGAGGCCACAGTATATATTTATATATAAACATATATAAATAAAACCATGTTTTTTTTTTACATTAGTCATTCCTTTTGTGCATAATTTTATATTGTTGTTGATAATAAATTAATTAAAGCAACAAAACAACCTGAAGAGCCGGTTCGGAGCCGAAAGAGCCACTAAAAAGAGCCGGAATTCCCATCACTACTGTACAGCAGACACTGCACGGAGATTGTTTTACAGTGGTCTACAGCCAATCAGGACACAGAACACGATGCGCTGTTTAAAAAAAAAAAAAAAAAAAAGCATTTAAAATTGCAAAAATAAAAATCCGCAAAACAGCGAGGCCGCGATAACTTAACCGCGTTATAGCGAGGGACCACTGTACTAGCATAATCCCTTCTCTGCAGTGTCCAAGAAAACACTCCATACGGTTTGTACTAATTTGTCACATATCCATACGCCTTGTTCTGAGCCCCATCAACCTACCACCACCTTGTGCAGTGGATGCTGCATCCACACACTGCATATGCTGCTGCCTACCTGGACAGGGTTATCATCCACAACGGCACCTGGGCGATGCATGTGAAGCTGTTTGCTGCGATCCCAGAGTCCCTGAGGCAGGCAGGGCTGAAATGCCATCCCAAAAAAGTGGGCAGTTGGACGGAGCTAGGAACAATATCTGGGGTTCCTGTTAGGTTTATATTGGTGGTGATAGGTTTGTAGCTTGAACCTATTCGCTGGAACGTTGAAGACAATTTAATTACACAGCAAAGCAAGACACGAGTAGGCAACGTTCTTTATGTTTTACATGCACGGGAGAGAACTGAACAAGTGCCGTTCCTTCGCTTGACCCCAGTTGCTCTCGTCCGCTCCCCCGTAACACTGCTCCTTTATTGTGGTTACATGAATATGCATAGGTTCATTAACATATGACGTATACATAGGTATACATGAGAACAAAGAATACCTTGTGTGTGTGTGTGTGTGTGTGTGTGTGTGTGTGTGTGTGTGTGTGTGTGTTTGTATGTATATGCGGGGTCAGAGTGTGACCCCATAAACGACTTCCCTAAACCTGCTGGCCTGGAAGTCCAGCAGTTCATCTAAACAAAAGGCACTTAGCCTAAAACAGATATAGATACGTTTATCCTACCATAAAACAATAAGACAAGGTATGACCCTCTCCCATGCTCCCAGAATGTGGGTGTGAAAGCCAGAGTGCTCTGGAATGCACACAAAGTTTGCAGACTATTAAGGATCAAACCTCTACCAATCTAAAACTAATTATAAACCTCTAAGTATATATAAGTAGATATTTCTAAGCATAAATGACAATAAACAATACAAATCTAACAGGTGGATTGTCATTTATGCTTAGAAATATATACTCATATATGCTTAGAGGTATATAATCAATTGTATAGTGATAGAGGTCTGATCCTTAGCAGTCTCCAATGAGTCTGTGTGCCTTCCAGAGTGTTCTGGCATGCACACACATCCTAAGGTCATGAGAGAGGTCATACCTTCTCTTACTGTTTTATGGTATGGTAAACACATCTATGTCCGTTTAGGTATAAGTGCCTTTTGTTTAGATGAACTGCTGGACTTCCAGGCCCAGCAGATTTAGGGGAGTCATTCATGGGGTCACATCTTGACCCACACACTCTTCTCTTTGATCACATGTATGCCTATGTAAGATGTCATACAGTCGCGGTCCTAGCCTGTTTGGCGCCCCGGGCGAACACTCCCTCTGGTGCCCCCTCCCCCCCCAAATTGTTGCACCCTTTTTACACACGCTCTTTTCTACTCTGTAATATTCTTGTCAATTTTCTTAATATTTATTTATAATCACCTCTGTTAATCCTTGATATTTATAATTGAGTGATCTGTATATATTAGTGCTATTTCTTAAATGGGTAAAATCTGTAACACAAGTTTAGTCTGTTACTGTATACTACCATTTCTTCTTGGAGCAACTGTAACCCACATAATTTCCATAGGGATTAATAAAGTATTCTGATTCTGATTGTTTCAGGATCTGCTTACCTGTATCTTTTGCTCGTTTCTCCTCCTCCTCTTTTCTCTTTTTCCTAAACTGAGGACCTGATGGTTTTGAACTTTTCTTGTCCATCTTCCATTGGTTTTAATTTTGCACTCCAGTATGAACACCCATCCCCCAACTCGAAGATCAGCACACCATAACCTAATAGACCTACACCTTAGTTCACAGATTCACTTTGTCTAGGGTTTATTTCTGGGATTTTGCACAACCCAGGATTCAAATCATGAATACATAATGGGCTTGGATTTACAACATCATGAATAAAATGTGCTCTATTTGGAAGCAGCAGGTCTCCCTCCCCTTTCGACAGGTTGTGTGTGAGACTTTAAATCATCAAACTGTAAATTATAAATTTTAAATTGTTATTGATCCCTTTACCCCTGGTCCTAATTTTCTTACTCTTCTTATATTTATTGTTTGTTTACTTGCACTGCTGTAATTGGAGCCTCGTCCTCTCGTCTCTCTATATACTGGACTGTATGTAGCGGAGATGACAATAAAGTTTACTTTGACTTCAGCAGAGAGCAGGCGCACTGAGGGCTCTCGCGCTCACTTTTCGCGTATAGAATTTTGAAAAAACATCGGTGGAAATTATAAGTCTGTATCATGATGTCTGGTGTTTTCGTGTTTGTTGGTTTGTTTTTATTTTGTTTTAGTTTGCAAGTTGGTTATTAGATGCTGCTCCAGCCAGCGAGTGAATCCCCCGCCGCCCCGCCCTCTCCTCCCTGTGCTGCAAGCAGCAGGCGCACCTCACTGACGGAGGGCGCCCTTACTCCCAGCAAATGGGCGATAGAAAACCGATCGGTGGCTATGCCATTCCCAATATGGCATCATGTCGGGGCAGCATGAATACGAGTAAATTTTTTTTTTTTTGCCGATGCCCGTGATGCCGCCCCCCACCACGATGCCGCCCCGGGCAACCGCCCGTGTCGCCCGTATCAAAAACCGCTACTGATGTCATATGTTAATGAACCTATGCATATGTAACCTCAATAAAGAGCAGTGCTACGGGGGAGCTAACTGAGAGTGACTAGGGTTCGAGCAGCAGGAACAGCGCTCGTCACAGTTCTCTCCCTCGTGCATGAGATTACCCAAAGAGTTCAGCCTGGTGTTCCACTTGGGAGGCAGGCAGGTGCACCTGCAAATGGAAAGAACAGCAGCCATCACATTCTGCCAATGCCCCAAGACCAACAAAGAGGTGAGGTGGTTCTTGGGGTGACTTTGCAGATGTCTGGCAGCTGTTTTAAAAATTATATTTACATATATGACTTTTATATAAAAGGTTGCACAAAGTCCTTTCAAACTATGTCAAATTTATATTGAGTGTTATCATAAATTCATTTCTGACAAACAATAATTTTTATAAACTGTAGTAAAAACAAAAATCTATTGTGCATATTGTGAACAATTTAACAACATGACAACAAAAAGACAACATCAAAATGAACTATTTACAATAGTGCAATCAAACTTCTATGTGTTACAGGAACTTATATCCAGAAAGACAGTCAAATGTTATTGCTCAGTAGCCCCGGTGGAGCAAAAAACAAAAACAAATAAATTCAAATTTTTGCTAAATTTGGCAACATGACAATAAAAAACAAAAAGAAATAATTTACAATAGTGCAGTCAAAGTTCTAAGTGTCACAGTAACTTTTAGACAGAAAGAATTTGATAGGTTTGTAGCTTCAACCTATTTGCTGGAACGTTGAAGACAATTTAATTACACAGCAAGCAAGACACGAGTAGGCAACGTTCTTTATGTTTTATGTGCACAGGAGAGAACTGAACAAGCGCCGTTCCTTTGCTTGACCCCAGTTGCTCTCGTCTGCTCCCCCGTAACACTGCTCCTTTATTGTGGTTACATGAATATGCATAGGTTCATTAACATATGACATCTTACATAGGTATACATGAGAACAAAGAATACCTTGTGTGTGTGTGTGTGTGTGTGTGTGTGTGTGTGTTTGTGGGGTCAAGATATGACCCCATGAAGACTCCCCAAAGCTGGTGCCAGGAGTCTAGCAGTACATCTGAACAAAAGGCTCTTACACTCAAACAGATATACGTGTGTTTGCTATACCATATATCAGCAAGAGAAGATACGACCGAGACGTGTGATCTATGCCAGAACCCTCTGAAGAGGAGTGAACGCACTCCCCTCTTCATGCTACACAGACTTGTCACAGACCTCCTAGGATGAGACATTCTTTTCAATCTACAAATGATTATATACTTCTAAGCATATATGAGTAAATATTTCTAAGCATAAATGACAATCACAATACAAATCCAACAGAATTAGTCAAATATTATCCTTCAGTAGCAGTGGTGTAGGTGTGATAGGCCCTGTGACAGTTCCTGTCCAGAATAAAGCCACTTTGCATGCCACATACTTGAAGGGTGTGCACTTCCCACACAGCTTGCACTTCCTGCGCCCCTTTGTGGCTTTTTTTGACCAGATGCCCCTCCAACAAAGGCAACTGGGATGTGTTGGTGGCGCTTCGGGGCTGGTTATGAGGACACCCCACAGAGCTCACCAAACAACTACTCCTGGAAATTCTGGTGTGTCTTTGGCTGCTGCTCCAGTCTGCCACAGCTCCTTGCTGACTAAATAGCTGTTTGTGACAGCAATGTCTATAAAGTGATACAGCACTGTCACATACCACTTTCTGCTCTTTCTCCATGAAGAATACAAGCCAATCAGCTGCTCTGACACGTCAACTCCTCCCATAAAGCGGTTGTAGTCCTTTACACCTGATGGCACTGGCACATCAACTGCTCTGTACTGTCCTTCAACCTTGCACATCCTTTTCCCTGGGGGTGTCCATGGCTCCACGGGGAATGGTCAGGGAAATTCACACACACTCCTGTTCTGCCACACCTGACAAGACACTGCTCTTCACTCCTCCCCACATTTGTAATACAAACTTATGGTTGAGTTTTCTAGGGACAGGAAACATGAACGGAACCAGGGAATCGAGGTACGGAGACAGATGAGAGAATCAACACTAGGAAAGCCATCTAGGCAACACTAATGACAGTCATTTAATATTCCAACGATAAGAAACACTGAGCCACCGGCTTAAATGGTGGCCAGGAGAGCAGGGCCATGCAGAGATGTTTAAAGGGGTGGATGCTCAAAGTTAAAAAGGGGCACATAGAACCAGGCTGAAGAATGATAACCCACAGTACACACAACAATCTAATATGAAATCACATCATATTATATCACTGTCATCAGGTGGGAACAATGCAAAACAAACGTAACCTATGTTTTACCTGACAGTGTTGCTGTTGAGGGGTTGCTGCTGCTCCTGCTGCTCATAGTGCTGGAGGGCAGGGCTGTGCTGATCTGGGACTGTAGACTGTAAAAAAGTCCGTATGAAAGATGATGGCTGATTAAACAAGTGAGATAATAATAAAAAGCAGAGATTGGTGACAGTGTGTGGGTGTGTCCTACTATCTCTCCCGTACGGTGGCCCTGAGAGGCCACACGAACTGCAACTTAAGAAAACACCAGCAATAAAAAAAAATGCTGCAAAAGCACACACACACAAAAAAAACTGAAATAGGAAAAACGAAAACAGAAATGGGAAAAAACAGATTTCCAAAAGCACAAGGGAAGTGTTTCTGGGGAGACAATAACCTGACGGACCAGTTTTTCTGGGAGACAATTAAAAGAAGTACAGGATCTGTTGGTTCTGTGAGGAAAGAAAAGCTGAGAGGTAAGTGTCTTGTGGCTAACTATTAGCCTAAAAATCCATCCGTTTTCTTTTTTCCCTATTTCCATGTGTTTTGTGTGCTTTTGCAGCATTTTTCTTTCTGCTGGTGTTTTCTTAAGTTGCAGTTCGTTTGGCCTCTCAGGGCCACCGTACTCCTGCCTTAGGTGACATCTTTTTTTTGTACAGCTGACTCCCATCAGCAATTAGAAGTATTTAAGGCCAGAGAAAGGTGAGCTCTAGTGCCAGAGAGCTATGTGGTGGTTGCAGCAAGTGAGCTCTGCGTGCGTGCGCGTGTGTCTGCTCCTACTCGGTGGAAAGGAGTGTGTTTGGTGACTAATGCCTATTTACTTACTTTACAGTTTACTGACCGATGCCTGAGTTTTGGTTTGTTTTGCTGATAGCGGCTTGACCATCTCTTTTAGTTCAGTTATTAATTGAAGCATTAATAAAACTTGGATCAAGAATCTCTCCCTTCTTGTTTATTCCTAGTGCTATAATAATAAAGTAATTAAAAAATTAAGTAATAAATATAAAATAAAGTATTTATGATGATTCAATTTGTTTCTGGGATCGCAGGAACCAGCTTCACATGCACCGCCCAGGTGCCGCTGTGGATGATAAACCAACCACTCTGTGCAGACAGTAAGCTTATTAAATGTTTAAACTGTAGAGATACAATAATTTTGCTGCTGTAAAATCAGCATTTTGTCATATTTGTCATGTCATATTTGAAATATAAATCTATTATAATCTGTTTCTTAATCTATTTTCTTTAAGACATTTTTTTCATAATATTGTAATCCATAATTATGTGAATATGCATATTAGATCATTTTTAGAGAAATATAAGCCCTCTAGAAAGGCAGCAAAAGCCCTGTAACTTACTTTTAAACTAAATATGTTCCCTAAAATGGTGGACAGAGCTACAGACCCATGACACCATTACCCAGTTAGCCAGCAGGTAATGACCAGCACTACTTGTGTAGTTAATAAAAGGACGTGCAATGTTTGTTGTGCTGTTACACACACAGCACGCTCATTTGTTTCAGTTCGTCAGTTGTCACAAGTTGTTTACCAACGTGTACGTAATAACCTAATACTGCTGTGTGCTGTAGACTATAGAGTATGCTGTACACCTACATACTGTTTTTTGTTCCATCAGTTTGCGTTTCCCAATTAACTTGTGGTTCTCCTACAGCTCTGCATCGCTCAGACAGCAAAAAATGCGCGTGCTCTTTGTGAGCTCGTTCCCGGTTCGTAACCAGCGCGCTTTGCCATCAAGGGCCATCATTGGTTAATGGTAGTCATGTGACTGATGAAAGCCAGATCCTTTTATTTAGCAAAACTGTGATTAATAGTTAAATATTATTTTTGAGGGGCACAGACAGGACTCCACACACAATTTAAAAAAATAATAATAAAATAGAAAATCAGGTGTGTTGCCCAAGAGTGGAGCCCACAGTGAGCACCGCCCAGGTGAGCAAGACAGAAGAGAGAGTAATTGTAATTCATCACAAAACATGATGAACAGTTGTATCGTCATAAAAACACTTGTAAACTTACAAAGTTCTGTTTACTTCCCTGTTTGTTTTTAACAAGTAGCTCAATAAGGTTTAGTCACCATTTTGACCTTTTGAGAACAAATATATAGCCTGTCAAATATGTTGTATAAAAATAGTAAGGGTCAAGCAGAAACGAGCGGAGCACCACCTCTCAGCATTTGAATCCCACATTGTTTATGTTTACCTTGACCTTCATTGTTAGCACCCAATTCGAAGTTGCCCTTGAAGAAAAACTGTATCAAGGAATATTTCATATGAAAGGACATGGAAAGCGCTGTGTGACACACTTTTTTGTTCAATATAATGCTCTATGATTTCACAATGACACCATAAAGTTTCATAAACTCAGGGACCCAAGGGCCCTAAAGTGTCCCAAGAAAACACTCCCAATATCATTATACTAAAAAGGAAAATTTTCAAATCTCTAATTGCAAAATTTTGTTAAAATCTCAGTAGAGCAAAGATTTCTGAAATGCTGAGACCAAGCAACCCAAGCAAACATACAGACACTGATACCCATTTTGAACTTCAGCAGGATCAACATTCAAATTGAGTATTTACCTCTGTTCATATGCTTAAATCAGTTGATTTGTTGCAATTTAACTGGCTTGTCAGATGTTTGCATTATTGATTTTTTAAGTGAATATCAAATTTGACCTTTTAAGCCTGAAATGTTTTGTGTGGAATGTATTATATTCATTATTATTGTCACATTGGAACCATTTAATTTTAAATATAATGTAATACAAATGTATGTAAATATCATGATTAAAATATAAAATGTGTATAAGTAGGTTTAACACTGTTTTGCTTGTTGATGTGTTATCTGCTTTTTGCAACAGGAGGTGCTGCAGCACCTTTACATGACTGTGGTTTGCTCCAGTGTGTCATTAAAAGGGTTTTCTAGATGAAACCTTTAAAACATCACATCATTTTAACAAAATTATGCATTTCAACAAACTCTAAAATTTAGTTTTAATATGGAAATGAATACAGTGCTCTGATGTAAGTCTGATGCAGAAAGCTTAATAGTACTGAAGCAAGGACTTTTTTTTTTTTACATATATGTTATCTGATGGAGATATATATATATATATATATATATATATATATTCTAGTGACATGTGTTATCATTGAAGTGTCTATAATATAAAATCCAAATGTATTCATCTTCATTACGTTTTATTTGAATTCAGTACATAAGGTATAACTGCCCCCAGTCTTACCAACTGTACTGCAGAATGGAGGGGATCCTCTGCTATGGTCAGGTTTACAGTTGGACCCTTACCCAAAACAGTGGTAGTGAAGGGATTGATAACCACAGTAATATTTGTGTGCATTCATGTTTTTTTAAAGATGCTTCATACTTACATTCTAGGTGATTATCATTAGAGATGTAAGTTCAGTAATCTCAAATTGTCATTAGCAATAAATAACACATCAATGAAACATTCGGATAGAAATCTGCTAGATTTTATCATCATCATTATTGTTATTTTAGCTTCTGACATAAAATAATTTCTTAAATATAAGGTAAAGAAAGTATTTGTCATAAATGTTACTTCTGTTCCACTGACCCATTTGTGCTTTAGTTGTGCCTTATTCATCTACTTTTGTTGATTGACAGAACAATGCACAAAAAAATTACAAGAAAAACAAAAAAAAAAAAACCCAAAGAGATCTCTTTCAAACATTACATGTCAAATTCAATTAGAGAAGAGTTGATATGAGAGAAAAACCCCATCCAAATATTAATTATAAATCAGTGTTCAATGGTTCTTCGTACTGATGTGAGAGATGAGACCTGAGTCCTGGTAGGCAAATCTTGAAACGACAAGGACAACACTGCTTGAACGTTTAAAAACACTGAGATTTCGTTAAAGTGAAATGTCTCCAAAAAATTGTGCTTCATTGTTTCTAAATTTGGTTGAAAAGTTGAAGGAGACCTTTTATTAACATCTCTTTAAGGGCGTAAAAAGTAGTCATGGTACACAATAAGCTTTTTTGCCCACAGCTGACTAGAGCCTATCTAAATTCGAATATTTTTCCAAGCCCAAAACCCACATTTGCATAGCATACAAAATGGTCTCTACTCTTTTGAAGTGAGAAAAGACATGTAAAATTATTGCTTAATGATGATGTTAACTTACTATTGATGTTAAAACACTCTTTCTCTCTCAGTGTGTGTGTGTGTGTTTGAGTAAATCACACCTTACAGGGTCGGCCCTCCTTCTTCTTCTCCGTCTTCTGGTGATCAGCTGGCTCCTTTAACCCTTTCATGCATAGTGGTCACTGCAGTGGACAGCTATTCAAAGGCTGTTTTCTTGTATTTGTGTCAGTGTTGATGGTATACTTGCACATAAACAACTACATTGGACATTGATGTGTCACTCCATTCCATCCTGCCACCCATTGGTCATTTTTTTTCTCCCTCTCCTGTGTTCCAGGTCTGCCTCATGAGCCGGAGCTGAGATGTAATGTGGCTCATCAGCCACGGCATAAAGACTGCTGTTCCAAGGCGCCATGCTCCTTCCTTTCCTTCCCCGTTTTGCCTGAGCTGAGAGCTGCAGTTGTTTGTGCAGCAGGCTGTAGTGGTGTGTGTGTGAACTTATAAACACTGGTTACACCAAGATGTAAAGGTGTGCCTTTACTGAGATACACACAGTGGAAGCAGGTAGGGGTTCTCTGCCATTTCTGTTTCAATCATTTTCTCCTCTTTTGTGGCTAGTCAGGGAGCTCAGCCAATGTATTTTTGTTTTTGATAAAGAGATCTCAGTTTTTTTTAGTTAGAAAGGGGTTGATGTGTTTGTTGTTTTTGGCCTTGCAGACCTTGACGAACAGAGCTTCCCTGTGACTTTCTTGCTTGAGTAGTTTTGTGTAATAAAGCATGTTTTAACGACATCTACTTTGTGGCGGTTTATCATTTCTTTTTCACTCTGTGTTACCACACACCCCAGACAACACTTCATTTTTAAGTGGGGCGTAACACTGTCATGAATGAATCATGGCAGGAAAAGATAATAATAATTATCTAAAGATGAATAAAAATACTTGAGAAAAACATCCAGATTGAGGTTGTCATTATTCTTGCATGAAAGGGTGAAATGCAGGAGTTTTTCATTCAGTCTTTGTCTGAGTGCTAGACCAGTCACAGTAGTAACTGAACTGTAAGTCAGTTTGGATGTTTTCATGCCTGCCATTTTCTTACCTCTCTTCTCATCTGCTGAGGAGCCTTTTCTGTTTTCCTCATGGATTTTGTCGCACTGTCATTTGTCGAGGATAACAATATTAGGCTACCTGTTTGGATTATGGTATATAGAGACTGTGGATTTTCCTTCCTCTGAGATTTTGTAAATAATTTCATCATCCATCCATTCGCTTCCGCTTATCCTTTTCAGGGTCACTGGAGTCTATCCCAACTGTCATAGGGCGAGAGGCGGGGTACACCCTGGACAGGTCGCCAGTCTTATGAAGGCCAACACACAGGGAAAGACAACCATTCGCACTCACATTCACACCCAGTGGCAATTTAAATTATCCAATTAACTCCACAAGCTGCATGTCTTTGGACGGTGGGAGAAAGCCGGAGTACCCGGAGGGAACCCACACAAACACGGGGAGAACATGCAAACTCCACACAGAAAGACCCCAGCCTGATGGTGGAATTGAACTCAGGACCTTTTTGCTGTGTGGCAACAGTGCTAACCAGCGTGCTGCTTAATTTCATCAAATCCACTGAATTTGCACTATGAGTCCCATGTTTGAGTCCGGCCTGCTCCGGCTGATTTCAAACAACCTGACCAAACATATGTAGAAATTCAGATCATTTTCTTTGACTTTATTAAAGATAATTTGCAGCATGAAGTAAGACACCACTTATTTTTTCTGAGTACTAGACCACACTTAAAGTCAGTTAATGTCGTGTTCAGTATCAAACTTGGCTGTTATATTTCATTGTTGACCACAAACTCAGTGCGTCTGTTTTGGAGAAAAAGTAATGTGACACTTTGACATTAGCAGTTGACCTAAGTGGGTGTCTTTGAAAGCTGCAGTAGCTCTTTTATTGTAACAGCATTCATACATGTATAAAAACAGAAGATTGAACAAGTTAAACTTCTAAATGTCAAGCAGGTGTTTTTGCTTGTGTTCAGTCTTTATATATACTTATAACCACACGGGAATGGCAACTAGCTGCATCTGACTGAATAAAGAAAAGCAGTTTATAGATATATAGTCAAGCAGAGATGAGCATGTACAACTTGGTTAATAACAAAAACAAAATGTGATAAAACTGAGTTACTTCTTTGTTTTTTTTTTCTCATCTTACTCAGATGTGATTATGTCTTCAGTCAGCTCTCTCTCTGCAACCTGTAAGACACACAAACGATGTAGTAATAGTAGGCTAACAAGGCAGAAACAAAAACATAATAATGTGGTAATTTCTAAGTTATTACTGATCAAATACCAAAGTAATAAGCACTTAATATCCAAATAATATCATGATAGCAGCAGATGTCACAGTTGAGTAATAGTACACCGAGAGACAGTGATGCAGCTTCATCTTGTAATGAAGAGGGACAGTGAGAGTGTCTGGAATAATAACCACCGCAATATTAGTCATAATGATCCCTGTCTGTTATTCAATGCATTCATTAGGCTTGATTTAAAATTTTAAAGAAATCTGACATTCAGTGGTAAAATTGATGTCACATTTTGTAAGGCATTGCTAAGGGAAAACTGAGCTAACAAAAAGCTTACATTTTTAATTGAATTTCTGCTGTCAGTTCTGTCATATATATTTCTTTGTTTTATGGGTCATCAACTGGTACAAGTATTGTTTGTGTTCTGCATTTTTTTTCCTGCAGTACAATACTTTGTGAGACAAGTAATGCTAGTCACTAAATGTTATTGTTCAAAAGAGAAAGTAATTGGTTTCAATTTAAAGTTGATTTTGAAAATGAATGCATGTCTGAAGTTGTACTTCATGCCACATGTAACTATTTTGGGCTTTATGTGCTACAGTACGTGTCTAAAAGAGAAGCTTTAAAATTGTATTTCATGTGGTTTTGATCTGAAGCATAAGTTTTGGAAGCTCAAATTATTACTTGCATCTATACATTTATAAATATTACATACATGTTTAACAAAGATACAGACAACACCACACAAAAAAACAAAACCAATCCTTTTGGCTGCACTTTTAGCATTGATCTCGTATAGAAAACTATTTCTGTATCAGTAATATGTTTTCTTTTTGTCTGTTAATAATCATGTGGAACTGCACATGATTATTTGCAGCTAGCAAATAATGCTATCCACCAAGTCTAAAAACAGCATGTTAATATGTGGAGGTCCCAAAGGCTGCTCCAAAAATGATTAGATTATATTTTAAATATTTGTTCATTTATCTTCCAAACCAAGTGTCTGTAAGTTTTGAGTGTTTACTAAAATAAAAATAAAAGGCTTCTAACATCTCACCTGTTTGTTTTTATTCAGGCATGTACTATTTTTATTAAGAGAGATTAAGCTTGTGTTTCTGCCAAGTAGTGGTTGTGGTTAACTGTATGAAGCTTATTAGACATTATGAAACAGATGATACATAAAAGCGAATTTTGCCAAAGTGCTTAAGATACTTTTTTTTTAAATTATCTTTATTTTTCTTAAAGAAATCTATTACATCATGTGCAATTTTTTGTGTCATGTGTAATTCACATTGCAAATATTAATTACAGTTAAATTTAGAGGGGCTGTGATGTAATCACATACACTGCAGTTCCAATAGTAGAACGATCACGCTGTGTTCTCGGGAAGTCTGGAGTCCCAGTTGAACTTACGAATTCCAGACTAGCGAAAATGGAAGTACGTACTCGCGTATTTGAGTATTTAGAAACGGCCTAACAGTCTGCAGTCTATGAACTAACCTCAGCTAAGCCCAGCTAACAATGTTAGCTTGGTGGTGAGTAGCCTTCATTACTGGTAATAAAAATCACACAACAGAACATTGAAGATACTGATGTTTCGCACATCCTATTCTTCTTATGAAGTGGTGTCGGAAATGCATTCCTGCCCGTGCACTGCTGGCTCTGTTGTGCTGGCTCTGGGTCTATTGTGTAACTGACGCCACCAACTTTAACAGGCCCCTTACATTAGAGCCTCTTATTGCGTGTTTTGTTTGGGTTTCTGGTAATCGGAATCAGAGAAGCTTTATTAATCCCAGAACTTTAAAGTTAAAAAAAAAATAAAATTAAAAAGGGCCATGGATTGTACTCGAACCCGGGCATCCGCTCTCAGCCATGCAATATATGACTACATGTATTTTAAATATGTAACGCCGGTGCATGTTTTCCATAACTCCGCAACACTGTGCGCTGTGTGCAACACTTTTTGTTTTTTTCTAAACAAATTAAACAGGTATAGACAATTCCTTACTTCAAGGCAAAGAGTTTATTACATTTATTTTTATTTAAAAACTTTAGATTAGCAATTTAACATTTAATAATTATAATAATAGTATTAATAATAATAAAAAATTTTATTACCTCTCTTACAGCAACTTCTGAGAATGTGATACAGTCCCACTGCCACCAACAGAGCACTAACTAAGATGGTTGAAATGATCCGTGTGGCAGCAGAGGAACAATGACTCGCCTCATCGTCTGGATTAATTGTGTAATGTAAATTTTGAGAGTCTGATGTTTCTGATGATAAGAAAAGACAGGAAGGTTTAAAGGAGACAAAAATGTTAAACCATCAAATGTTAAGTTTAGTTTCTTCATAATGACAATAAAAATCTTGCCAATCAACTTAAACACTTCTAAAACACCATGGATAGTTGGCACACCTGTTTTGGTTTTTAAAACTCCAAATTAAATGTGCACACTGGAAATTTATTTGTTTAAAAAATGCTAATAAAAACTGTCATTCAGATCACAATTGTGCATAAAAACCTTAAAATATCTAAATGTCTCACCTGTGACTTTCAGCCAGCTCTCTGGTGATTCTCCAGCTCCTGAGATGCTACACTTGTAAAGTCCTTCATCTGACTTGGAAACTCTCTGGATGGTCATACTTCCTGTGGAGCTTCTGTGGGTGAAAAAACCATCTTTGTAGAAATCAGCTTTGAAGTTGGAGGAAGGAATTTTGCTTCTGCAGCAAAGAGTCACAGTTTCTTCCATTAACACAGGAACAGCAGGACTCTCCAGGATCACAGGACCAGCTGAATGACATGCATTTGATAATTAAATACAAGAAATTAAATTTAATTAAAACTTATTATAAAAAATGTTCTTTAATTTTATAAAATGTTTGTTTCTTCAAATATACCAGTAACAGAGAGGTTGATAATGTTGCTCCTTCTCCCTCCTTCAGTCTCATACCAGTACTCTCCACTGTTGTCTGCATAAACAATTTGAATGGAGCAGGATGATCCTGTTGGTGTCCTCTTGTTAGCTTTACTACATGATTCTACTTTCCCCTTAATTTTATGCACAACTTCACAATAATCGACTCCTTCACAGTGAAATGTTACTGATTCATATTCGAAGAACTGCAATCTGTTTGGAACAACACGAAGAGAAACTGCATCTGAAACAAAGAAAAGCAAGACTCTGTTTAAAGTTTACTACTAAATCTGGCATCCCGCACATCAACAGTGAATGAATAAAACAGTAAATAAAACAATAACAAATATCACAGAAACATTTTTTTCTCTCACAAGTTAATTTTTTTCTGCTAAATTCCTTATCCAAAATGTGAACTTTGATCTGGAAAATTAAACAGCTGGTACTCACCAACTTTCTGATCCTGTACACTGAGATGAATCATGATGGTCATCACTGAACAGAGATAAAAGAGGTACAGAGTAACTCAAACATGTACTGTAAAATTGCTAAATGTACTAAAAGTTTAAAAGTATTATTACATCTCATATGTCCACAAAAATACAGGAACCTACTTTTCTAGCCTAAAATATAAAACAAAGCAAACTGTCATATTTTTAATCAGAATGAATAACCTACATTTTATAATAATGTAGAAATAGAGAAAGTACTCACACAGTCTGATGCATTGCGTACTGATCTCCATGTCGTCTTGATTTATGCTGAGGACTGAAGTGTAACACCAGTGAGCAGGGGTGTTTCTTTGCTACCAAAAGTATTTTAATATTATTTAAATACTTTTAGGACTTGATGCAGTAATCTAGTAATACAAAAACTGTTTCCAAAGAAGCTGAGTTGTTTTTGCGTCAAGTCAAGCTTCACTGTTTCAGTTCACTGTCAGTGGGAGGAACAACAAACCAGTTCAGACTAATGCTGTGTTTGATGCAGCTTGTAGACTGGTTCATGTTTCCTGTGCTCAGTTTGGTGGACGCTGTTGAGATATGTCTCAAAAGTAGTGAACATTTTAAACCTCTTCTAGGGGTCATGTCTGAAGTCAAGTCACTGAAGTTATTTTCAGTTAAAGGACAGTAAATGCTATTATAGATAAAGTAATGCCATTCTGTAATTCAAACATAGTAGATATTTATCTGCCCAATGATTTAATTGAGATACACTCAAAAAATGCCAGGGAGAGAATCTGTTCATGTATGATAATTGCCATTTCTGCTTAAAATTTGAATTTCTGATCTGAACATTTATTTCCATCTTTGTCACTGAGTGCACTCCATGGTGATGCTCTAGGATAAGACAAACAGATGCCTCTGGCCTAAAAAATGCTTCAAGAAATAGAGGTTGCTTTTGTGTTGGGATGGTAATAAAATAAAAGTATTGATGAAAATATTTAATGTCTTTATCATTTTGCAAAACAAGAGAAAGTTAATGAGATAAAATTTGAGGGGATAAAATTTGTACTGAGGTCTTAGTAACACTAAGGGTCTCCCATCAAAATTGAAAGACAAAAACAACATTGCAGATGTGCAAAAATACTGAGATTTAAAATGTGAAACATAAAGCTCCTGGACCTTTTAGGTACCATTCCTTTTTAATGACACTGGATTTAATCAACGGCGACCAGTATATTCCCTTGTCTGCAGAGTCCAAGGAAAATAAAATGGCCTCCCTATGGTTGTCTCACTTACGTTGTTTGGAGTCACAACCACCTTCCAGTGCCCCATGGACAGGGTACTCCGTCCACATGCAGGATATGCTGATGACCACCTGCACAACACTATCATCTACAGCAACACATGGGCAGAGCATGTGCAGCAAGTGGCCGTCGACCTGGAATCCTTGACGCAGGTGGGGCTCACGGCCAACCAAAAGAAGTGTGCGGTTGGATGGATGGACAAAACAGCAGCCATCGCATCCTGCCCACACCCACACAAACAAACAAAAACATCAACAACAACAAAACCGAACAAAAAACAAAAAGGTGAGGCAGTTTTTGGAGTTGGTTTTTACTACTCCTTGTTGGTGCCTGTGCAGAAAGGGTGCCTCAGATCTGGTCCAGTGGATGGTGCAGTACCTGGGAGCATTCGTGAAGGAGACGAAGACTCTCTGTGGGGAGCCCCAGCTCCACACACCTGCTAGGCCATTTTATCCCAGGATTTAAGGGGGATGACCACCCAGTCGTATGCATGCACAAATTTTCAATAGGAACAAGGTAAGCTGGCTTTGGGAAGTTCATTCTTAAAGTTGAGTAAACGTCTGCAGGACATTTCACCAGCTGGAACATTTTCTCCAAGGAATGCAATGTATTAAAGTTACTTATAGTCTGACACTGAATATTTAAGGATGGTATTTTATTGCTGTTAACAGTATTAAACTATAAAATCAGCTGTATCTGAGATTCATCTATTAAAATCATTTAAAATCCCCAAATATTGTTTCCTTGTTGTAAACACACAACTGATAGAGTTGATGCTGTTGCTTCTGTCCCCTCCTTCAGTCTAATACCAGTACTCTCCACTCTCAACTGGATAAATATTCTTGATGGTGCAGGATGATCCTTTTGGTGTTCTCTTGTTAGTTTTATTATGATTCAATTTTCCCTTTGACCTTATGCACAACTTCAGAAAAAAAAGCCCCTCACAGTCAGATGTTATGGATTTATATTGAAAGGACTGCAATTTGTTTGGACTGATTTACAAGAACACTGGATCTAAGAAAAGAACAGAAAAGACTTAGTTTAGGCTTTTACTATTAACACTGATGAATTTTATCTACATAATGAAAAAACAACATTTGAGGAAATGAAAGCAAAATAACTGAAAAAAGTACATCACAGCTCCTCATACGTACCTGAGGAGACAAGTGACCATCGTATTAACCAATTTTTTGATACTCAGAAACTTTCTAATCATGTGCACAAAGTAGTATGATAAGTCTCATGGGGACCATGTACAAGCTCCCTGTGGGGGAAGATCAGCCACAGGAGGCGTTCTCACCAGTGGCATAAGCTGGGCTGCTGCCTAGATCAGGGTAACAATTTCACCTAGGAGATGCAAAAACATTTCCTCGTGATGGACCAGCAGCGCCTCCTGTGCTGCCAGGGCTCACTGGGTCGGGTCCTGGTCTTCATCTGCTGAGTCCATATTCTGGCTAACGGACGGACTCACGCGCAGACAGAGTTCTTGCCAGCAACACACAGGAATCAAAGGGAGGGTCCGTAACAAGGTCCAGGGAAATCTATATACAGAGAGCACAGGTTACTCCAACAGGCGAGTACACAAAGGGAGATTTCTTAGAAAGAGCTGAGAGTAGGAACACGGGGGGTTCAACGTTCCAGCGGTGAACTGCGTTAAATAGTTACAGACAAACCCTGACAGATTATCAGGTGGTGGCAATCATCACAGGTGCATGTGCCAAGATCAAGAGCCCTTAACGAGCTCCGCCCAGCCAGGCAGGAGAAAGAGAGAGAAGCAAAACATAAACAAAACCTGTAGCCAGCGTGAGCCTGCCAGAGAGGCACAGAGAGGCGAGACCTCATATGTACTTTTAACCATCTGGGTCTGGCAGCCAGTTGTTTCTAACTGACAAGACACAAGCTTGTCTTGTCAATTTATGAACATGCAAACCAAGACCAAGTGACAAATGTTCAATAACAAAAACAATATGTAATACATCTAGAATACTTTATTTTTGTCTTCAGTCAGTTCACTCTGCAACATGTAAGGTATTATGGTATAGAATAAAAATAAACAGCATTTAAAAGAACAAACACACATAGAAACAATTTTGTTTTCTTAATATTATATTCCAATATTATCTTCAAAAAGTAGTTCGCAAACAGGTATGACCATTTTAAAGTAATCTTCTTATAGTCTGAGTTCCATAAGAATGCATTTGGAATACCTGCTTAAGATTTGTTGAATTCATAGTTATAACTATTCAAAACATAATTTTAATGTACTGTGACCAAACCTTTGATCTTTTGGTTTGTCTTTTTCATTGAAGCAAGCAAGCAGATTCTCTGTTTGCTACTGTTTCTGTACTGCATGGTGCTGCTATGTGATCAAGATGGTCTCGGAAGGTATGTCATATATCAGTTTTATTTATACAGTAACGCCTCAAGGCGCTTTTTATTGTAAGCTAGACCCTGCAATGTGTCACCTCTTTTAAGATGAAATTGGAAATACATGCATCCCTATATTTCATGTCATTATAGCAGCATTACCCTGGATTCAATATAGTAACACTTTCCATTGTTCACTGATCGTGAACTAAAGGTGGATCTTTGAAAAGGGCCTGCATTAAGAACTAGTAAATCTCTATCTATGCTGTTTCATGGTGATATTTCAAAGATCGTCACTAAATAGGTTGGTAGGTGGTGTCCAACAGCTTTACAATGTATTTTGTAACGAATTCCGTTACGTTACTCAATGAGAGTAATGTATTCTGAATACTTTGGAATACTTAATATAATATGATGCTTATTACAACTACATGAATGTACTATTGCTGTGTGATTTATTACTATTATTGAAGGTTACTCACCATACAAATACAAACTCGATTTTTAAATCTTAATATAAAATGAGTAACAGTAGGGTGGACATTAGGTAAGGCTGCACTTTTTGCAGCGATCTCGTATAGAAAACTATTCCGCGCGTATATAATACAGGTCAGCGGCTCCGAGCCGTAGTAAAGGGACCTCTGGCTAATACGTGTCGGGCTCGTAGCCGAAAACTAGCTTTACTTTGTTGTCTGGGTCAACTTTGCTAGCAAGAGACAGAGAGAGGCGTTGAAAGGCTGCTCCAACGGAACTTATTGTTTCGGAGGAAAACACGAACACAGTGTACAGTTGAGTTGTAATAATTTACTTAAAACTGGGCTTGTCAGGCACTCTTTTTGGCTGCAGTGGTTTTTATTATATTGACATGCTTCCATCTCCCATTTCTGGTCGGTCACAACTCGTACTTTTCTCACATGACACAGTGCTTATGCATGTTATGTCTTGTTTTTGCCATGCATTACTGCTTGTCATGGCCCTGGGTCATGTGACCCAGTATTCTGCGTTTCTTGGTGTTTTTGTTATTCTTTTTAGTCTAGTTTCATTTCAGTTTATCTAGTTACATTCTGCCATGTTTCATGTCCAAGTTTTCTTTGTTTGTCAAGTTCAAGTCATGTCTGGGTCTCCTTATGTTTCCTGTTTTATTTTGAAAGAGCTTTGTGTTGTGTGTTTATTGTATTTAGTTTCACGTGTCCTGTCATTATGTTAATTGTTGTCAGCTGTTTTCCCCATGTGGTTCTACTTCCTTTGATCATTCCTTATGTGTATTTAGTCTGTGTGTTTCCACTCAGTCAGTGTCAGATCATCTGTTAACCTCATCACAGTTTTCATAGATTTACTCCATTGTTTCTCTGTGTTTCCTAGTTACTCAGTGTTCATAGTTTGTCATAGTTTTTCACTGAGTGTCACAGCCTTCTGTTAACACAGTGTTCATAGCCTCCTTAGTTTCCCTAGTTCCATGTTTTTCTTCTGCAATCAGCCAATAAAGGCTCGCTTTATTTTTGAAACTACGTTTTTGTCTCCACCGTGTCTGCATCTGGGTCTACCTCTTTCCTCACACCGGTGTACCCTGCCGTGACACTGCTAACATTCATATGCTCCATTCCCTGTAGGTCAGAATTCTTGCCATGGTAAGATAGCTTTACTTTTCTTTGGGGTCCTTCTCTAATATCTTCCAGTGCTGAGGATCCATTCTGCGGACCATCTGAGTCTAACGGCCAAATATCTCTGTCTATATTCTGTACATATCTAAATTTTGTACATCAATAAATCCAGTTAATTTCTTTCTAATGATCTCTCCTTATTCAAAAACATTCTCATGTAACACTGTGTAAAACTGGTTCATTGCATTGGGAGAGGAAATTCTGATGAAATAATTCATATTAGTGACCCTATTTAGCCTCTCGAAATGTAACCTACTGTAACCTATTAGGCCAAGGCCACATGAGTTGAGCACTTCCTCCCTAACTCAGCTCCTGATTTCTGCTTTTCACACAGTATGACCAAACATAAAGTAGAAATTCAGCTTTATTGAAGAGAAATTCCAGCATGAAATAAGAAACCACTTATGTTGTCTGGGTAACAGACCACACTTAAAGTCAGTTAAAGTGACGCTCAGTATCAAACTTGGCAATTATATTTCATTACTGACCACAAACTCATTGCGTCTGTTTTGGAAAAAAGTAATGTGATACTTTGACATTAGCGGTTGACCAAAGTGGGTGTCTTTGAAAGCTGCAGCAGCTCTTTTATTGTAACAGCATTCATACATGTGTAAAAACAGAAAGAAGATCAAATGCATTGGTTAAAGTTCAACTTCTAAATAAGAGGCAGGTGTCTGTGCTTGGTTCAGTCTATATATGTATTTATAACCACGCGGGAATGGCAACTAGCTGTATCTGACGGAAAAAAGAAAACCTATAACAGTTTATAGACACGTACACCAAACCCAGATGACAATGTACAACATGATTAATAACAAAAACAATGCGTGATAAAACTGGGTTACTTATTTGTTTTCATTCTCACATAGATGTGATTATGTCTTTAGACAGCTTTCTCTCTGCAACCTGTAAGACACACAAAATAAGTGTAGACATTTTTTTTAAAGAATAGAAAATGAAATTACTATAATGGTGCGTAGAGCACACAAGTGTTCACCTCTTAGAGCAGTTCTCAAAGGAGCATGTTAGATAAAAAAAAGTTTTCTTATTCTATGTAGTGAAATTAGCATTTTTACATATGCAAATCCAGGAGTGAGTGATACATATTACAAAGTATACATATGCCATGTATGACGTTGTCTAATTTACCAATCCCAAACTTATAGATCTCTATTATCCATCGCAGATTGTGTGAATGCAGCTCATGAGGCATCCCTGTCCCCAGTCTTACCTACTGTATTACAGAATAGAAGGGATCCACTGCGATGGGTTGGCAAGGACTTCCTGAGGACATCTCTCTGCTGGTTCCTGCTTCTGCTTCGTCAACAGATTAAAAAATTAGTTGGTAGGCAAAAGTTTTTACATAATAAAAAACACATATTTCTTTTAGATCAAATTACTGTTTCCGATATCTCAGTGCCATCATGGAAATCCCTTTAAATCACAATGAGTCTTACCCTGTGGTTGAGTGTCACTGAGGCCTAAGCTGTAGTAAAAAGGTCTAGACTGTGATGCAGCTTTGTCTTGTGATGGAGAGGGACAGTGGGAGTGAGGGGAATAATAATCACATCAATATTAGTGATGATATCTGTGTCTGTTATTCAATTAATTCATGATGATTGATTTAATTCATAGTTGGAAAATTAAATCAGTGTCATTCCTACATCGGCCCAGTATGTAAAGTGTGCTAACAGAACTTTTCAACTGAATTTCTGCTGTTTGACCTGATTTGACCACAAGAATGTCAGCTGCTCTTAACAGCTTCTTGTTGTTTTCCTACTTTTGTACTAAAAAAGTTATTACACTTTACAGTTCTGAGAAAATCTAGTTGTACTAGATTTACTACTTTATACAACATATACTCTATCCCACAAAAATGTTAAATATATTTTTGAATTGTATTTCATTCATTTATTCTCTAATTTTTGACCTCTATGTTATAATCCAGAGTAGAATGCTTTGTGAGACAATTAATGTTATTCACTGATGTCAATATTATGGTTCAGGTGTTCAGTTACTTTCAAAATGGGAATTAATTGGGTTTAATTTAAAGTTTATATTGGAACTGAATGCATGTATGAATTCCACATGTCCTGTTTGATTTTGATCTATATAAGATACAGTACATGTCTAAAAGATGAGCTAAAATTGTATTGTATGTGGTTTTAATGTGAGGTGTACATTTTGGAAGCTCAAATGATCACTTGCATCTATACATTTATAACTATCACACAGACGTCTAACAGGCAAAGAAAGATACAGACAACAACACACAAGAAAACAAAGGGAATCCTTTTCCTTACTAAAGTAATTTTGTGCTACTTTTTCTCAGTAAAATACCTTCAGTCTTTCTGTTTTTTCTTACAACAGCATACGTTGCTATGTCTGTATTCACTGCACTGGCATCTATGGAGATGAAAAAACGAATTAAAAAAGAGAAACAAGTTAAACAGGCACAGACAGTTAATCAGCTTAAACCATTTAGCTTATAACATTCACTTTTATTTAAAAGCTTTGAATAATAAAATCTGACGACAGAGAAGCTGACAGAGAATTATTTTTTAGGTATTATAATAATAATAGTAATAATAATATTTATGTAATTTTCTTTACCTCTCTTCCAGTAATCTTTCCCAAAGTGATACAGTCCCACTATCAGTACTTTGGCCACAAGAATATCAGCACCTCTTAACAAATTGTTGCTTTTTAACTAAGATATTGCACTTTACACATCTGATCTATTTGTATTAGATTTATTTTACAATAAATACTCTATACGCCAAGATCATCACATATTTTTTGAAAGTATTTTATCTATTTTCATATTTTTGACCTCTCCATCATGTATTTCTTTATTTTATGGGTTTGTCAAATGGTAAAATTCTTGCTTGTACTCTGCATTTTTTTTCTTTATTCAATAGAACACTTTGTGAGTCAATTAATGCTACTCACTGAATATTACTGTTAAAAAAGAAAGTAATTGGGTTAAATTTAAAAGTTAAATGGAATGTATGTCTGATGTTGTACTTCATGCCACATGTAACTACACATGTGGCATTTTGAGCTCTATGAGATACAGTATGTGTCTAAAAGTTATATTCTATGTGGATTTCATTTGAGGCATAAGTTTTAGAAACTCAAACTCATCTTTACATTTATAAATAATACATATACATCTCACAAAGCTACAGACAACACCATATAAGAAAACAACAGCAATCCTTTTTACAGAAGTAATTTTGTGCTTCTGTTGGTCAGTAAAATACCTCCCATCTCTCTTACAGCAGCATATGTTACTCTGCCTGCATCCACTGTGCCCGTCTCTATGACGATTAAAGAAATAAATGAAAAAAAAAACACATTTTTTTGTTTTTCATTTTCTATACACACGGGTAGGCGTATAGACAATTCCTTAAGTCAATTAGCTTATAATGTTCACTTTTATTTAAAAAAAACTTTGTATAAGAAAATCAGATAATGTATCTGGCTGACAGACCAATTTACCATTTAAAAATAATAATATTTTTTATTACCTCTCTTCCAGTAACCTTTGCCAAAGTGATACAGTCCCACTGCCACCAACAGAGCACTGACTAAAATGGTGGCAATGATCCAAGGTGTGGCAGCAGAGGAGGAATGGCTCCCTTCTTTGTCTGGATTAATCGTGTAATTTAAATTTTGAGAGTCTGAATGATGGTTAGAAAAGACAGGAAGATTTAAATGAGACGAGGATGGTAAACCATCAACTATTAATTTTAGCTTCTTCATAATGACATTAAAAATCTTGCCAATCAACTTAAAAGCCTCTAAAACACCATGGAAAGTTTGATGTGTCTGTTTTAGTTATTTAAATCTGCAACTTATGTTTGGAAATAATTTTAGAATTTTGGAATTCTTAATACACTGGAAATTATTTCAAAAGGTATTTCAAAGATACTAGTGCAAACAGATTTACCAGCTTTGCATAAAGAGTATCAGCTGTTATTCATATCATAATTATGTATAAATCTTATCTTAAAACATCTCAGTGTCTCACCTGTGACTTTCAGCCAGCTCTCTGGTGATTCTCCAGCTCCTGAGATGCTACACTTGTAAAGTCCTTCATCTGACTTGGAAACTCTCTGGATGGTCATGTTTCCTGTGGAGCTTCTATGGATCTGACTTCCATATCTGTAGAAATCAGCTTTGAAGTTGGAGGAAGGAATTTTGTTCCTGCAGCTCAGAGTCACAGTTTCTTCCATTAACACAGGAACAGCAGGACTCTCCAGGATCACAGGACCAGCTAAATGACATGCATTTGATTTTATAAACATGACATTTAATTCAATTAAAACTAATTTTATAAAATGTTTGTTTCTTCAAATATACCAGTGACAGAGAGGCTTATAATGTTACTTCTTCTCCCTCCTTCAGTCTCATACCAGTACTCTCCACTGTTGTCTGCATAAACAATTTGAATGGAGCAGGATGATCCTGTTGGTGTCCTCTTGTTAGTTTTACTACATGATTCTACTTTCCCTTTGAATTTATGCACAACTTCACAATAATCGACTCCTTCACAATAAAATGTCACTGATTCATATTCAAAGAACTGCAATCTGTTTGGAACAACACGCAGAGAAACTGCATCTGAAAAAAGGAAAATGAAAGAGTCAGTGCATACTGCACTTAAACAGTGAACAAAGAAAACGGTAAATAAAACAATAAAAAATATCTCTCACAAAAAAAATTCCCCTAAATTGCTTGCTCATTCAAAATGAGAATTAATGTAGATATAAACGAGCAAACAGCTGGTACTCACTGACTTTCTGATCCTGTACACTCAGCAGTATCATGATGCTCATCACTAAAGAGAGACAAAACAGGTACAGAATTACTAAAACACACACTGTATAATTACAAAATATACTGCACATACATACACAGTCCACAAAAATACAATAGCCTACTTTTCCAACCTAAAACATAAAACAAAATAAAACTGTGATATTTTTAATCAGAATAAGAAACCTAAATAGTATAATAATGTAAAAATAGAGAAAGTACTCACACAGTCTGATGCAGAGAGCTCTGATCTCCATGTCATCTAGATTTATGCTGAGGACTGAAGTGTAACACCAGTGAGCAGGGGTGTTTCTTTGCTACTAAAAGTATTTTATTATTTAAAAAAAATTAGGAGTTAATGCAATAACCTAGTCTTACAAAAACTGTTTCTAAAGAAGCCGAGTTACTTTTGTGTCAAGTCAAGTCAAGCCTCACTGTTTCAGTTCACTAGTGGGCGGAACAACAAACCAGTTCAAACTAATGCTGCTGCAGCTCGTAGACTGGTTCATGTTTCCTGTGCTCAGTTTGGTGAACGCTGCTGAGATATTTTGATCATTTGAAACCTCTTCTATTTTCAGTCACAGGACAGTAAATATTACTATAGATAGAGTAACGCCATTCTGTAATTCAAACATTCATTTTTAAATTGATCTGCCCATCAATTTAATTCAGATATACTTAAAAAAATGACAGGGATAAAATCTGTTATTGTGTAATAATTACCATTTCTGCTTACAATTTGTTGCTCTGATGGCAATACACAGTAAAAACATTGCGTACAACTGCACAGGTTAATGTGCAAGAGAAAAATAAAAATGAGTTTCCCCATGAGGACCATAGCCAATATTTCTAGATATGTTGGATGGGTTTAGAGGACAGACATTTTGTCTATACCCGGCAATTGCAGGACACTGTTGGGTTTATCTAAGTACAAACCCTGCTGGAACAATTTAGACAACCAACTGCAGCAGCAAAACAAGACACAAGACCGAGCTCTTTGCGTGAACTCGCGTGAGGGAGGCTGACCAAGGTCAAGCGCTGTTCCTTCCACTTGAACCCCATCACTCTTGGCCGGGCTCCCGGTAGCGCTCCTTTTATTGAGATTACGTGAATATGCATAGTTCCATTAACACATGACATCTTAAATAGGCATGTGTGTGAACAGAGTATATGCCTGTCTGTGTGTGTGTGCGGGTGTGTGTGTATGTATATGGGTGTGTGTGTGTGTGTAGGTCAAAATATGACCCTGTGAAATCTGCTTAGCCAGGCCTAATGATATTTCACTGTATTGTCTGCAAATGAATACAACTCCGAAGATAGCTGGCACCAGGAGTCTCCTTTGCAGCAGCCCAACTAAACAAAAGACTGTTGTACCTGAACAGATATAGAGTGTGTGTTCCGCCATACCATATATCACCAAACAAGTTTCGACCTTCCCACGAACTTCAGATGTATATGAGGTATGCCAGAAGACCATAGGGAGTAAACGTCCATCCCATCTCATCTCATCGCACAGAGCACACAAAGAATCTTAGCAGACCTAAATAAGGATGAGACATTTTATCAACATACAAATGATTATATATCTCTAAGCATAAATGATTATATGTTTCTAAGTACAAATGACAATCTTAAATTATCACTCTCACAGACGCAGCTGCAATGGATGGTTTATTTTATTATTTTTTTCTTTGAATTTTGCAAAGGTTGCTACGATATCTGCCTTTTGCAACAGGGGGTGCTATAGCACCTTTACGTCACTATGCCTTGCTCTGACGTGTCATTGAAAGGGTACTCTACAGGAAACCTTTGAAACATCACAAGATTTTAACAAACTCTATAGCTTAGTTTTTATATGGAAATAGAGACAATGCTCCTAGAGTCTGATGCAGAAAGCTTAATAACCTCAATAGTCTCAACAGCCTCTTCCTGTGTAGGTTTATCCTGGTCCTGAAATTGAGATAAACAACTATACTGACACATCAGTCCAGAAGGCTGACATCCGGGGCTTCTCAGAATATCTGGAGCATGCCAGCGTCATCAGATTCAAACTACTAAGAAAGAACAAAGAGACCTTCATTTGGTCTTTTTAGATCTTGCCAACGCTTTTGGGTCAGTTCCGCACAAGACCTTGTGGATGGCCTTCAACTATTTCAGGGTACCAAACCACATCACAGGACTGGTCAAGACCTACTTTCAGGACTTACAGTTTTGTGTGACAGCTAAGAACACCACCACAGCCTGGCAGCACCTGGGAATTGGAGTTGGTCATGCAGGCATCTCGGTGGGTAGTGGGAGGTGAGAGACTCAAGAGTGGCCTTCGTTTTCCTCCCATTAGAGCCTACATGGATGACATGACCATCATTACAACAACCAAACCATGTACTAGGCGATTGCTACAGAAGCTCCAGGAAACCATTGCATGGGCAAGAATGGAGTTTAAGCCAAGTAAATCTCACAGCATCTCCATTATAAAAGGAAAACTGACAGCCGAGCAATTCTATATCAGTGGAGAACCAATTCCAACAGTATTACAGAAGCCCATAAAGAGCCTGGGACGGTGGTATAATGCAGACCTCAATGACACGAGGCGACAAGAACAACTAAGGCAGAACTTGGCTAATGACCTCAAGCGGATTAACAACACTGCACTCCCAGGGAAACTGAAGCTCTGGTGCTTCCAGTTTGGGTTATTACCCAGACTACTGTGGCCGTTGACAATGTATGAGGTCTCACTCAGTCATGCCAATTGACTAGAGAGGCTAGTGAGCTCCTACGATAAGAAGTGGCTCAGACTTCCCAAATGCCTCAGCAGCATAGCACTCTATAGCAACGGGATACTGGCATTGCCTATCCCTAGCCTGGTTGAGGAGTTTAAATGTGCAAAAGTGAGGCTTGAGATGTCACTCACAGATTCCCGGGACCCATAGTGAGAGGCACTGCTCCCACCCTAGCAACGGGGAGGAAGTGGACCCCAGCCACATCTGTGCTACATGCCAAATCTGCTCTTCGGCATCGTGACGTGGTGAGTCACGTCCAACAGGGCAGAGGAGGATTTGGTCTTGGAACAGTAACACCTCGGTGGCAACAGGCATCTGTAAATGAACGTCGAAAAATGGTAGTGGAGGAGGTGCGACGACAGGAGGAAACAGCCAGACATGCTAGAGCTGTAGCGCTGGCAAAGCAGGGTCGCTGGATGAATTGGGAGAGTGTGGAAAAGAGGAAAGTCTCATGGAACTCTCACTGAATATTTGTACACGTTTGTGTTCTGCAATTTTGACATGGTATACTACAGATTTGACAGAATACAAATGCAAGAAAAAATATTCACAACTACTTTTAAAGAGGATTAGTTTAACAGACTGGGAATATTGAATAGTAACATTTATGAATAAGAAATAAGTATGATTAAATGATAAGAAATACACTTGATGGTGGAATGAAATGTATCAGTACAATTAAATCATAAGTAGCATGTGTCTCAATAAATACATCACAGTTTATATACTGCATTCTTTACAAACATTAATGAGAATGATCCATCAACTTTCCCACTTACCCACTCTACTCGATCCACAACACCTGGTATTGTCAGGCAGTCCCACATCCAAGTACTAACCAGGCCTGACCCTCCTGACCCAAGATCAGGCATGCTCAGGATATTTTGGCCATAAGTCCATATTAACAGCTTCCTGTTTCTATTTGTGCTATTTTTTCATATTTGCCTTTTTACTGTACCATAAGATAAGATAACTCTTTACTGTCATTCCACAGTCATACTTAGTACAATACCACAACAAATTTGGAAACTGTCCCACATTGGCACTAAACACAACTAAACAAAACACAACACATCACTGTAGACTTTAAAGTGGATTTTTTAAAAGTGCAAAAAAGGTACAATTTAATACAATTTGTTCAGCTATTAGCATTGATAAGGGCTATTTCCCTGTTGGAAAAGCTGTCTTTGAGTGTGCTTGTCCAAGACCTCAGCAACCTGAATCTCCTGCCAGACAGTTGTTGCGTGCACACCAGTCTGACAGCCTGTGAACCTCAGTTCTGTATGGTATCTCATCACCCCCAGGGACGAGCCTGGGTGGGTACTGACACAGTCGTGTGTGTACAGCGTGTACAGTAAGGGACTTAGTACACAGCCTTGTGGAAAGCTGGTATTAAGGCTGAAGGATAAGGAAAGATGAGGACCCACTCTAACTCTCTGTACAAGGTCAGAGAAAATGTCTCTGGTCCAGCAGCAGTTGGTAAAAGGAAGTCTGATATCTAGCAGTTTTACTATGAGTTTGTCCGGGAGTATCATATTAAAAGCTGAGCTAAGTACACCAAGAGTAACCTAGCGTAACGCCCCTGTTGTTCCACGTGGGAGATAGTGCTGTGGACCATTGTTACAATGGCGTCTTCAGTTGATCTGTTAGCTCTGTATGTGAACTTAGAGCAACTGGTCAGTAGTCGTTGAGGCTGCCAATGTTGGTCCATCTAGGCAGTGGGACAATTTTGGCCTTCTTCAGGCATGGCAGGATGCAGGACTAGGACAATGAAACTTTGAAGATCTTAGTGAAGACCCCAGCCAGCAGGTCTGCACATTCTTTTAGGACCCTCCCAGTCACCCCATCTGGAATGGCGGCCTTCCTGGGATTCACTGCCCTCAGTGTGCACCTCACCTCATATTCTGGTCAA
Organism: Oreochromis aureus; assembly: GCF_013358895.1. NCBI lineage: Eukaryota > Metazoa > Chordata > Actinopteri > Cichliformes > Cichlidae > Oreochromis > Oreochromis aureus. The sequence goes on along the minus strand of NC_052944.1, from coordinate 55,136,393 downwards.
CGTGGTATTGCAAGGTTGTAGTTGGTTAGGTGCTGAAGTGATCTCCAATATTCCTCTTGTGCACTGCCTTGGCATCTCTGATACCTCTTTTCAGATCAGATCTGGCTGCACTGTAATACATATCGTTACCAGATCTGAAATCAGCGTCATGTTGCTTTCAGATCTGGACCTCTTTAGTCATCCAAGATCTCTGATTAGAATACACCCAGAGAAGTCTGTCCACAGTGAAACTGTAGACACAGAAGTTGATGTATGAGAGCACTGAAGTTGTGTGCTCTTCGAGGTCCTGGTGATCAAACACACTCCAGTCTGTGTTTTCAAAACAGTCCTGCAGCTGATGTGATGCATCTTGTGGCAAGGTTTTTACAGTCATTATGGCTGGTGGGGGGCATTCCTGCTGACAGGAGTCTATGCAGGGATCAGCGGCATGGACATGTGGCCTGACAAACCTAGTTGTGGTAGAGGGGTTGCTCTGTAGCCTTTTTGGATGTAGTTCTAGGCTTTATTAAGTGTGTTTTTCTCCCTTCGGTTTTCCCCCTTGTTGTAAATCTTGACAATACTGACCTTAGGTAAGCATGGTTAAAGTCCCCAGCTATGATGTGCACTGCGTCAGGATAGGAGTTCAGCTGACTGCTTATTGCCTTGTGCAGCTCTTCCATAGCTGAGTTAGCATTAGCATCGGGTAGTACATATACAGCCGGGGTCCCTGCAGGTTTTAGATGTGTCCTTGATCCAACACAGCTGATTTAAATGAATAAATTAACTTCTCAACATGTCTTGAAGTTCTTCAGAGGCCTGGTAATGAACTAATCATGTGATTCAGGTGTGTTGACCCAGGGTGAGATCTAAAACCTGCAGAGATACCGGCCCTCGTGGACTGAGATTGGGGACCCCTGATATACAGCCATTACCATGACGACAGTAAACTTGTGAGGTTTGTAGATGGGTCTGCATTTCACAGTCAAATTGATATAGATGCATAAACCCCCTCCTTTGTCTTTGGCCATTCCCGTCATAATGGTGGACCATATGACATGCTAACTCAATAGACAAGTCCAGAATTGATGGCTGCAGCCAAGTCTCCATAAGCAGTATAATGCTGCTGTCCCGTACACACTTGCTGACTGCAGTCTGCAATATCAGTTTGTTGATTTTGTTTTTGTTTATGGATTCAACATTGGAGAAGAAAATACTCAAAACCTGTGACTTAAACCTGTGGTTGCTTAGCCATGGTAGCGGGCCCGCCCTACAGCCTTTTAAAATCAGACAACAGAAGCCAAAGTTATGGTCCCTCAGGATTAAATGGCCGCGGCTATTTTCTAAAAGTGTGTTTTCTAAAAGGCAGAAAGATCCAATGTACCTGAGTGTGTGGGTAATTCTTCAAAAAATATATAAAAAAAAAACCCCAACCATTTTAGGCATGTATATAAAGGTCAATCACTTCTGCTGTTCGATACCTAAGAAATTTAAACTGACATTTTGTGTCAAAATGCTCCAAATGGCAACATCCCTGCCAGTGAGCTTATTAAAAGTTCTATCACCTTTTACTATTTCACTTCAGCAGCATCAATCATTATATAATGTCCATATGTTGGTTTCTGGTTTTCTGGAGTTTATTGTCTACTGAAGCATATTTTCAAAGTGGTTTTATGCAATAAAATCCAAAAATAAATTAGAAGAGGTTAAAATATACTTACTTTTTCTATGTTCCAGCCTCAGCAACATTGTCACAGAAACATCTGCTGTAATATTTACATCTCTGAAGAAATCTCACAAGTTTTAGCTTTATTTTGACACCAAGATTATTTACATGGAGTTTGTTAAGGCAGACAAATACTCTGTTCTTTTTGGGTGTGTCATTTCCAAGCAGGAAGCTCAGTTTAACTGTGGAAGATATTTGAAAGATTAACATGTGAAAAATAAAATAAAAATGCTGCTTTTTCTGAATCAGTTTCCATGAAATATTTCTATTTATGGTGCAAAGTACAAGGATTTTGGAATAAATCATGGAATGAATAAAGATAATTAGTTTTCCATATATATACAGTACATACATGGGTGTGTACAGTGAAGAGTATAAACAGCACGCTGTGGTTCAGCAGCAGGTGTGGTGGATGTTTTAAATACAGACGGTTTGGCCTGGGGGAAGAAACCGTACATGTCTGCTTGTTTTGGCTTTTTTGGCCAGAGGTTAGCAGCTGTTACAGTGTTCAGGGGGTGATGGGCCTGCAGAGAGCTGCACATATCAGGCTGGTTGTTGGTGAGTTCTTCCAGGAAATGTTTCACATCCAACTCACTGTTGATGATGTCACAGTGAGTCGTTTGAGCGTTGACTTTAAATAATTATTTTACATTATGTCATTATTTTTCTTTGAACTTTTTTAGGGAAATTATTATTTGATATGTCATGTAGTATTTTTATCTTTCTCTGTTAATTAAAAACATTTTTTTCACAGTCAAACGTTGCTAAAACTGTGGCGACAACAACAGCGCTGTGATCCAGACCTCTGCAAACAGCAGTTTTGAATGGAAAAGAATGAAATTCGAGGTGAAAATATTCTTTGTAAAGATCATTACACACAGTGATGTGACATATGAACCAATATGTGTGCCCTATTTTCAAATAAGTTGCAGCTTTGTAGCAAATGTAAATAAAAACAGTCATTTACAAATCACATACTCATTTCATTCACAGCAGAACATACAAAGCACCAAGTGTTTAAATTAAGACCTTTTACTATTTATTGAAAAAAAATAATATTGAAAAAATATTATTTTTACTGGCAGCAGGTCAGTAACATGAAATGCAAAGAGCATCTCAGAGAGGCAGAGCTTCACCTGTCAGCAAAAACCTGTTTCTACTAATCGTGGAACAACTTCAGAGTAAAAGTGCAAAGACTTTAAGTTCTCCTTCAGTAATGTTTCCTTTGTGGCATTTTCTTATTTTTAGGTGGAGGAGGACTGATCACTGCTCCTGCTGCTACAGTGTGGTTCTTCATCCTGCTGATCCTGGGTGGAGCAGGTGGATACTGACTTAGACAGAGGTCAGTCTCTATCAAAGCACTTTCATCAAATATTATTGTTTCTGTTGTTCCGTCTCTGGTTTGAAGTTTCTTAAACTTGTGATATTCAGTTGTTTTTTTTTTGTTTTTTTTTTTTTTGTCTGTCCCATTTGGTTCTTTAGCTCTCAGAATTGTTGTCTGAAGACCAACAAGGATACCAAATGGATTTATTTTGCCAAATGGATCATCATGGCATTGCCGTATTGGTCCATTTGATCAAACTTTGTTGTTATTATTTATTTTATTTTCAGTTGTTACAGACGGGACAGACATTGTATTTTGTTTTTAAAGAAAGTGACTCCTGCTCACACACCAGTGTAGAGACCTTGATGAAGAGAGCCTCAACATGTGGAAAGCAACAGCTGGATACAAAGAGTCAGAAGGAGAGATCCTGGAAGCTGCTGAAGAGAAAACCTGAACATTTCTTCTTCAGCAGAAGTTTGGATTTCAGCTTGAATCTCAACACCAGTCACTCATTAGAAGCTGTGAGCTGATGTCAGAGTTGGGAAATGAAGGAAGAAAACACAGAGCCTGATCTGATCACAAAGACCTCAGATGTTTGTCTTTTAAGGTCAGAAACTCTGCAGCCGACCTGGAGCTACAGGCTGGTTCACCTGAAGACCTCGGAGGCTGAACACACAGAGCGCCAGGTGTGCTGTGTCCTTTCAATGCAATACCAGAGCTGGACACTAGAGGTCACTGTTTGATTTAGTGACAAAACATTTAACACGCTGACACTGACTTGTTCCACACATGAGTGGGAGCCTCTGCTTCCAGCATACAAACATGTCAAAGAGTGTTTTAAAACTAATCTTATATACTTTACATAATTTTGAATCTAATTATTTTCTGTTTATGTGACTAAATGTGTAGCATACATGTGATTTTTAGTCAAATTCATATAACTTAATAATAAATATGAATTGAAAAAAAGGTTTTGATAAGAAAAAAATTTATTAAAAAACGTTCAGGAACATTGTACATGTACTGTTTTGTATTTAAATGGTTGTAACCTGTTAGTTTAAAGCACAAAACAGAGTCATGAAGCATGACAGCAGAATGAAGGCAGCAGAATTTGAAGCATGGATGAAATAAATTTTATGAATCAAATTTATAAATTTTATAAATTTTGAGCTCCTCTTTGATTTATACATGATCTGTACTGATCTGATGCAGTATGCAATCAAGGTTCAGCCGTCCCTGTTATCGTCATGCTCAGTGTTTACCTGATGATTAGAATAAGGAATCCTAGAAACTGATCAGACCGGAGTGTGTGGTTTGCAGTGACTCGTTAATCATTGTCTCAGTTTTTGTTTCCTGCTCGGCTCCACCGACTTGTTTCCCTTGACAGCGACAGTATGAATCACTCTGTCAGAGTCTGGGGTCTTTATCTGTGGTAAGTCTTTTTTTTATTTGTTTTTTTTGTTTTGTTTTTTCATTTGTTTTGAGTCAGAGAACAAACAAACAAGAACCTTATAACTAAACATTAAAAATGTGGTGAAAAACTGGGATTTTCTTCTACATGTTACTGAATAAACTGAATAAAGTCAGACTGTTGTTTCTCTCTCAAACTGTGAGCGCATACTAGATGATAAATGTCTGTCTCCCACAAAGCTCCGAATGTAGCAGCAAAGTGTGAGAAAAGCTGTATTATGTTTATAAAGAACTGTTGTTGGAGTCGTGCAGAGACCTGCACTTAAAGCAGGACTTTGTCTCATCGAGGTGACTTAAAGAAACTCTGAGCTTTAAGTTTTAGTTATGTGCATAAGTTACACTGCTATTGAGCAAGTTCATTTCAAAATAAAAGGTCATAGTCTAAGCTGATCTGTACTCCTTTTGATGGGTCACCTCCATCCTTGGCTGAGCCTTTGTGCTTTTCTTTAATGTATTTGCCAAATAGAGATAAAACACAGAGCTGACTGCAGCAGCAGGTTTCTCAGATATTCCTTCTGTCAGTGCCACAGACTGGTGCTGATTGGTTTGCTGTTTACAGAGTTTGGTGGAGTCAGCTCACGTCAATTGTTTTGGTTTCTCCTCTAAAAATGACTGCTTGATACAAACTCAGGAGCCCAGCTGTCTGAAACGACTGAACATAAAGCATGTTTCTTGAATTTATTGAGATTAAACTGAGTTTGTACCTGTCTGTGTTGAACTGGATCCAGCTACTCTTACTGGATTGTATGATGTCATCTCAACAAGAACAAATTAAGTTGCTGAATTTCAGGCAGATGCTACTAATTAGATCCTAATTTCATTTTTTTGAGTGTATTAAGGAGCCGTGTGACCACCAGGGAGCCCCAAGAGTGATTCAATGCATGTGTGTGCGAAACAATTTTTAGATCATCTGATTTATTAATGAGCACATTTATTATGCAAACTGCACCAACACTGAAGACTTTAACAACAAAAGATAAGCACAGCAGAATATATGTATAAATTTGGAACTGCAACTGATTTTACAGGGAAATAGTTCTTAGCAATTTTCTACTCTGACATTTTAGAGTGTGACACAAGTAAGGAGTGTTGGGCCAGATCATTAGGCTGTATGTTATTGTTGTACATGAGGGCCAATCTGAGTCACATGACTTGTTAATAAACCTTACTACCCCGTTGGGTAGGAAATAGATATTCTGGAGTCTGTCGTGAATAGGGATGGGTACCGGTGTCCGGTGCCATGATGGCACTGGTTCTGACATAAACGGTAGTAGCAGCGCACATTTCGGTGCTTTATTTCGGTGCTTTTTTTTGCTGAGCTGTGATACACTTTAGATTCTAGCCAATCATTTTACGTTTCCGAGGATAGTAGGCGGGGCCAGGTACATACGTTCTTTTAGAGCAGAGCTACAGATTAAAAATGCCCAAGGTGAAGCTGTCAAAAGTCTGGCTCTACTTTACAGCAAAATATGCAAACTCAGCAGCCTGCAACAAGTGCTTTTAAGTGATACTGTGATACTGTCAAAGGAGGTAACACCTCAAACACCTGGCGACGCATAGCGTTTTTTTTAAACCTGAGAAATGCGCCGTGTTTGATAGCTTGCTGCAAGACCTCACACCGTGCACATCTACTGCGGGTGTGGTGCCTGTTATCGGACCCGGAGTTAGCAACATCCCCCAAAAACCCGAAGAGTAGAGTCCTGGCCCCTAGCCCTGCCAGTGTAGCAGAAATGATGACGATGATGATGGCAGCAGCAGCCGTTCTTCTCTGCGTGAGTAGCTTAATGTTGTTAGTGTGTAATTCACGTTGAGTAGGCTAACCACGTCATTACATTAATGCATGTAAGATGAACTAGCAAACACCATCGTAGTTACATGCGGCTGTCTTCTTGTTTGATGGCAGATGCTCCCTTCACCCTGGCCAAAAAGGCTAAAATGACCAAATAAAAAGTGGAAAACAGTTAAACATGAGAGGTTTTTGGACAAAGTTTGTGTTTTTTCCATTGATTAAGCACTGCTTCCAGCCAAGAGTGAGACCATATATGCCCTATAGCTGCAGAAAAGGCTAACATTGTTATCTTTTTACAAAAAAACAGCTGAACATGAAAGGTTTTTGGACCAATTTTGTGTTCTCCATTCTTTAAGCACCGGTTTGAGCACCGTTTAAGCACCGGCACCATTTCAAAAGTACCGGTTTGGCACCGGTATCGGATAAAACCTAAACGATACCCATCCCTAGTTGTGAATGAGACCAGAATATAACAAGTGTGTCTCTCTATAAGTGAGGTTTATTAGAAAAGAAAAGAAAAACACTGCAGTGGAGAAAATGTTCAGGTCAAACACCAAAACAATTTTCTGAGGAAAAATTGTACCTTCCCAGAACACTCCCAAGCAAAGAACATTCCACAGCACATCATATATCTCTGTACCTTTAATCCAGCTCATCCTTGCCCCTCTCCCACTCTAAGAAAAGTTACGACCACCCATCACCTCCCTAAAAGCAGGATGTTCTGGAGATCTTCAAGTCTACAATGTACCCTCTGTGAGGTGTAATAAAACCCTAGGCCCACTTGTGATAAAATTCCACATGCATTTATATACAAAGAGGTGTCAGTAGTGATTTTGCTACTAAAGTAAGAAAGTGATGTTACTATTACCAATGTGATATGATTAAAATATGTGATCAATACATAAAATAAAGAAATTTCCAGTACAATGTTTTGTCTAGGTATATGCTTTCAATCTTACATGCAAATCAAACCACCAACCTTCAGATTAGCAGATGACCTCCTCCTCCAAATCTGCCAAAATGTCAACAATTCTGTTTTTCTGTCAATATGGGGTGCTGTGTGTACATTAATGAGGGAAAAAATGAACTTAAATGATTTTAGCAAATGGCTGCAATATAACATGAAACATTTAACCCCTAGATGCACACATGGGGTCAAAAATGACCCCACGGGTTGTTTTTCTTCAAAATCTTTAAGATGAAAAGTTGTAATATATTCATATTCCAGGTATTCCTCATAAAATATGTTTGTAACGTGAGGCCATTTGAATTTTTATTTATTTTTTCATTAATTTAAAAAAAATGCAGTTTTTTGTATCACTACCCCACTCTTCCACAAGTGGGGTCAAAAATGACCCCAAGCAGTTCTTATGGAATCTTCTATGAAACTTTCATTCTTAGCAACTCTGACTGACCCACTTACACTTCTGATGGATCAGGAATTAACTTTTACACAGTAACATCCATGATTTACAGTCAGGGCTGCACATAAGTGGTCCGCAGGTGCACATTCGGTGTCAAAATAAAAGTATTCCTAGAAATTCTGAGAATATGCGCTTCTTTTGCGGTGGAGGAACACCAAAGTAATTGCTTACGGAGCTTGCTTCTTCGACATCTTTAAAAGTTCTGAACAAATGTCTGTCCTCCTCCAGAGCGATCTAATGCACGCAAACGAGCGTTCCAACTAATGCGCACCTGCGGACCATTTTTGTGCAGCCCTGTTTATAGTTTCCTGTGCATTTCAAACATTGTACTTTCTGATGGGTTTTTTTAAATAATTAAAGTAGCATGGCCGCTGTGAGGCCAGCTAGGGTCCCTGTGGATCTTGCCCTACAAATGATCTCCCCCACTGAACAAGGCCAATGGATATTGAGTCTAACAGAATATTCTGAATTAGTCGGCCAGGGCTTGCACCTGGGTTTAGTACTGTTTAGTACTGTCTCCCCAATAGATGCATGGAAGATGTTCATGTCTGATAATTTAATAGAAGAGGTGCTGACATGCACAAACATGGAGGCACGAAGAGTAGCAACAGAAAGGGGAAAAGAGTGGAAAAATTTAATTAAACATAAGCTGCTGGCCTTCATTTGATTGACCATCCTTGCAGGAAGTGAGAAGTACTGGGATGTACCAGTCGGTGTGTTTTTTGGGAGTCCTCTGCAAAACCCATTTTACAAGGCCACTATTTTAATTCAAAGATTTGAAGATATTCGCCCATCTTGCACTTTGATGACAAGAGGACCAGAGCCTACCAACTGAAAACAAACCACATGGCAGCTTTCCGCTACATATGGGGCCTGTTCCTGGTCAACTGCAGGCAGAAATTCATCCTCAGTGATTGTGTTACAGAGGATGAACAACTTGTGCCTTTCAGAGGGAAGACCCAGCTTCTGCAGTATATGCCGAGCAAGCATACAAAAGTGATACAAGTGATACAAAAACTCCAATTTCTTAAAATTAATGAAAAAATAAATAAAAGTGCAAAGGGCCTCATGTCACAAACATGTTTTATGAGGAATACCTCAAATATGAGAATGTTACAACTCTTCGTTTTAAAGATTTTGAAGAACAACAACCGAGTTTATAGCAAAATGCATTGATTTTTTGGGGGGTCATTTTTGACCCCACTCGTGGAAGAGTACCTATTGGTAGGTTGTGCATCCAAGGGTTAAGGGAGTTTAACTTAACTTTCCATACTTACTGTATTTATATTATTTTTACTATGCAGAAATCGAGAATGAGTTCAATGAAGGACAAGCTTCTCTTGGTTTTGTATCATGATGTTATCCTTCTTCTTCTAACATGGCATTGTGGAGGTAAGTTGCACAGTAATATTAAACAATGAACATAACCTCAAAGTAGTGAGAGTTTGTGTGTATATGTGATGGGGGTGTTGCAAGACAACTGGAAGAAAGATATAAAGACAACACCACCTGGGAAACTACAGCCCAAGAAAAATTAACCCAATGAAGTGTAATTATTATTAATTATACTTTATCCACAGGTCAGTCTCAGATGATTGGTCCAACTCAGCCATTGATTGCAATGACAGGTGATGACATCATTTTACCATGCCAGCTAGAACCAGCTAGGGATGCTGTTGACTTGACTGTGGAATGGTCTAGACGTGACCTTAAACCTAGATTTGTCCACTTAAAGCGGGACGATGCAGAGCACATGACCCAGAATTCTTTATACTCAAAAAGAACATCCCTGTCTTTCAACAAACTGAAATGTGGTGACATTTCATTGAAACTCTCCAAAGTGCAAGTCTCTGATGCAGGAATGTATAACTGCCTTGTTCCTGAAATTGGTGCAGAAACTGGAATGGAGCTCGTTGTTGGTAAGTTGACGTCAATCCCATTTGCTCTTAAAAAAAAGAAAAACATTAAACGATGCGATATTGACAAATAACAGAAAGGTACCTGGAATGACAAGATGGATATTCTACTAGGAAGTGGATCATCTACAGGGGTATAGAAGTTGAATAAAATTTGGGAAAGACAGATTAGCTCTTACTTGAGCTAACATAGCTAACTGGATTGAGATTTGGACTGACCAGACGCATGGCATAGTTTATTGAGTTATCAAGAAGTGCATTTTACTAACAGGGGAGAGGTGTGGAAGATAGTCAGGGTATTTAGAATTAGAGACATTTCATAGGGCATTGAGGCCAATGAGAGGAACATTTGGGCAGCTGGGTAAAAGACAACAAAAGAAAAAAGCATTTGACCTGACCAGATGGACATTTAAATATGTAACAGGATTAAATTGAACAACCATGATGTATCTTTAAAAGAGCATAGTAGTATTTATAATTACAATTTAGGCCACTGTACTATTTCAACAAAAGCTTAAGTATATGGCGTGACCACAGGGTAATCGAAGGTAATCTGGAAGGAATTTGGACTAACATGAACCATTGAAATAATTCAAAAATGTTTTATTTCTGAACATTGCATTCCAAGTAACTTTTATCCTTATTTCCTCTGTAGGTTCTGTTTCTTCTGTAGTCATGGAGATATCCAAAGTCACAAATGAAATCTTCTTTAAATGCAAATCTAATGGCTGGTATCCAGAGCCTCAGGTGTTTTGGCTGAACAGTCAGGGAAACCAAATCACAGCTGAATCTACAAACAGTGCCAAAGGTTCTGATGGCCTCTATACCATCAGCAGTACTGTGACTGTGAACAAGAGACAGACCTACAGTTTCACCTGCAGAGTCCAACAGAAGAGCATCAACCAGACTGAAGAAGGACATATCCATGTATCAGGTAGAAAAAATGATATATGTTTGGGATCATAAGTTATTCACAATTTTTCTCAGTTACACACAATATATTCAGTGTGCTTTCTAATTTCAGCTGATTTCTTCCTGATCCAGTGTAATCCTGCTGTTCAGATTACTATCAACGTAGCTGTCTGCTTAATATTGATTGTTACAACAGTATTACTAATATGGAAACGTGGACAAAAGAAAACCAGTAAGTTCTAACTTTATCATACTTTTCTGACAACCACTAAATGTATCCCTGTTATTAGGGATTCCTATTATAGATCCCTATTATAGATTATGTTGGAACCAACATAATCTCTATTTTTTAAGTTAGTTAATTTAAAATGTTTCGTAAAAACAAAGGATTTATATCTACCTGATTTTTATTAGGTTTCATTAACACTGTTTCAGTGTGAATTATTTAACTTTTTTGTGATGTTGTTTATGGTTTCATTTTCCCCTGCAAATGTGAATTTTGGGGGGGCAATGTTTACTGTAGCAAGCAGGTATGTGTTTTAGCTTTCAGTGATATTACTTTTGAACATTATTTCCTGCATTTTTATTCACACAGAAATCAGGATACATGATGAGGATGAAAATGAACTACATCAAACAGAGATGGAGGAGAAATTACAGAGAGAATGTGAGGAAAAGAAAAGACTTGAAGATGAGTTGCAGAACAATGAGGAAGACTTAAAACACGTCAGACAAACCATTGAAAAACTGATGGAGCAGAGGACGTGTCTGAAGAACCAGAGAGAAAAACTCAACACACTGATTCAGGAGGATAAGACAGAGATGAAAGAGGCCGTGAAAAAAGAGAAAGAAACCCCATTACTTGACAAAGAGAAAAAAATGAATAGACGTGGAGATAAAAAAACTAACCTGGAAAAGAGAACAGAGGTACATGAAGAACTGTTAAAGATGACAGAAAAGCTAATGGAGGAAACAGAGAACATAATAATCCAAATGACAGAAAGGAAGGGAAAGCTGGAAAAAGACAAGGAACAAATTATTAAACACTTGAGAGAGAAACAAAGAAATGAAAGAGATTCAGAAGAAACTGTCAGAGAAACAAGTGAGAAGATATGAACAACTGTCCAAGAAGTCAGGATGAATTTTTCTTTAATATATTTCTTGCTAAAATCACACGTACAAACTGTCGTGTGGTGTTCAATTTACATTCCCAGTGTCTTTAGTGTCTCTCCTTTTTTTAATCAGTGAAGGACAGAGTAACACAACAAATAAAACATGGGTTATTTTTGTCAGTGCTGTCATTTTGCAATGTGATGCCTGATATTTCTATATTTTTTGCTTTAAATTTATACTATATACAGTTTAACAGGACATGTATTTTGAGTGAATTTTATCATAGATTTTTTTTTTCTTTAGAACAAAATAGAAGAGATTCAGAAGAAACTCACTTGATGAACATCCGTCTAAGAAGTCAGATGTTTAATTCACTTGAATTTTTTTTCTCTCTTTGTGTTTAATGAATATGCTAAAATACAGAGGGAGAACCAATTAACTTAATATGCACACAGAAACAAGGAAAAATTTCAAATGTCACGTAGAAAGAATCTAGTTGAACATGTTAATTCTATAAAAGCCAAGACAATAAAACATCCAGTATGTTGAACTGTAAACTGTAAACCTGTATTTTTTAAAAACAAACTCTAACTTCTAAACAATAGTGATTTATTAAGGTATACACAGCAAGTCCAAGAAGAAGAGGAAACAATTTACTATGTACCATAAACACTATTCTTAAGCAGCAGAGTTTCAAAAACATCATGTTCTGACTGTACTGAGTTGCATTTTGGTAAAACCTATATGGATTTTGTAAAGTGGACCGAATAGGAGAGACTACAACAATAATATTTTCCATTAGCTGACAGTAATGCTCTTGAAAGTGCTCATGTGTCAGTGTTACAAAAAAGATATTGATATTATTGTTTATTATTTAAGTTTAAGATTACTATTAATATTTTTACTGTTATAATTCTGAGGATTTAATCATCAAAACTGATCCATGATGAAAACACATCTGTGTGTAAGCATGTATTCCTATCTTTGTGGGGACCAAAATTTGGAAGTCAGCCATACTTGTTGGGACCGACAGCCCTTATGAGGACCAAAATCCCATTCCCACAAGTTTAAAGGCATTTGAGACTCAAAATGTGGTTTTAGTGACAGGGATAGAATTGTGTTTTGGTTAACTTTAAGGTAAGGGGCTAGGGAAGCTAGGGAAAGCATAATGCCTACTAGATGTCCCCAAAAGATATGGATACCCAACATATACGTATGTGTGTGTGTGTGTGTGTGTGTGTGTGTGTGTGTGTGAGTGTGTGTGTGAGAGAGAGAAACAGCCACAAAGCTATTTTGTTCTTTTTAAAGTTTAGTTATCCAAAACAATAAATGTGTCAGCAGGATCTGCTTTGAAATTAAACATAGAAGTGCCTGGTTATGATGCATGTAAGGGTGGGTGGGTGGTGGGTAGAGGCCAACAGCATCCCCTCTCTTACACCTGGCACATGGAAGTGTTGTGTGGCCCAAGAGGGAAGTAGTCTGTTCTTGTCCTGTTTGGTGGCTGATCCAAACAAATAGTGATGGACGAGCAGAGAACAGATGATTAGTGCAGAGTGGAAATGGATCAACAACTCCAGCTGAAACAGTTGTTGGTGTTTTATATGAAGTCTGAAAACACTCTCTGTCTGCTGTTTCACGTAGTGACCTACTCTAACGCTTTTTTCCAAAGATTTTCACCATGACATGAAAGCAGCTCCCAGTGACTCTCATATGCAGGAGTGTTTGAACATGTGTAGCAGGACTCCTTTGCTGTGTCTAAAATTCAGGGGAAGGATGCTCCGAAGGATCCTACCTACCTGCTCCACGTAGGTAGGATCCTTCGACGGCCGGGTAGGACGCAAGTGAGCGGCTATGAAATTGGACAGCCTTCCAGCCTTCGTTCAAGTCTGCCCTTACTTCCGCATTTTTCCGGTCATGAGCGCCACAGCTTGAAAACTTTAAAATGGACTCAGAAATGTTGCTCAGTTTTGTTGTACATTTTTAATTCTCGAGGAGCTAGAAAAAGTGACATGTTTTCTTTGATCTACATGCATTTAGGAATTACTAGTTTCATGGATAATATCAGTGACTTTTATATAACACAGTAAATGTGTACGAATGACCAGAAAAGACAAATCGCAGGTCTCAGTTGCAGCACCCCATCCATTTCTGATCTTGCTCCGGCAGATTCAGCAACACTGCCAGAGACTTCCTGTAATCTAATACAGTTGTTAAAGAAGCGGTGCAGGAACAGGTCGCTCATACTGTGTGAACAACTGTAAATATTGTTTTTCCTTCTTTAAATATTGTTGGTGTTTTAGAAATATTTTTGTTTAATTGTTATTGTTATTTACTTTGTAATCAAATAATTAAAATTGTTCAAAGTTAATGTTAAGTTCATACATGTTAAAATTAGAAAAAAACAATCTCCTGTATGGCCCACAATGGATCCTGGGATATGGTGGGACATGAAGGATACACCTGACCCATCCTTCAAATTTGGGAAAAACAAGGACACATTTGTCACCATATTTGGAGGACTTTTTGAATTTGGACAGCCTTCGTCTCGTTTCTGTGATGTCATTGCCTCCAAGTACGGCATTTGAATATATAGATAATATAAACCTTCCCCTGAATTTGGATACAGCCCTGGAGTAAGAGATGGCGTGAATGTCCTCCAGGCATGCAGGGGTCGCCAAAGAAACTATTTGCAAAAGATGTATACAGTGAATATTAAACTGTTTAAAAACTAATCTGATATACTTGACATAATTTTGAGTATAATTATTTTATATGTATGTGGATATAGTACATGTGTAGCATTTACTATATAATTCAATTGTTTCGTGGTGGCTATTGCAGAGCTTCCACAGATTCAGTAACATTAGCAAGTGGTGGAGGCGCAGATGCAACACGCTGGCAGGTAGATGATGGAAAGGCAGGAGGAGCAGAGACCCAAGGCGGTGAACTGCACTTCAGGTAAGAAGTTATGACCTGCAGTCTATCTGGGTCAGATATAAACCAAGTTTAGGTGGAGTTTATTATCGTTATGCTGACTTTTTACAGTCAGTTACAATAACTCGTACTGCGTACTAGCTAGCATGACGGAGTTTCTATACAGCTGGGTGGGTGCTATGATGTTAATGATGATGAACTTGTTTTATCTTATTTTATTTATAAGGTTAGTTATTAGAGTTTCCAGCCGTCCCGTAAAAAACGGAATGGTGTCGTTAAGAGAAAATATTGCGCGTTTCGTATTGAGGTGAAAAGGAACACAGTTTGTCCCGTACTTCAGCTACAATGAAAAAGACACAAAGCTGCAGTTATTCTGTGTCTTTGCTGCACAGCTGCCTCTTCTTCTCTCATTCTCTCCCTCCCCTGTTTCTACTTCAATCATGAAACTGATCAATGATCAGCTGATCGGCTTTCTCTCGTGTTTGTTTATCGCTCACTTTGCGCCAGAAAGAGGAAACCAGCGGATGTTGTGCTAAACAACAGCAGCACGTTTAAGTTTGATCAGCTGTTGTTAGAATTTATTTAATATTACTTTCTAGTATCAGCTGATGTTTGCTGGAGCCACAGCTGTAAAAGCTGCTGGTCATGATGTCGGTTTGGTTATCTGGTGAGAGGGAAACATGCAGATGAAACCAGGAGATGTCCTTACTGAATCATCAGAGCTGAACAGGTGATGGAGAAACAGGTTTACCTTTTAGGTGACATGAATGAGTTGAAGGGAAGTTATGAACTGTTTCTGATGACAAATAACACCAGGATCCTTTTATATGTAGCTGACAGCTGGTAACTGTGCAAAGTTTTGCCAGGGGCCCAGGTAGGGCATTAACAGGGAGAAGGGGGCACTATGAAATACTTTTCTTTCTTTTTCTCATTTAAAATGTCTAGCTTTTAACAAATAATTATCTGAATCTTACAAGAAACGTTTTCATCTGATGTAAAATGTATAGAAATCCATTATTGTACATAGTAATTTTTTTTTTGGTCCCATCATAATTTCTTCAGAAGTAAGTACTGTATATGATGCCAGTATTTTCCCACATTTTCTAGATACTGTACCAGTACTGTGTGTAAAATGCCATCAAAAAGTCAATTAAATTTTATTCTTTCCCACCTGTCTTTCTGTCTCCTTTCAGGAGGATGTGCGGAGGTACTTCAGGAGAGTGAACCCACGCAAAGCTACTGGTCCGGACGGGATTCCCGGCCGCGTCCTCAAGTCATGCGCGGCTCAGCTGGCTGGAGTGTTTACACACATCTTCAACCTTTCCCTCTCTCTGTCTGTAGTCCCAGCCTGCTTCAAAATGGCCACCATCGTCCCTGTACCCAAATCCTCCACCATCTCCTCATTGAACGACTGGCGACCTGTAGCCCTGACCCCCATCGTGAGCAAATGCTTCGAGAAGCTGGTCAGGGACTTCATCTGCTCCGCACTACCCGACTCACTGGACCCTCTACAATTTGCATACCGCCACAACAGGTCCACTGATGATGCCATAGCCCTGACACTCCATACTGCCCTGTCACACCTGGAGAAGAGAGACACGTATGTGAGAATGCTGTTTGTAGATTACAGCTCAGCATTCAACACCATCGTTCCCTCAAAACTGGACAGGAAACTGCAGGATCTAGGACTGAGCAGCTCTCTCTGCAGCTGGATCCTTAACTTCCTGTCTGACAGACGCCAAGTGGTCAGACTGGGCAGCACCACCTCATCCCCCATCACACTGAACACTGGTGCTCCACAGGGGTGTGTACTGAGCCCTCTCCTGTACTCACTCTACACCTACGACTGCACGGCCACTAACAACTCCAACATCATTGTGAAGTTTGCGGATGACACTACAGTGGTGGGTCTTATCACCAACGGTGATGAGACAGCCTACAGGGAGGAGGTCAGCGCCCTGACCCACTGGTGTCAAGACAACCATCTCACCCTCAACGTCGCAAAGACAAAGGAGCTGATAGTGGACTTCCGGAGGTGCAGAGGAGTACACACCCCATCACCATCAACGGCGCCGCTGTGGAGAGAGTGAGCAGCTTCCGCTTCCTTGGTGTACATCTGGCTGAGGATCTTACGTGGTCAGTACACATAAACAAGACAGTGAAGAAGGCGCAGCAGCGCCTCTTCTTTCTCAGGAGACTGAAAAGATTTGGCATGAGCCCCCGCATCCTCAGGACCTTCTATCGCTGTGCCATTGAGAGCATCCTCACTGGATGCATCACCACCTGGTACGGCAACAGCACCGCTTACAACCGCAAAGCTCTCCAGAGAGTAGTGCGGTGTGCTGAACGGATAATTGGAGGTGAGCTTCCCTCCCTCCAAGACATCTACAGGAAGCGGTGCCTGAGGAAAGCGGGGAGGATCATCAAGGACTCCAGTCACCCCAGCCATAAACTCTTCAGACTACTTCCATCAGGAAGGAGGTTCTGCAGCATCCGGTCCCGAACCAGCAGACTGAGAGACAGCTTTTTCCACCAGGCCATCAGACTGCTGAACACGTCATAGACACCTCACCCTCACTACTGGAACTTCAACATTATGCACTCCATACTGTACATTAATGCCACTGTTTTGCACATACCTACCTCTGTATATTTTATATTTTATATATCTTATTTTATTGTTTACTCTATTTCATTTGTAAAACATGTATATACACACTCACACACACACACACACACGTAGAAAAACATATTTAGTACACACATTCAGTAATGTATATACCTTTATATATGGTACATATATTTATTACTTTTTAGATTAGCCATTTTTATATTTTGCTTGTTGCACGTTATTGTATTTTGCACAACTCTGTTGCTTGTGAAGCTTGCACACAAGAATTTCACTCGCATGTACTGTACCAGTGTACCTGCACATGTGACATGACAATAAAGGTGATTTGATTTGATTTGACTTTTTAAAGGTTGCCATGTTAGAAAAAATATTTTGCCCTGCCATGCTGTTTATTGAGGTGGCAAATGAATAGTTTATGAAAATATATCTAAATCTGTCATCAGTAATCAGTAATGATCATGTCTCACCTCTAGTCTTCTCTGTCTTAATTTCAGGTTTTCACCATGTGTTGTAGATAGTTCAGGAGGTTAACTCGACCAAGCAGTCTACTTTTGGGTACTGTTTAGAATACCAGAATAGGGAGGATGGTGAAGGTTTAAGTTTATTAGACTGACACATATATACCAACAAGACAGTGTACATCACTGTGACAACAGCGTTTGTTTTCATTCAAAGGATTTATGGTTTTTTCCTATAATACTTGGTGGGCCGGTCTCTAGTCAAAATGCCCGGGCCGATTTTTTGTTCCAGTGCAGCCCTGAATACATATACATTTATAATGATAAATATCAAGTGAAAAAAGGTTTTTGAAAAGAAACAATTTAAAAAAAACATTGAGGAACATTGTACACGTACTGTTTTGTATTTAAGTGTCGTAACCTGTTACTGTAATGCACAAAGCAGAGTATAAAGGCAGCAGAATTTGAAGCATAGATGAAAATCATTTTATGAAAGTTTGACCATATTTGATCCTAAAGAAGAGGTCAGAGGTCCAAAGTAACCTGATATTTGCTATTCCGAAGTATCATTCCCTCCATGCTGTCAGTGCCAATGATGACATAGTTTTAAATAAACGGCTGTATATAGCATCTGTTGAACTTAGGGAGAGGTCAGAGGTAAAATGTGACATGATATTTTAAATCTTTATACTTGTTATTACACAGCACACTTTTAAGACTTTTAAAAATCATAGTTTTGAAGTTTTAAGGCTTTTTTTCAAAAGTTGACCTTGAACACCTCTGTGGATGTGTGACAAAGTGGAGGAGCAGTTGCAATGCTCTCCATTTGTCCCATATCTGTTTACCTTTTTTTTTTTTTTGCACATTGTACACATTATTCTGTTTCTATGTATTTGCTATGATTTGCTATTTGTCAAGTAACATTGCTTCACTCACTATCCTGGGTTTGTTTGTGTAAGCGTTCTGTTGCCGGCAAATCAAACATTCTGCAAATTAAGACAAATACTAAGTTATGTTTCTTTATATTTTATTATGTTACAGATTAAGTCATTTGTTCATACTTACTTTGTTTGTCTTTTCAGTCTTCATGAGGGTCAGATGTGTTTTGTTAAGTTACATTAAATTAAGTTCACTGTAAATACATTGCTCACCTTGGAAACATGAAATGTCTGCATAGTCTGCTTCCCTACCACCTTCCTTGACGTTCGAGTCTGACTACCTCACAGGATGTAAATCAAATTTTATTGATTGTTATAACATGATCCTGTTCTTCACCCTACAGAGTATCAGAATATATTCAAAACCTTTAGAGATGCTACCAAAAACATGAGCTCCTTGTTGAAGGTAATAAGAAACAACTGAACCCATTTACAAATGATCTGTACTGATCTGTTGCAATATGCAATCAAGGTCAACCGTCCCTGTGTTCGTCATACTCAGAGTTTCTCTGATAGACCAAGGAATGTGCAGCAATGAACGTTTGAAACTGATCCGACCGGAGTGTCCAGTTTGCAGTGACTCGTTAATACTTGTCTCAGTTCCTGTTTCCTGCTCAGCTCCAATGATTCATTTTACTTTAACAGCGACAGTTTGAATCAGTTTGGATCACTGTGTCTTTATCTGTGGTAAGTCTTTTTTAATTTATTTGTTGGGTTCTTTGTTGTTTTGTTTTTGATTCAGAGAACAAACAAACAAGAACCTTCTAACAAAACACTGAAATATGTGGTAAAAACAAAAAAAAAAAAGGCATTTTTTTCTACAGACAAGAGTCTGAATAAAGTCAGACTGTTGTTTTGCTGTCAAACTGTGAGCTCATACTAGATGATAAATGTGTGTCAGTTGTTAAAAGCTGCACAAAGCTCCAAATGTAGCAGCAAAGTTTGAGAAAAGCTGTATTTATGTTTATAAAGAACTGTTCTTGCAATCGTGCAGAGACCTGCACTTAAAGCAGGACTTTGTCTCATCGAGGTGACTTAAAAGAAACTCTGAGCTTTTAGTTTTAGTTATGTGCATAAGTTACACTGCTATGGAGCACGTGCATTACAAAGTAAAAGGTCATAGTCTAAGCTGATCTGTACTCCTTTTGATGGGTCACCTCCATCCTTGGCTGAGCCTTTGTGCTTTTCTTTAATTTATTTGCCAAATAGAGATAAAACACAGAGCTGACTGCAGCAGCAGGTTTCTCAGATTTTCTTTCTGTCAATGCCACAGACTGCTGCTGATTGCTGTGCTGTTTACAGAGTTTGGTGGAGTCAGCTCACATCAATTGTTTCGGTTTCTCCTCTGAAAATGACTGCTTCATGCAAACTCAGGAGCCCAGCTGTCTGAAAACAAGAGTCAGTTTCCTCCTCAGAAAAAATCTTGAAAGTTCAGAGGTGTTTGTTTGATTTTAAGCTTTAGACTCATCAGGTTTGTTCCACACTATGTCAAGCAAAGGTAGAGAGCTCGCTTTTCTACTTTCAAAGGAAAATATAGTAGGGACTCGAGGGGTGAGGGTACTAGCCCAAAGACTCACAGTTCATAGTGAAAAAAACAAAAACCTGATGATGACATATCACCTGTGATCAGTTGTGGGAGGATGACAGTCATTAGTACAATGTCAGGAATGTTACTCTAGTGAGTGAAACACAAGAGTGTGACTACATTTTGGCTGTGTTAAAGCTTGTAACATGGATTTTTGCAGGAAATCTTTTTTTTTTAATATCTAGAGTCTTTTAGCCTTTTACTCATCCATACTCAGCTGATGCATTTTGCACCATTTCGATACCTTTGTGTACAAAAATCTACACACACAAAATCTGCCAGAAAAACCTCAACCAACAATATTTTTTCTGCTTTTTTTCACAAATCACTTAATCAAATATTAAATTATCTTCAGGATTTTAAGCCTTTAAATGCCACTTTAAATGTTTGAATTATAAACTATTTATTGAAAAAACTCATAAAAAAACATTTTTCCATGTAATAAATAGCATGAGGATGGGACATTGGGGTTGAATAGATTCTTGGACATGTCAAAGAACACACACAAAATTGATTTGATTGCATTATTATTTTTTTGTGTAGTGCCTCTCGATACAAAAATGCCTCATTCACTTCGACATGAAACCACGTTTTTTTAATCTCTGCTGTTGTATTATAAAACCATGCATTCTGTAATGTCAGCATTTTATTTTGAAGAAAAGTTGTTAATTTTTACGGTGGCCCTGAAGTGCAAACCACAAAAACAAATCACAAAACGCACAACAAATTGAAAAGCGCAAAAGCAAATTGAAAAGCGCAACAACAAAAACCAAACCGGAAGAGGTAGGTACCAATGCTGCAACAACAGGCATCACTGATTGGATGATGGATCCGGTAGCCTTTTGAACCGGAAGTTGTTCTGCCGAATGCAGAACAACTGTCCACAACTTGGACAAAACATGTTGGGCGTTTATCAATATGCGTACTTGTGCGTACTTGCGTTCTCGTGTACTCGTGAAACGTCATCAGTCGGAGACCAAGTACTGTTCCAATTGGCACGCGCATCAAGCCGAGAACGCGAAAAAGTCCCGGATGTGTTCTCGATCCGCCCGTTTTATCGAGCATGCATCGATGGTGACTTGGTACAGCTAAATATCCCAGAATGCATTCCATCCAAAACTCCCGGACTCCCGGCACATCGTTTTCAACCCCCCCCCCCCCCTTCCCACCACCACCGCTCGCGGACTTCCCACTACTCAGGTTAAAGAAACTCCAGCAGCTGTCTATAGTATTGGGTGTCCACTAAAATAAAAATAAAAGCTTTCTAACATCTCACCTGCTTGTTTTTATTAAGGTATGTACACGTATGTACATGTACACTATTTTTATTAATAGAGGTTTCACTACTGAGGTTACAAATGATATATAAGTCACTTAGATCACTTCTAAATGTTAATGTTTGGTTTATTTCAGTGTTTTATTTTTTCCTGAGTAAACCGGTTTGGCTGTGATTACAGTTAAGCTTCATAACATGTTACTCACAGTTAAATTAAGAGGGGACGGCAGTAAAAACTCCGGACCTGTGACATCATCACATACGCAGGTGTTCCAATTGTACATATCGCGAGTCCGTGCTCGCGTTCTCGGCCAGTATGTACTCACCGAGAACGCGAGTACGTACTCACATACTTGGGCATTGATAAACGGCCGTTGACTGCTCTTTCTCATAACCACGTTCGGCAGAACAACTTCCGGTTCAAAAGGCTACCGGATCCATCATCCAATCAGTGATGCCTGTTGTTGCAGCATTGGTACCTACCTCTTCCGGTTTGGTTTGTGTTTTTGCGCTTTTCAATTTGTTTTTGCGTTAAGTGATTTGTTGTTGCGCTTTTCAATTTGTTTTTGCGCTTTTCAATTTGTTGTGCGTTAAGTGATTTGTTTTTGCGCTTTTCAATTTGTTGTGCATTTTGTTATTTGTTTTTGCGCTTTTCAATTTGTTGTGCGTTTTGTTTTTGCGTTAAGTGATTTGTTTTTGCGCTTTTCAATTTGTTTTCGTGCTTTTCAATTTGTTGTGCGTTTTGTGATTTGTTTTTGTGGTTTGCACTTCAGGGCCACTGTAAATTTTCACTTTTCTACTGTTTTTGCCACTTATATTATGGAGACATGTGACCACCAGGGAGTGATTGATGTGTGTGTGTGTGTGTTCAGTTCTGCAACATTTGACCTGGTGCTCTCTACAAATCAACTTGTTAAATTTGATTGAATGGTAAATGGCCTGCATTTGTATAGCGCTTTACTCAGTCCCTAAGGACCCCAAAGCACTTCACACTACATTCAGTCATTCAACCATTCACACACATTCACACACTGGTGACGGCAAGCTACATTGTAGCCACAGCTGCCCTGGGGCGCACTGACAGAGGCGAGGCTGCCGAACACTGGCGCCACCGGGCCCTCTGACCACCACCAGTAGGCAAACATGGGGTTAGTATCTTGCCCAAGGATATTTGGCATGCAGCCTGGAGCAGCCTGGGATCGAACCACCGACCTTCTAGTTAGTGGCTGACCTGCTCTGCCACCTGAGCTACAGCCACCCACATGATTGAGTAAAAAACCTTTTTTTTACAGCCTCACATTAGCATTTACAGTTACCAGAGGCACAAAGAGTGCTGTAAGTGCTGAAATTTTCTGCAGTGAAGGAGTAAAAGTAACATCATTATTATTTCTGGATACTTGTGCATTCATAAACATCTAAATTGTGTATTTTAATTACATTCTGTTATTGGTAGCTACTTGGAGAGTTTGCAATTTGAAACAAAATCCATATCTTCTATCAGCATTAAATAGACAGTAAGTCTATTAATTGCAAACAGGACAATAGAAACCATGACCTATGCACAGACACAGCTTATTGGAGGAGGGCATCATGGATATACTGGACTCAATATTACATGTGTCTATTGTCTCTCTACTTTCATCGCTCTATCAATTTGATCTCTTTAGCGGTTACTGGTAAGAGTCGATGTGGCAATCAGAAATGTGAAAGTGGCCAATGTTTTATCACTGTTTATCAACAAAAACATACTTTTGTGCAAATTTTCACAAACCTTTGATTTTGTAAAAAAGTGTTTTTGTTATTTTGCTTGTAGTTTAATGACTTCACAAAGATGAGTAACTGGGCAGTGTCCAGGTGACATGCTAGCTCTCACCAAGAGCTAAGAAGAAAAAGTCAACAATTCCCAGTTTGTCTTTCAGTTGAATGTCCAGATTTCCTGCAGTGTTCTTGATCTCTCTTGTTACTGTTACTCCTGGAAAGAAGCGCATTTCTAAATGATTAAAAATAAATTTAACATAATTAAATACGTTTTCCAAATGTAATATTACCGTGACAGTCTGCAAATCAGTCTTTGACTGTTTCATTTTTCTATCAGAGAATGGCTTAATATGAAAAAAGTGTCTTGCTATGCTTTTTTTTGCAGACATCGAGAATGGGTCCTATAAAGAATAAACATCTCTTGGTTTTGCATCATGTGGTTGTCTTCCTCCTTTTTCTAACACAAACTTGTGATGGTAAGTTGCACACAAACATTTATAAAATCCACAATTTAGAGTGCTTACCTCTAGTCTTACACAGATGATGAAAACACACTGTAACAGAAACAGTTTATGTTGATGTAGTTAAATAAATCAATTACATATCTTACTCGGCCTCATCTTCACAATTACAAAACTGCTGAACTGTATGTGTCCCTAAATTTGTTTAGGTCAGCATCAGATGATTGGTCCAACTCAGCCAATAGTGGCCATGATTGGTGATGACATCATTTTGCCATGCCACCTGGAACCTGCTGTGGATGCTGTTGACCTGACTGTGGATTGGTCCAGAACTGACCTCAAACCTAGATCTGTCTATGTGAGGCGAGAGGGAGTGGAGCTTCTGACTGAGCAGAATCCTTTGTACACAGGAAGAACATCACTCTCTGTCAACAAACTGCAGTGTGGAGACATTTCATTGAAACTCTCCACAGTACAACTCTCTGATGCAGGAACATACAAATGCCTTGTACCTAAATTTAATGCAGGAACTGTGGTGACGCTTGCTGTAGGTAAGTTTCATTTAATTTAGGTTAATTTCTTCACTTTGCAATTTAGATGTCAAGAAAGACTTCAAGTAACATAGATATTGAGGGTCAAAGGGCACTCAGAATAACAAGAGGGATAAAGAAACACTTGGGTCAGCTCCAGTAGAAAGTGGATCATTCACAGAAACATATGAGTTTTATTCTGGGTAACCAAAATAGCTCTTACTTGGGCTAGAAAATACTTCCTTGACAGATATGTGGACTGAGCATATTGACATGAACTGACAAGAGGGAATGAGTACAGAGTCATTGGCATTCTGGTTTTCTGGCCATCAGGGCACACAACCTGACCAGTGTAGCACATGAAGCAGCTGGGTTATTAAGCAGTGCAACTGGACAAATAAGAGAGGTGCATAACAAAAAACAAAAGTACTTGGAATCACAGGGGATTTGTGCACCCACTAAATGGGCTTTTTGCCAACCGAGGGGTATCTGGCCCCATGAGAAAAACAATTCAGCCAAGGAGGCCATTTTACCAAGATGAACCAGAGGAAAGCTGATTTGACAAAGAACTACTTGGATAGGTACAAGTTAATTTCAGGCTATATACAGGAAGTTTGAAAAAAGAAAATGGAATAAATAAGTAAGATTATTAAAATTTTGACCAGTTAGATTGGCACAGTTGATGTCACATAGCATTGGGCCTCTCTATAAGTTTACAAGGACAATTTGAGTTAAGGTCAATAAGAGAGAAATTTAGGCCGACTCTAACTATTTTACATATATATATATTGGCAACTACATTTCAATATTTTGTCTTTCTTTGCAGGCTCAGCTTCCTCACCGGTCATAGAACTCACCGATGTCAAAAATGAAATGGTGTTAGAGTGTAAATCTAATGGCTGGTATCCAGAGCCTCAGATGTTGTGGGTGGACAGTGAGGGAAAACCTATTTCTGTTGAACCTACAAAGAATGTCAGAGGTTCTGATGGGCTCTATACTGTGAGCAGTAAAGTGACTGTGGAGAAAGGACAGAGCTACAGCTTCACCTGCAAAGTTCAACAGAAGAATATCAGTCAAATCAAAGAGACACACATCCATGTTTCAGGTAGAAATGCCTTTTTTTTATATCACTCACATTAATTTTCAGTTACAGAAAGTAGAATCTGGCAAATTATGTCTCTTTATATTCACAGGTGATCTCTTTATGGTCCAGTCTAATACTGCTGTTCACATTATCATCAACTTGGCTGTTTGTTTAATAACCGTCGGGACAGCAGTAATCCTAATATGGAAATGGGGACAAAAGAAAACCAGTAAGTTCAAACTTTATTGTACTTTTAACCCCAACCTCAAATTATTATCAGACTTTTTTAATGTCTTGTTTTAGTGTCACTGTCTTAAGTAGTACAAACGTGATTCAAATAAAAATGACACAAACAGTTATGTTAAAGGTGCTCCAGGGAAAACAGTGGATATCTTGACTCTCTGTCTGCATTTACAAACTAAGTGTCAATTATTGGCAAGTGATTGCCCATCTGTCGGAGAGTAACTAGACTTAGTTCAAGTCACGCTGTGATTATTTGTTGGCAGCTTGCATCCTATTAGCAACCTGTGCAATTGCCTTGTGATCAAAGTGGAGCATAGAGCACCCTCAACCTCTAGAAGAGCAACTGGTTGCCACAACCACCTGCTGAGTGTGTAGAAATTCCACAAGTTGCCTTCCTATTGTTTTCCTCTAGTGTGACTGAGACATTTTGGGGGCCAAGGTAAAAATATTTGAGGAAATCACCCACTGTAAAATTATAGTTATAGATACAATATAAATTAAAACTTTTTGTGCTTTATCCTTGTTGTAGGAATTGTGACCAAAATGTCATGTTTGCACTCGTTTACTCATATAAACAAAGCAGTGAAAGAAAATTAAATGTGAAAATTAGATATGCACGAACAGATAGATGTGGTTTTGAATAAAATTGGCCAAACCTCTCTGATTCACACGTAGCAGTTTCAGTACATCTAATGTTATTTTTTAAATATCGTTCATTAGTGATTTCTGAAAATCTATTTTCACTGAATTTTGAAATACATCTGAAAGTCAGTCCTTCTCAAAAGACTCTACATTGTTGTAGGGTGCTAACCATAGTGTCAGTCTCTATAGTAATGCTTCAGACTGTTTATTTCCATTTATATTTGATTACTGGTATAGTAAATTAATACTGTCAACACATGTGAACACATAAAAATGACTAATATGTTGTCCTTATTTTCCAAATATTTTTTTCCTGCAATTTTATCACACAGAAATCAGCAAAGATGATGAGGATGAAAATCAAACAGAGATGGAGGAAAAATTACAGAAAGAATGTGAGGAAAAGAAAAGACTTGAAGATGAGTTGCAGAACAAGGATGAAGACTTAAAACATGTCAGACAAACCATTGAAAAACTGATGGAGCAGAAGACATTTCTGAAGAACCAGAGAGAAAAACTCAACACACTACAGCAGGAGGACAAGACAGAGATGAAAGAGGCTGTGAAAAAAGAGAAAGAAACCCCATTACTTGACAAAGAGAAAAAAATGCAGAAGCGTGGAGATAAAAAAACTAACCTGGAAAAGAGAACAGAAGTACATGAAGAACTGTTAAAGATGACAGAAAAACTAATGGAGGAAACGGAGAACATTATAATCCAAATAACAGAAAGAAAGGGAAAGCTAGAAAAAGACAAGGAACAAATTATTAAACACTTGAGAGAGACAAAGAAATGAAAGAGATTCAGAAGAAACTGTCAGAGAAACAAGTGGGAAGATATGAACAACTGTCTAAGAAGTCGGGATGAATTTTTCTTTAATATATTTCTTGATAAAATCATATGTACGAGCTGTTGTGTCATGTTCAGTTTACATTCTCAGAGTCTCTCCTTTTTTTCATCATATGGAGACAAACACATATGCATAAACTAAATACAAGAAATTGAAAAAGGAGGAAGGGAACACAGAATAAAAGAAAATCAATTAAACACTCAGCACTGGCAACATAAGACAGGAAGTACAGACTACAGAGACACAACCACTTCTTGTTCTCTGTGTTTGTTCATCTTTCTGTCTGTGTGTCAAGGTTAAGTGGTTTCTATATGTACAGTACATACACGGCTGT
Source organism: Oreochromis aureus (assembly GCF_013358895.1). Classification (NCBI taxonomy): domain Eukaryota; kingdom Metazoa; phylum Chordata; class Actinopteri; order Cichliformes; family Cichlidae; genus Oreochromis; species Oreochromis aureus. Next base: position 55,109,018 of record NC_052944.1, on the reverse strand, counting down.
GTACAGTAAGATCGGGAGGCAAGATCTGAAAACTGTTGTTCACAAACGCTGTCCATCTAATCTGACTGAGCTGGAGCTGTTTTGCAAAGAAGAATGGGCAATGATTTCAGTCTGTAGATGTGCAAAGCTGGTAGAGACATACCCTAAAAGACTGGCAGCTGTAACTGCAGCAAAAGGTGGTTCTACAAAGTATTGACTCAGGGGGCTGAATAATTACGCACACCCCACTTTTCAGTTATTTATTTGTAAAACAATGTTTGGAATCATGTATGATTTTCGTTCCACTTCTCACGTGTACACCACTTTGCATTGGTCTTTCCCATGTGACAAAATGTGGAAAAATTCAAGGGGGTCAAATGCTTTTGCAAGCCACTGTACATGTAGAAAATATAGAAAACAAAGCAACGAACGTGAAGAGCAGAAAATCACTGCATCAAAGCACACCGCCATCTTTGATTTAATGACAGTTACAATTACATGATGTTGAACATGAGTTATTTTTTGTAGATCCAACTTTCCCATAGTGAAGTAGAGCCAGCAGCAGCAGCAGAGCCACCATCATATTGATGAACACAGTCTGCAAGATGAGGTAAACATTATGGTAGGGCTGTGATGAATCTGTTTGAAAAACACAAAAATAACCAAAGTAAGTACAAAAATGTAGTTTTTAAAAGATGATTAGATTATTAATGGAAATATCCAAACCTACCTGGCCCTATGCAAAAAAAGAAATTGGCCCACTCTTGTTTGCAAAATCCTTTAAGCAGCATTTTTTTTTTTACCACACTGGAGGGGTTTCAAGCATAAATGGTTTGTTTAATGTTATGTCAAGCATTTCAAACAGATTTAGGTCCAAAGTTTGACTAGACCACTCCAAAATCTTTATTTTGATTTCAATGACTTTGTTACTTTGAGTGTCCTACTTTTTTTTCCTAGTCTATCATTACTTGTTGAGATCTTGTAGTGTATTTCACTTTATCAGATGAGTTCTGTTTAAGTGAGTCAGCAGGTCTATGGGTGTGACATGTAAAACGCAAATCCTGTTTAAATTTATTAAAGTAAAGTAAAGTATTTTTTGTACAACACTGTATTTTATCTTGTACTAGACCATATTTCAGTTAGAGACATGCTTGTTAGGCTCACCCAGAAGGTGATGCGTCTGTTTGGGGAACAAATGTAATGCAACAGTTTTAGATCAGTGGTTGACCACAGTGAGTGTGTGTGTTACAAGCTGTAATGACTCTTTTCTTGTAAAGAGCATTCATACACATCAAAGACAACAGACAGGTCAAGTCAGGTGCTTTTAGTAGCATTCAGCCTCATATCCACTTATAAACATGTGCGTCTGGCAGCCAGCTGTGTCTAACTAACTAGACAAAAGTTATCACGATTTATAAACATGGAAACCAAAACCAAATGAAAAATTTTCAATTACAAAATCTCTCACTGAGATGTGATTATGTCTTCAATCAGTTCACTCTGCAACCTGCAAGATAGAATGGTATAGAAAAAAAACATTAACTAAAACAAACAAAAAACATAGAAACAATTTTTGTATTCTGTACATTGTAAACCAATTTTAACTTCAACGAGTAGTTGCCAAACGTGTATTATCACTTTTGATGTAATGTATATTTTTCTTGTACTCTGTACTGTATCAAGGATTTTTTTCTACATACGTGTTTTTTCATGGCAGCATTATTTAACACAAGTTTGGGAGTGAGTATATAAGCTATATACAGTGATGTGAAATAGTGTTTGCACTCTTCCAGAATTTTTAGTTGGTTTTTTTTTTGTATTTTTGTTACACCTGAATGTTTCAGATCAAAGAAATTTAAATATTAGAGCTAGATAACACAAGTAAACACAAAATGCTGTTCCTAAATACAGGTGTTCATTTTAAGGGTGAAAAAAAAATACAAATCTACATGATATTGTGCCTTTTTAAGGTCATGCAACAGCAAATCAGTTTAGGTCAGTATTGAGGTCAGGACTTTGACTGGGTCACTCCAAAATCTTCATTTGGACTTGCTAGAGTGTTTTGCATTGTCCTGCTGTAAAACGCAAGTCTGCTTTGCTGGAGGTCACAAACAGATGACCATACTGTACATACTCCTTCAGGATGTTTTGGTAGAGGTCCTGAAACAGGAAAACAGCCCCAGACCATCATACTACTACCACCATATTTTACAGTTGCTATGATGTTTCTTTTCTGAAATGCTGTAGGTTTTATTATATGTAAAGTTTATTACATGTTATGTAATGTGACTCAAACCTTCCAAAAGAACTTTTTGTTAAAGGAAATTTGTATTACTGTTTTTAAAGTGTTTGTACTCTTATAGTGTTTAGCTTCATTTAAACTTAGTGTGTGTGTGACATTAGTGTAATCACTGCATGAGGAAGCTGCTGAACAAACCCTGATATGGCCAACGAACTCACATATCTTCAGTTTACATATACGGAGTTGTTTCTCTTTGTATGCTCCACCCAAGAATGGAATGCAAGCTGTCTGACTATATAATAAAGAACAAGGGAATGCCCTGGCACGAATCCTCCGTGACTCGTCTCATACACGTCGCTGTGTGGAGACTGTGTCGGGGCACCGCCCATGTACATGTAAAAAGCGCTGAGTCTGTTTTTCTTGCCTCCTGAGTTTTCTCTTAACACTTTTGTTTTGTCAGTCCACGAATATTTTCCTAAAAGTCTTGGGGATCTTGAAGATGTTTTTGGCAAATGTGAGACATGCCTTTGTTCTTTTTGTTCAGAAGTGGTTTTCTCTTTGAATTCTTCCATCATTTTTAACCAGTCTCTTTCTTATTGTTGAATCATGAACTCCGACCTTAACTGAAACATGAGGCCTGTGGTTCTTTAATGTTGTTCTTTGAGTTATTTTGTGACTTCCTGGATGATTCGTTGATGTGCTCTTGGAGTAATTTTGGTAGACCAGTAACTCCTGGGAAGATTCACCACTCTTCCAGGATTTTTCCATTTGTATAATAATGGCTCTCACCGTGGTTCATTAGAGTGCCAAAACATTAGAAATGGCTTTGTTACCCTTTCAAGACTGATAGATTTCAGTGACTTTGTTTCTCAGGTGTTTCTTTAGTTGATGATGATGTTGTTGTTTTGATATATTTTAAGTAGATTCACTTTGTCAGACAGGTTCTGTTTAAGTGATTTCTTGATTCAACAGGTCTGCCAGTAATCAGGCCTGAGTACTGTTAGTGAAACTGAACTTTCCCAGCTTTCCGAACAATGTGATTAATCACAGTTAATTCATGATTTAACAAAAAGAGTAATCATTTCTCACACAGGACCAGGTAGGTTTGTATAACTTTTCTCCCTCAATCAATGGAATTGTTAATTAAAAACCGCATTTTGTATTTACTCGAGTTATCTTTGTCTATTATTAAAATGTGTTTGATATTTCTGAAACATGTTATTATGAAAATGCAAAACACTAGGAAATCAGGATGGGGCCAACACTTATTCACACCACTGTATATCTATATTATAACACTGGAGTTAGCATTGGAGTGTCTACACTATGAAACCCATTCATCCCATTTATTCATCTTCATCACATATTATCTGAATGCAACACATAAGGCATAGCTGCCCCCAGTCTTACCATCTGTATTGGAGAATAAAAGGGATCCTCTGCTATGGGTTGGTTTATACCTGGTGAGAGGATCTTTGTAGTGGGTTCTGACTCTGCTTTGATAATAGATGGAAATAAATTAGTTGGTAACCCATATTTTTATATAATAAAACACTTGTTAGGGGATGTTTCTGTTGTTGCTTAATCTAAGCATCATTATTAAATGGGTTTAATCACAATGAGTCTCACCTTGTGGCTGAGTGTCACCCTGGGCTAAACTGTAGTAAATGGATCTAGAAGACAGTTCATCTTCATCTAATAGAATGAAACCGAAAGAAACAGTGGGAGTGAAAAGATAGGAAACCATAATAACATTATGGCTTTTAATCACAATGAGTCTTACTTTGTGGTTGAGTGTCACCCTGGGCTAAGCTGTAAATAGGTCTACTGGACAGTCCATCTGATGGAGAGAAACAGTGAGAGTGAAAGAATAGATGACCACAGTAATATCAGTGACAATGACCAAGGATTGCTAATCTCTATATTCAGTGGTTTTAATTTAAGGTATTAGGGAAGTCTTGAATATGTTGTCCTATAATAAAATTACATTTGTTTGAAGCCCATTTTTTATGTAATAAAACACTTATTTACCTTAGATTGTTTCAAATACTTGGTGATATTTCTGCTGTTTGCGTAATAATAGTGTCACTATTAAATGACTTTTAATTACAGTGACTCTTACCTTGTGGTTGAGTGTCACTCGGGACAAAGCTGTAGTAAATGGGTGTAGACAACAGTGCATCTTCTTCCATCAGAGAGAAACGGTAAGAGTGAGAACATGAATAACCACATTAATATCAATAACAATAATCCATGTTTGCTTTTTTTACTATATTCATAGATGTGGTTGAAAACTCAGAAACATACCTTTCTTCTTCTTGTTTTTTCTTACAGCAGCACATGTTGCTCTACCTGCATTCACTCTACTGGCCTCTATGGACACGGAAACACAAAACATTAAAACACTAAAACATTGATAAACTACGTCTTAGAGTAAATAGATGTTACTGTAGTGTAAAACAGGCACGCTGATTTCAAACAATGCCTAACCTAATCAGACAATACATCTCTTGGGCTGAGAATAATCTGCTAAATATTATCATTATAATAATTATTTCAGCTTCTGACTAAAAATAATTTCTAAAATATAAGGTAGAGAAAGTATTTGTTATGAAAAATAACTGAACAATAACAATAAACAGATAATATTAACACAGTATCTCTGTTCTGACCTGTTTGAGCTTCAGTCGTGCCTTAACCATCTACGTTCCGAAAAATGAACAAGATATTTTTTCAAGTATTATATGTGAAATGCAGTTATTACTTTTAATTTTTCCATGTCACAATATTTAAGGTGCCTTGATTCCAGATTACTGTTGCTAAGAAAACATACATTTTTGGTTTAACAGCACATGAGCACAGCAAAAAAAAAAAAAAAAAAAGCAATGAATCCAAAGTTTTGCATGAAAAGACAATTTTTCAATATTTTCATTACCTCTGTCACACTAGCCTTTGCTAAAATGATACAGTCCAATGGCCACGACCAGGAGAAAAATAAATAAAATGGTGGCAGTGATCCAAGGTGTGGCAGCAGAGGAGGAAGGACCTGCCTCTTTGTGACTGTCTGGATTAGTAGTTGAATTTACATTTTGAGAGTCTAAATGACAGTTTGAAAAGAGAGAAGAGTTGATTTAAGAGAAAAAAAATCCAAATCTTCATTTTCAACTATTCAGTGTTTGTTCAGGCTGACACATTTAAATAGTTATGTGTCAGGCTCAACAGTTTTGCTTCACTTTCGTTTGTCTTTGTTTCACCTGTGATATTCAGCGAGCTCTCTGGTGATTCTCCAGCTCCTGAGATGTTACACTTGTAAAGTCCTTCATCTGATTTTGAAACTCCGTGGATGGTCATGTTTCCTGTGGAGCTTCTACAGATGTGACCTCCATCTTTGTAGAAATCAGCTGTAAAGTTGGAGGAAGCAGTTTTGTTTCTGCAGCTCAGAGTCACAGTTTCCTCCATTAACACAGGAACAGCAGGACTCTCCAGGATCACAGGACCATCTGAAATTACAAGCATTTGACATTTATTTAATATAATGAATTAAATAGGAAGCAATATTAGATTATACTCAATATTTATCAAACACTGTTGTTCTTTCTTTATTTTTCTTCAAACGTACTAGTGACACAAATGTTGATAATGTTACTTCTTATTCCTCCTTCAGTCTCATACCAGTACTCTCCACTGTCGTCTGTATAAAGAGTTTTCATCTTGCAGGATGATCCTGTTGGTGTCTTCACGTTAGTTCTGTTACATGATTTTATTTTCCCTTTAAATTTATGCACAACTTCACAATAATCGACTCCTTCACAGTAAAATGTTACTGATTCATATTCAAAGAACTGCAATCTGTTTGGAACAACACGAAGAGAAACTGCATCTGAAACAAAGTATAAAGAAAGAGTCAGTTTAGAATTTTATTACTAAAACTGCTGCACTATACTGCCGCAATGACAGAGTAAAAGGACGTTTTTTTTTAAGTGTATCATAATTCATGATAATTAATCATCACAGGACACGTTACACTAAAATCACAAAAGAACAAGAAACAACAACTTTTCTTCTGAATTGCTCTTTCCTCCAAAATGTTTAATAATTTTTATATAGGTGAGAAAATAGCATGCACGCACCAATTTTCTGATCCTGTACACCAAGCAGAATCACAATGGTCATCACTGAAGAGACACAACAAAGTTTCATATTTTCTTTTTGACTTTTAAAGCTACGAGTGAACGTATCATCACATCTTATAACTGAAAAAATGGATTTGGTTACTGTATCTTTAGGTAAAACGAAAAATGTCATACGGTGAAGTGGAAATGAGAAAGTACTCACACAGCCTAATGCACAGAGCTCTGACGTCCATGTTGTCTTGCTGCCGGCTAAAGACTGCAGAGTAAACTGAAGTGTAACAGCAATGAGCAGAGGTATCTTCTTGCTAATAAATAAATTTTAACATTAAATATTTCTAGGACGTTGCAACACAGTAATCCAGAGAAGCTGAGTGGCTTCTGTGTCAAGTCAAGCCTCCCTGTTTCAGTTCACTGTCAGTGGGCGGAACATGAAACCAGTTCAGACTCTTTTTGGTGCAACTTGTAGGCTGGTTTCCTATGTTCACATTCTCAGTTTTGGTGTAGTATGTGCGTCACTAGGAACTTGTTCTTGTTTTTAATAAGACGGCAATTTTTTTTTTTTGTTATTTTCTGATTTCTCTATTGTAAAGGCGACACTGAGTATCAGTGTGATTACTTGTAAAAATAAAGGTTAAATATATAAAATGCTGAGATATATCACAGAATTAGTGAACATTTTAAACCTCTTCTGGTGATACTCAGGGCACTCGGCGAATCACCGAAGTTACTGAAGCTCTTTCAGCCAAAAGACAGATAAGACAGACAGCATGAAGTAATGCATTCTGCTATTTAAACATAGTTCATGTATGCATGAATTATGTACACAGTAATGAGCAGTTGAACAACTACCTAATGAAGTGACTGACAAGCAAAAAAAATAAAAAAAATAAAAAAAAATCCAATGTTGTAATAATTTTCTGTGGAGCTGGAGTGAACACTGTAGGTTGCAATTTTATATAATATTAAATGCTATAAAATGTAATAATAGTAACCAGGTTGCTCAATGAGACAAGATGATGATAGACTCTTCAAAAGGCTACCAACTCTAAATGACTGGAACGAAAATGACTAGATAAATTGGAATCAGAGAAATGCTTCAGGGTCAAAAAGTTTGAATGCCTCGGCAAAACACTAGAAAACAAACCAGGAACTGAGAACTAGAGTTACTAGAACACGGAGGGAAGAAACACAGCATAGTGAGAGTATGACATGACAACTAACTGAGAGAAACACAGGGCTTTAAAAGCACATGCAGGATAATGGGAGGAAGGGAAACAGGTGGAACACCGCTGGGACAAATCAGACCTAACAAGACAATAGAAGCAACGCAGAATACATAGACAAAGGACACGGACTATCAAAGTAAAACAGGAAGCATGACACATATGAAAAGACACAGATTCAGAAACACGGGCTTCACACTGAGACATGACTGACTCTGGAACACAGGGAACATACGCACAAGGGTGACTAGACATGGGACGTGGAACCAGGACAGGCACAGAGAAAACATGGGAACCGAGGCTAAACAAAGGCTAAGAATAATAAATAATAATAAATACAAAGGAAGGAACTAAGATCACTAAACACAAAGAAGGGATAAACAAAACCAGGAATAAATAGGAATAAAAGTCTTCAGCTAATCCAAAATGCTGCAGCAAGAGTACTGACAGGGACTAGAAAGAGAGAGCATATTTCTCCTGTTTTGGCTTCCCTTCATTGGCTTCCTGTTAAATCCAGAATTGAATTCAAAATCCTGCTCCTCACATACAAGGTCTTAAATAATCAGACCCCATCTTATCTTAATGACCTTGTAGTACCATATCACCCTATTAGAGCACTTCGCTCTCGCTCTGCAGGCCTACTTGTTGTTCCTGAGTATTTAAAAGTAGAATGGGAGGGAGAGCCTTCAGTTTTCAGGCCCCTCTTCTGTGGAACCAGCTTCCAGTTTGGATTCGGGAGACAGACACTATCTCTACTTTCAAGATTAGGCTTAAAACTTTCCTTTTTGCTAAAGCATATAGTAATGCTGGACCAGGTGACCCTGAATCCTCCCTTAGTTATGCTGCAATAGACGTAGGCTGCCGGGGATTCCCATGATACATTGAGTTTTTCCTTTCCAGTCACCTTTCTCACTCACTATGTGTTAATAGACCTCTCTGCATCAAATCATATCTGTTATTAATCTCTGTCTCTCGTCCACAGCATGTCTTTATCCTGTTTTCCTTCTTTCACCCCAACCGGTCGCAGCAGATGGCCGCCTCTCCCTGAGCCTGGTTCTGCCGGAGGTTTCTTCCTGTTAAAAGGGAGTTTTTCCTTCCCACTGTCGCCAAAGTGCTTGCTCATAGGGGTCATATGATTGTTGGGTTTTCTCTGTATTTATTATTGTGCGATCTACTGTACAATATAAAGCGCCTTGAGGCGACTTTTGTTGTGATTTGGAGCTATATAAATAAAATTGAATTGAATTGAATTGAATTGAATTAAGTGCATAGCACTTACATAAATTGCAAAAAAGTGCAATAAACTGGAGCCTGGCCTGGACCCTGTGGCTCGCTCGGGCCACTTCGGGGGTGGGGTACCTGCAGTATGTTGCAATACCAAGAGTAGCCACTAGATTGCAGGAGAGGAAAGTTTATCCTTCATTACATAATAATGAGTGCTCTTCCACAGACTGTCAATCATCAACAAAGTAGCTAAAGAAACTGCATTAGTATTGTATTACTTAACACTTTTGTTAAATAATACATGTTCATATGTGTTCATATTTAACTAATGCTGGTACATCAGTACAGCCATAACTGTTTACATAAACACTTCACATGTATACTTTATTTTATATAGTTTATACATAACAAAGAAAAGAGTTTAAAAAAATCAAGCTGTTTCATGCCAGCCTCTACCTAACACGAAGTGCTGAACATTGCTGTGTTGATAATGTATTTTTTGGATTTGAAGCATTTATACTGTGCTTTCTTGTCCACATTTATTTGTTGCCTTGCCCTGTAACACATTCATGTACTGAATTTTTTCTTTTCTATTTCCAAGCAGGAGATTAAGTGGTGAACAGCCTGACAGTAAGACCAGGCTTCGTCCTTCATGGCTGTTGGAGTCAAATTGTTAAATGTTGCCATTATTGTACTTAAATTGTAAGTCTTAGTTCAAACTATGTGATCAAAGACATTCTTCTGTTTCTATTGATTGTGGGGGAGGCTATAGTGTTTAAATATAGGCACATCCTATGTGAGGGTTCTGTTTTCTTATTTAGTGAGGATGTTTTACTTCCTGCCATTTATGACCTTACCTGTGCTTGCGTGTGGTTAGACTGTTAAAGAGGGGTTAAGCCACATACAGGGTAGGAGAGATGACCCTTTTGAGAGCAGGAAGTCACACAGAAAAACCCACATTCACAAACACTCACTCACGTGCACACGCCTACACACACACACACACACACACACATTCTCGCACATGCATACACACACATACAGGGCCTGACACACCACAGGGGGTTTTACGATGGGTGGTGCTTGTATTCACTGTATTCAATAAAAAGACTGCATGGAAGGCTGTTTCTTTGAAGTTGGCTAGGAGACAGGTGAGGAGCGTTCAGCTCCAAGAGCTTGGTTGCGGTCAGCCTTGCCTTGCTAGCAAGTTTACGTTGTTGTCTTTCTTTATTCATGGGTGATGTGTCTCTGAACTAGCAGGCCTGCTGAAGCACAGACCCAACAATGGGCACCATTATGACTTTCTTGTCTCATCATGCTTTGCAGCCCTAGTATTTAAGGATTTCTCTAATACAAGGTTTTACTTACCATCAGCAGTCACTGATGGCAGAGAAAGTTCAGTCTTTAACTCATCACAGTTGATAAATGTACTAAACATGCTAGCAATTATCTTACTTCTCATTCATCTCATAGACAGTAAACCGCATTCCATAAGTCACCAAATGAATGTCAACAGCCAAAACAGAGGAATTAACATTTTTCAAAATCATCTGCCACCACATGAACCAAGCTTTCCAGCTTAGTGGTGTATTTCCTCTCGGTGTGTAATTCGCACATCTCTCTGCAGAGTGGTTCAGTTCTGCAGGGCTTCATAACTGTCTCTTCCATATACAGAATCTTTATTTGTAGCATATTGGCACATACATTGTGAAATGAGAATTGATTTTTAATGTAATTTAATTTTGAATTTAAAATTAATATTAAACCTTTACATATTTACATTTTGTACTTTGTAGTGTCAGGCCCCATGCATAGCAAAGGACAGACTGGACCTTGTTTTGACTCTGGGTTTTAATATTGATTTTATTTGTTCTGAGGATATTTTTAACTCTAATCATTACTGTATTCTTTTTGACTTGTCTTTTCACGAGCCTCTGTCTCCAGTTCGCCGGACGATTATTTTGCACATAGTAAATTCCCCCACAGCAGAGACTTTCACGGATGTCCAAAAGTTGATTCTGTTCATCTGGACGTAGCGTTTTGTGGGAGAACCGTTTCGTCTCTCATCCAAGTGACTTCTTCAGTCTCAGCTGACTGCAGGTTTCCCCAAATCTTATAAACAGTACATTTGCATAATGAATGAAACCAGCCCACTGAAGGAACAATGGGCTGCGAGGTCAGTTCCTTAATCATAATTATGCAAATTCCCATGACCATTGATCAACAACCACTGACCAAAACCCACTGATCAAAGACTATTGATCAATGGCCATGAGTACCATTCACAGAGAGTTGGGGAATGGCTGCAATCACAGTATTGTAAGATGGTGAAATATGTACCCTTAGGCCCCCTCTTCAATTCAGAGATGGTCTTTCCCTTTTCACGTAAATGGCCTCCTTGACTCTGCGCTCAAACCAGCGTTCCTCCCTGTCCAGGATGTGTACATCCTCATCATTGAAAGAGTGTCCACTGGCCTGTAGGTGTAAAAAGATTGCAGAGTCCTGGCCTGACGAGGTAGCTCTTCTGTGTTGTCCCATCCGCTTTGCCAGATTGAGCATGGATCAAGACTTTCTCGGATGCTTTCAATTTAAATCTATTCCTTCATAATGATGTTGATTTCTTAACAGATCTTTGTAATAAGCTCTGTCTTTCCATTTTGAATGAAATATGTTTGGTTAAAATGAGACCAGCTTCTGTTTCTAAGTCCTCAAACTGGCTTAATGGCAGTATTCGCTGCTTAAAACGTGATTGTCGTAAAGCTGAGCGATTGTGGAAGAAAACTCATTTAAATGTTCATCTCCTTTACTTAAAGGCTCTGGTAGTTTCTTTTAACAATGCAAATAGAGATGCGAGGGCTGCATATTTTTCTCACCTGGTTGCAAAGAGCAGAGCTAATCCTAAGGTGTTATTTGACACCATTACCGATATTATTACTCCTGTTCCACCTGCTTTATAGATAAAATTAGTAATTTAAGAAAAAAACATTCTCCATCAGCATCTGCTTTGTCAGTTCCTACTCCAGCTTTTAAAACATTTTCTACTAACTTCACTGCCCGAGCTGGTAAAAACAGTTAACTCAATGAAAGCATCCTCCTGTACACTTGACATTTTACCTACATCGTTATTCAAAAATGTCTTCCAGACTATTGGTCCCTGTCTGCTCACCTTAATTAACACCTCACTGCCATCTGGTAAATTCCCTGCCTATTTTAAAAATGCTGCCATACACCCCCTTTTTAAAAAAAACCCAAGTAAGACCCTTCTCTTACTAGCAGTTACAGGCCAGTTTCAAAACTACCGCTTACTGCTAAGATTTTAGAAAAGGTTGTGGCTAAGCAACTCACAGCAGTTTTAGAGAAACATAATATTCTTAACAAATTTCAGTCTGGCTTTCGTAGAACCCATTCTACTGAAACAGCCCTTCTTAGGGTCTCCAGCGACATTTTGATGCAAAACGATGCAGGAAAATGTTCTGTTCTGCTGATGTTTGATCTCACATCGGTCTTTGACACCGTTAACCATCACATCCTACTTTAAAGGCTGAAATACTGAGTTGGTGTAACTGGATCTGTCTTAGAGTGGTTCTTTTCATATCTGTATGAACGTTACTTTTTTGTGGCAGTTTCTAAGTACAGGTCATCCTTCATGTCCCTGTCCTATGGTGCCACAAGTCTCTGTGCTGGGGCCCTTATTGTTCTTAATATATCTACTTCCCCTCCAGCATATTTTGAGCCCCTTTGAGGACATTTGCTACCACTGCTATGCTGACGATATTGAGTTATACATTTCTTTCAAGTCCCAAGATGTTTCTAAGCTGCAGATTTTGAATGAGTGCTTAGAATCCGTTAAAGTTTGGATGGCTGACAACTTCCTCCAGCTTAACGAAGGAAAGACTAAAGTCCTTGTATGTGCTCCTGACAGACATGTACCTAAGATAATGAATGCTCTTGGTCCTCTTGCAACATTTGTGAAATCATCTATCAGGAAACTACAGGTAATTTTTCACCCGGCTCTCACTTTGGATGTTTCACGTCAAATCTTTGGTTCGGTCCTGCTTTTATCACTTAAGAAACATTTTCAAATTAAAGCCCATTATATCTCGCACTGAACTGGAGATTGTCATTCATGCTTTAGTTTCATCAAGACTGTAATTCACTGTTTACATGTTTAAACAAAAACTCCCTGGAGCGCTGCAACAAGACTTCTGACCAAAACATCGAAGTACTCACATGTTACACAGTTGCTAATACAGCTGGATTGGCTCCCCGTCGAATTCAGAGTCCACTTCAAGATTCTGGTACTGACTTACAGAGCGCTTCATGGTCAAGCTCCTGCCTACATCATCGAACTTCAACAGCCTAATGTTCCTAGCAAGTCTCTTATGTCATGTGACCGGGGTCTACTTGTCATTCATCATACAAAGCTGAGAACTAAGGGAGACAGAGCTTTTGCCACTGTGGCTCCCAGAATGTGGAACTCTCACCCACTGAGCATAAGATAAGAAAAAGAACAGGACACAGAACAGAAAACACAATTTTTACATATTTTCATCATGGAAAATAGTTACCAAAGCAGAGTACAGTGCAATTGTTAAAATTAGCATACAGATAGTGTGCAAACAGAGCAGGATACTTGCAAGTTGTTTACTTCCCTAGTTTGGTGATTTAGTTCCCTAGTTGTGATTTTAAAAAATGAGTAATTACATGAAGGCTCGTTTTTATCCTCATAATGATATTTGGTCTGATATAATTATAAATGTTTAAGTAGAAAAGAGCTCCACCTCTCAGCATCTTAATCATGTCATCATCTCACGTCTCATAACCTAAAAACAAAAGAAAATAAAATGGCTTGTTTTTTTACTCTACTGAACAGTTTCTGCTGCAGTGTGAAACAAGCCACCAGTTATTCGGTCTGTGCACCAGACCACACATAGAGACATACTCGGTAGTAAACTTTGCAGGTGTATTTCACTGTTTACCACAAACTTGGTTCATCTGTTTTGGAAAACAAAGCGATGCAACACATTCACATCAGCGTTGACCACAGTGAGTACCTGTTGTTTAGAAGAAATGAGCTGCAGCAGCTTTTTTCTTTTGAACAGCATTCATGCACAAGCAGAATGAGCAGATGCAACAAGTGGTTTAATTTAAAAGTCTACATAACAGACAGAAGCGTTTGTTAGTATGTGAACCTTATTGGTACTTATAGATCTTTTAGTTGATTTATATGCCCAGCAGACAATGTACAGCTTGTTCAATTGCAATAACAATATGTGATAAATGTCTTCACTTTCACTCAGATGTGATTTTGTCTTCATTCCGCTCTTTTTTGTGACCTGTTAGATTTAAAAGAAATACAAAACAAAACATTTGTTTATTTTCTTTAACGGATAGAAAAGACGCTATTGTTTGTATTACACACCAAAATAAATTTCACCTTTGAGTTTAGTCTCACCCGGGCGTGAGGTGTAGTAAATGGCTCTAGTATATAGCATGTCATCCTCTAATGGAAAGATACAGCCGGAGTGAGAGGACAGACGACCACAGTAACATCAGTGATGATGAAAAATATTTGCTATTTACTATATTTATTAGGTATAATTAGAAATCTTAGGAAAATCTGACAATCAGAAGAAAATTATGTCACTCTTATATCAGAGCATTATTTTTCTGTAGCTTCATCTTAATGACATAAATATCAGCTGCTCTAAACAGCTTCTTGGGTTTCATCCTACATTTCATTAGCGTAGCTAGTGAAGTTTTAGTGTTGCTTTCTTCACATTACAGAATTGAGAAATAAAAAATTATACTGCACAAAATATACACAAAGTATATTGCACAATATTTTTTTCAATACTGAAACTTTTAAAAGGGTTTTGGGATATTTTTCTTTTGAGCCACTCTTGCTTTTAAAGAGCTTCATTATTTTAATTAGTTTTATTCAAAAATTTGAGTGAATGTTTCATTCTAAATAATGTGTACACATTTAACAAAGGTGTAGGAAAAAACAAGACAAAAAAGCAGACTTTTTTGTGTTTTGTTTTCATTTGTTTAAAATGTTTTAGTTTATTTATAAATACATGTACAAATTATAAATGTATTTATTTTTCTGGTATTATTACTGAAAAGGGAAAAAAGAGGCCTGATTAAATATCTTTCCTCTTCCCGTTATAATATAACATTGTGTTTCTTTTTCCAAATATAATAAGAATTAACAGTAACAACATTTGTGTTCTGACTCGGTTTCATTCTCGGCTGAGTCTGAGTGAAAGCACATCATTCACACACAAAAGCATCTTCATTATACAAAATAAATAAATAACAACTGGGATTTTTCAACATTAAGCAACGAATAAATGTAGCACATTTTTCAGTAAACAATATTTATGGTGCAATGATTCTAGATCAGTTTTGGTAAATAGCATGATGTGAGCGTGCAAAAAGCAAAAGCAATTGAAACAAAGTTTTAGTGTACAAAATATTACCTTTACTTCTGCACCAGCAATCGTTGCCTAAGTACATTCCAAGTAACAGCACCAGAGCGTTCAATAAAGTAAAGCCAAGCATCCAATTGAGGTCATCAGAAGGGAAAAGGCTCGCCTCTTTGAAACAGTGTGGATTAAATGTTGAATGTAAAAAAAAAGTTAAAAGAGAAAAGGAAGATAAAATACCTGAAGATTATAGAAGCTTATTCATCTATTATTTGCTAATGTGATTAATTTACTTATATCAGCCATTACCACAAAAATGTATTTTATTACTAACATCTCTAATTTGTATTTGACTGATGAAAGAAATAAAATGCTAAATAGAGGTTTTAATGGCAGGTACTCACCAACTCTCTGATCCTGAACAACCAGCAGATTCATAATCATAATGGTCCTCACTGAAGACATAAAAGAGTTGGTGGCTCTTACAGGTACAAATAAAACATTTTGTTCCATATCATAACTTGCCCACTAGGCTATGGGCTAGTTCGTTTTAAAGTAAAAAGAAAACTAAATCATCACATTTTGGAATTTATAACTTTAACGTTTTTGTAATGTGGAATAAAGCTATGTGCCAAAGTTGACATCTCATAACCGTTTCATAAAAATGCAATCCTTTCTCTTAAAGCTATTCTTTTTTTCAAATATAATTTCTAAATCGAAATTGAGAAATTACTCACACAGTCTGATGCCGAGAGCTCTGACATCCATGCTGTTTTGCTGCAAACTGAAGACTGAGGTGTTACAGCAGTGAGCACGGGTGTTTTCCTGCTGCTCAAACTGTTATAATATCAAATGCAACTTCATGCAATTCAACAAAGTAGTTTTATGAAAGTAGTTTCCAGTGAGACCGATTTGGTCTTGTGACAAGTCAAGCCCCAGTCATAGTGAAGTTCACTATTAATGGGTGTAACAAGTAACCACTTCAGACTTTTGCTGCATTTGACATTTTAAAGCAGGCTGGTTCATGTTTCCCACGCTTGCATTGTTACTTTGATGTTCATCACTAGCTTAAAATGACTTAACTGAAGGTATAGTAGTGTCATTAAAGAACAACAAGATAAACTTAAATCTTGTTCATAGCTTACAGTATGTAAACTATACAGAGTATAAACTATGTACCAAATTCATATTTAATAAGATATTTCAACACATGAATAAATAAATGATAAAAATGAACACAGTTTTCTTGGTGGCACAAGAGAAACATTAAGGAAGCATATGAGAACCATCAATAGTTACAATCTTTAAAAAAAATCTGTTTAATATATGATGCGATATTTCACATAATAAGTGAAATATCTCAGTTAACCCTTTTAAACCTCTTCTGGAACTTGCCAATCATTTTTGGCCACAAATCAATAAGCATGGCTATATAAGTTCATTCCATTCTCCCTGAGTACTTAAAGCGCCCTATACAACATGCCACATTCACCCCATCAGATAAGCACTTTCTTCTGAACTGAATGCTTACTGACTACATTCATACTCCAATGGGTGCATTGGAGAGCAACTTGAGGTTAGTATCCTACCCAAGGATACCATGGATCGAACTACTAACCTTCCGGTCAGTAGGTGACCTCCTCTACCTCCTGAGCTACAGCCACCCTACTTTTTCAACTTAAAGATAGTTGAAAAAGTGTCAGGAAGAACACCTGCATAAGATTTCTTATACTAAGGGCAATAAGTATTAAAAACATCACATGTAGCCACACATTTGATCGTTGAGTTCTTTGTTTACTGACGAGTGGGTTACTGTAGGTGTACTGCAGGATGATGCTCTGTGATAAAAGAAAGAGTTTTCCATGGTGTGTGGAGTGAGGACCCAAATGCAGACAGAACCAACAGGGGGGAAATGAACTTAATAGAAAGTGAGCCAATATTTTTGGCTGATTGTGAAATGCATAATAAAAGCAAAATATAATGTGGGCACTGAAACCTACACTGGGAAAACATACTAGAAACTTGCAGCTTGCAGAAATAAGGGCAGGTGTACAGATGTTCTGACAAAGGACAAAGGAAAACGGACAGGAGAAGAAAAACTGAACATTATATTAATAGACAAGAGACTACGCACACAGCCTGACCACAGAAGACAATAGCACACTCAGAAAGATAGACATGACAGAGCTGAAAGAGAGGGAATGAGAGACACAGGAACAGACAGACACTGAGACCAAGAGCTTGATATCAATACAAAGAGAGAGACAGAAACAGAAAGAGACCAAATAAACACAGAGACATGACCGGGGAAACAGATAGTCTTGTGGCCATCTTTATTTACATTTATAGAAAGTTGATTGACTTTCAGTGCAACCGAACCGCCGAGAGTAAAGGTGCCCATGAACCATTGACAAAGTACACATAAGCAGACCACCCCGGTCAGGGCTTCGCCAGACACGAAGGCCAAGCCGGGGGGTGGAGGCAGCAGTCTGCAGACGCCAAACTGGCCCGTGCAGGACGCTGGATCCGAAGTGATCGGCCTCTCAAGGTCAGCCCGGGAACCGCGAGGCAGACTGCCAGGGAGCGCAGCACACCAAGCTGCCAAGTAGTATCCCGCTGGTCGCATAGGCCTACGACATGCGGACAATGTCAGACACTACGGGCTGGAGCACTCTCACTCACCACAGTGAGGTCCGACTGGCATGTAAGCCGGCGAAGCGGGCAGCGCGCCAGGGGAGCACAGCCTACAGTAGCAGGTCAAGCTAGGGATGAGACCTGTCCATCCACAGAGCCGAAGCTGCCCCGTGCTGTCGACAGACAGGGAGGGGGGCTGGAAGCCTGCTGAAGTGGAGGGCTGAGCAAGGCAATGACCCAAAGGTCCACCCCCAGCACCGTCACTATGTGCTGTCCGCAGACAGATGAGCCTCAAGAGTGAACTTGAACAAGACACTCGAGGTCAGTCATAAAGTCCCAGCTCACTGAGCAGGCCTGTGCTGGCCGTGTAAGCCTGTGACACACAGGCAATGGACCAAACAGGGAGCCAGCGTTGCAGGCTGAAGAGCTCTCACTCACTGGCTGAAGAGTCAGACACAGCGAGGTCTGACAAGCGTGTACGGCACGCTGAAGGCCAAGCAGGGACTTAACCCGCAGGTCTGCCCCAGGGCCAAGCGGCTGCTAGCGCTGTCCATAGACAGGGGAGCAGCAAGAGTGAACTCGAGGATGAGACACTCGTGCACAGCCGGTGCCGCAGGCTGCAACACACACACTCGCAGGTTGAAGTATCAGACACATCGAGGCGCATAAACCTGCGAAGCTCTGGCAAGACACCAGGCAAAAACAGCCTGCAGCTGCAGCAGCAGCAGTAGCAGCATTAGCTCAAGCTGCAGTCTGAGCTGAGAAGCCGCACTGCTTGAGCAAAGACAGGAACCCCGCTGGTCGTGTGAACTGCGCACTGCGGGCAACACGCCAGACAGAAAACTGGCTACACTAGGCTGGAGAATTCAGCCTAGTGTAGCCAGGCTGGCGAACGCGGGCAATACGCCAGGAGAGCACACCCTACCAAGCCACTCGAGCACAGCAGCTGGCTATCGCCATGACAGAAACCCACAATATGCAGACGACGCTCCAGACGGCGAGTCGGACTCGCAGCTGCTCTGCTGTATGTTGGTACAGGGCATTGAAGATGATAACAGTGGGTGGATTACATTCTTAAACTTAGTTACAGTGCTTTCGGAAAGACATCTACTGTGATAAAGTCTACTCTCCACTGCTGTGTAATCAATTATTGTAAATGTAAATGTTATCAGGAAATGATCAGACAGCAGAGGGTTTTCAGGAAACACTGTTAAATGTTCAGTTTCTATGCCATATGTTAAAACAAGATCTAGAGTGTGATTAAAGTGGTGGGTGGGTTCTTTTACATTTTGAGAGAAGCCAATTGAGTCTAATAACAGATTAAATGCCATGTTGAGGCTGTCATTTTTAGCATCTACGTGGATGTTAAAATCACCCACAATAATTATTTTATCTGAGCTGAGCACTAAATCAGATAAAAAGTCTGAGAAATCAGAGAGAAACTCTGTGTAAGGCCCAGGTGGACGATAGATGATAACAAGTAAGACTGGTTTCTGAGTTTTACAGCTGGGGTGGACGAGGCTAAGCATCAGGCTTTCAAATGAATTAAAAGTCTGTCTTGGTCTTTCGTTAATTAATAGACTGGTGTGGAAAATTGCTGCCACACCGCCCCCTCGGCCTGTGCTTCGAGGTTTCTGGTAGTTAGAATGACTCGGGGGTGTTGATTCATTTAAACTAACATAATCATCCTGCTGCAACCAGGTTTCTGTAAGGCAGAGTAAATCGATTTGTTGATCAATTATTAAGTCATGTACTAACAGAGACCTAATATTGATAATCCACATTTCACTGTTTTACTCTTTGGTTCAGATGTGGATACTGTATTGTTCTTCCGTTGTGATTTTTTATGTTTAAGTTGTTTATTGCTGGTTTTTAGTTTGTTTTTTGTCTGTTTGGGAGCTGACACAGTCTCTATGGAGATGGGTTTTTGGGGGGTAGCAGGAGGAGAGAAGCTGCAGAGAGGCGTGTAAGACTGCAACTCTGCTTCCTGGTCCCAACTCTGGATAGTCATATTTTGGGGGGGTTTAATAAATTCGTCCATATTTCTAGAAATGAGAGCTGCTCCATCCAAAGTGGGATGGATGCCGTCTCTCCTAACAAGACCAGGTTTCCTCCAGAAGGTTTGCCAATTATCTATGAAGCCCACATCGTTTCTGGGACACCACTCAGACAGCCAGCAATTTAAGGAGAACATGCGGCTAAACATGTCACTCCTGGTCTGATTGGGGAGGGGAACAGAGAAAACTACAGAGTCCGACATTGTTTTGGCAAAATTACACAACGATTCAATATTGATTTTAGTGACCTCCGATTGGCATAACCGGGTGTCATTACTGCCAACGTGAATTATGATTTTACTGAATTTACATTTACCCTTAGCCAGCAGTTTTAAATTTCCTTCAATGTCGCCTGCTCCGGCCCCTGGAAGACAATTGACTATGGTTGCCGGTATCTCTAGCTTCACATGTCTGAGAACAGAATCACCAATTACCAGAGTTTGACCCCCGGCGGGTGTGTCGCCGAGTGGGGAAAAACGGTTAGACACATGAACAGGTTGGTGGTGTACCTGGGGCTTCTGTTTGGTAAATGGTAAATGGACTGATTCTTATACATGCATACAACATGCCTCATTCACCCATTCATAACCACTCATGCAAGCACTTCTAAACTCAAGTGCAAATTATAACTACATTCACACACACATTCACACTCCGATGAATGCATCGGAGGGCAATTTGGGGTTAGTATCTTGCCCAAGGACACATGACATGCAGACTGGGGAAGCCTAGGATCGAACCACCAACCTTCCGATCAGTAGCTGATCTGCTCTACCACCCCTGTTTAGGGGTGGCTGTTCTTAACTGTTAAGTCTGATAAGATTCTGTGTGCACTTGTGTACCATGAGATGAGAGGAAGCAGCGTCAACGTTATAATTTCCATTATAGCTTTAGGAAGTAGACTGCTCTGTTTCTTAAAAGTGCAAGACTTCACACCTTTAAATGTTCTTCTGAGACATGACCTGTTGCAAGTTCCTGTTCCTATCATTTAGCGAGACGCTCACTTCTGCTTTTCTGCATACCTCATACACACAGTTTAAGTTCATTGAAAGGTCATATGTCTATGTATGGTATAGATGGAAACACACACACACACACACACATAACGACACACACAGAATACAGACACTGGTGATGTTGATATCCACTGATATGCCTGCTTAAGAATGTCACATGTATTTGTAATTGCATGTTCATGAATGATTGCTTGCTGACAATAAAAAAGGGCTGTAGCGAAGGAATCAGTCGAAGTTGGCTAAGGACAGGTGAAGGCCTGGGCTGACTTCCCTCGCGAGCTACAAACTCAGAGAGTACCTTCTTGCCTTGTTTGTCATGCAGTTAGTGGTCTCGTGTTCCAGCGGGATTTTTTAGGCTTTCATAAAACCATCCATCCATCCATCCATCCATCTATCTTCATCCGCTTTATCCGGGGCCGGGTCGCGGGGGCAGCAGCCTAAGCAGAGAAGCCCAGACCTCCCTCTCCCCAGCCACCTCCTCCAGCTTGTCCGGGGGAACACCAAGGCGTTCCCAGGCCAGCCGAGAGATGTAATCTCTCCAGCGTGTCCTGGGTCTGCCCCGGGGCCTGCTCCCGGTGGGACATGGCCGGAACACCTCACCCAGGAGGCGCCCAGGAGGCATCCTTGTCAGATGCCCGAACCACCTCAGCTGGCTCCTTTCAATGTGGAGGAGCAGCGGCTCTACTCTGAGCCCCTCCCGGATGGCTGAACTTCTCACCCTATCTCTAAGGGAGAGGCCAGCCACCCTTTGGAGAAAGCTCATTTCCGCCGCTTGTTTCCGTGATCTCGTTCTTTCAGTCACTGTCCACAGCTTGTGGCCATAGGTGCGGGTAGGGACGTAGATCGACTGGTAAATTGAGAGCTTCGCTTTTACACTCAGCTCCCTCATCACCACGACGGACCGGTGCAGCGTCCGCATCACTGCAGCCACAGCACCAATCCGTCTGTCGATCTCCGGCTCCATTCTCCCGTCACTCGAGAACAAGACCTTGAGATACTTAAACTCCTCGACTTTGGGCAGGAACTCGTCCCCAACCTGGAGTGGGCACTTCACCCTTTTCCAGCTGAGAACCATGGCCTCGGATTTGGAGGTGCTGATCCTCATTCCTGCTGCTTCACACTCAGCTGCAACCATGCCAGTACGAGCTGGAGGCCACCACCTGATGAAGCCAACAGAACCATGTCATGTCTAATTTTTAGAAATGTACAATTTCTATTTGCATTTCAAGTTATGAAAATGATTCGTTAAACATGTTTGTGGGTTTTACAGTAAAAATATAACTTTTTTCTACTCGGATTTTAATTTTTTTTTGTCTGAATTTAGATCAACTGTGCTAATATAGTACACGAAAATGACAAAATAACTCAAATTTCAGATATTTGAGGTTGTGCTGAAAATAATGATACCAAACAAGGCAAGAAAAACATATTTTAAAGGTGAAATACAGAGGTAAAATCAAAAGTAGTCAAAAACAGCCAATTATACCCTGGACCCCAGAGGGTTAAAAAATGCACTGTAATGTTGTCTCCATAATGCTGCGCTGTTAACTACCCCAGAAATACCTTCAAAAGTTGATGGTAGAGATGGTTTACAATTATTAAGAGTGTTCACCTCATTCCACAAATCTGTCACATTATTACACAGCATTTTCCTGGCCAAAGAATATATCCATTGGACCTCGCATGGAAAACTGCATAGACAGAATCGGAGCAGCTGTCTAAATAACAAAATTAGATTTGTTAAAAGGGTACTGGCAAGGTCCTCTCAGTAGTAGGGTCTCTGATATTTCAGCTTTTGTTACTCCAGAACATTTTGTGCAGTACACAGTAATTGCATTTGGTATGCGAAATGCACCAGCCACTTTCCAACGGCTTATGAACTCTGTGTTAGCAGGCATTTGCCAAAGCAGTAGTGGCATACCTCAGCAAGTAAGTGGGACACAGCTGGGTGTGCACCGTGAATGCGAAGGTGGGGGCTGTCCTGGGCTACCCTGTGCCTACAACAAGACAGGAGCTCAGGGGATTCTTGGGTCTAATGAGCTACTATAGATATTTCTGCCTGAATTTTTTGACAGTAGTGGCTCCTGTGAATCATTTCTGCAGTCCAAAGGAACCCTTCATATTAACTGCAAAGTGTCAACATGCATTTGACTGTGCCAAGTCTCTCCTTTGCAGTGCCCTTTGCTCTGGACTTCAGCAAGGACTTCAAGCTTGAAGTGGATGCAAGCGCTATTGGCGCTGGGGCAATACTGCTACAGGATGGAGAATTGCATCAGTCACCCAGTGTCCTACTTCTCAGCTATGTTTAAGCCTCACCAACTTAACTACTCCACGATTGAGAAAGAATTACCCATGTTGCTTGCATTTCAGCATTTTGACGTTTACGTTACACAACTCCTGTTATGGTATATAGCGACCATAACCCTTTGCTATTTCTAAAGAACATGTATAACCATAACCAGAGACTGATGAGGTGGGATTTGCTGGCTCAAGAATACAATCTAGACATCAGACACAAGAGGTGTGTGGATAATGAGATAGCTGATGCATGGAGTGTTGACCTCCCACTGAACAGTAAAATGTAATAAAATGAAATAAAAAGACTGTCATAGAGAGGCAGAATTTCTCAGAAGTAAATATGGGCTAAGATGGAGGCTGTTTCTACTGATCGTGGAAAAACTTCAGAAAAAAAGTGCAAAGACTTTGAGTTCTCCTTCAGTAACGTCTTCTCGGTGGGTTGTTCTTACTTTTAGGTGGAGGAGGACTGATCGCTGCTATTGCTGCAGTGGGTTTCTTCATCCTGCTGATCCTGGGTGGAGGAGGTGGGTACTAGCTTAGACAGAGGTCAGTCTCTGACAGAGCATTTTTATCAGAGCTTTACAGTTTCTGTTGTTCCGTCACTGCCATGAAGTTTGTTAAACTTGTGATATTCAGTTGTGTTTTGTTTTAAACAGAGTGATATGGGCAGAAATCTGTGCCATCAGAAACTGAATTTGAATAAGTTAAATTTGAATTTGAATTGCTCGGATTGAATCTGAATTGTAACTTGAATAAATGCTTTTGAAAACTGAATTTGAATTAGTCTAAATTGAAATTGAATTTTATATTTTGAAAATGAATTCATTTGCTTTGAAACTGCATTTTATCCTTTAAAAATTCAGCTCTCGAATAATTTCAGTTTCACTTCTCACCATTCAATTTCAGTTCCAAAATTCAGTTTTTTGGGACTTACATCCGGTTCCGGTTCAAGCGCAGATTAATAGAACTACGTTTTGCTAGCGGACCGAAAGTGTTACTGACGGGAATCTACAGCATCTTGAGCTGAATTAAGACTTCAGAAGTCATTCGTCATGTCGAATGACCAGCGGATAAACTCTCAAGTTGGTAACAAATGTATTACATGTATAAGAACAAGCGTCATGTTAACAAATGATAGCTGTACAGTAACTTTTATGCTTATTGTAGCTGTTTGCTAAAAACGCTAATTTAGCGTAGTTTGCCCTGAATTCAGCTTTGACAAACAAATATGATCGACTGTTTCTAGTAGAAATCCAAAGTTGTCATCTTGTACCCTGTCAGAGCCCTGTATGCTTGCAGAGACCCCTACAGTAGGGAAACATGCAAAACGGTGTTCAAACCTTTGTATTTGAGCTTTATTTATGTCTTACACAGCATCCCAACTCTTTAGCTAACTTAATAACTGGATCACCTCCGTTTGAAGTGATATAACATGATATACAACTATCACTGTGTTTAACTACCATGATAATTCTTAGGGTACTGAGTGCATGCTTAATTAGATTCTTTTTTTAAAAAAAAACATACTGCTCCATTGCTATGTTTGACAGGCTGAAGTTGTCATGTCACCTCCTAAATCGACCATCTTTTGCAGGTGTGTTGTGCCAGAAATGGAGTGTCCACTAAAGACTGAAGATACTGAATCTCTACGCCTTGCCATTGATCCCTCCTGTGCCTTCATCTAGACAAGAGACATCAACTTAACCACTCTCACATGCTCTGTACCTACATCACCTTCCCTGACAGTCGTAGCTTGGCTCATCTGAGGCTGAAATTATAAGAATGTGTTATTTTGCAAAGTGCTCTCTAGGGTTCCTAAATAAAATATGGCATTGAGGTCATTTCTTTTGAATTAATCCCTTCTTCTGAAATATAAGAACCTCTCCTGGTTTTATTGGCACTTTCTGTTCCACTCCCAACCTCAAATAGATGCTGACACAGTAACATGGAAGAGGGAAAGAAGTTGGAAAGGACTACTACAAATAAACCCAATGCCTAACAATGAAAAATGTAAAATAAGAACAATAATAATAATAAAGATAAAAGATGAAGTAACAAGTTTTTAGTTTTTTGTTTATTCCAAATGATCATCAAGATGTCTGTGACATGTGATGACAAACACAATAATGGAAGGCCTTAGTCAAACTCATATATTTTTGCATATGCTGAACAGGCAGTCAGACATGCTGTAACTGTGGGGTAGAAAACTGCATGAACACCATATGGCAGTCTGGTGCCGTATGGTGTCATATTCCATATGACAGGTTTTGGTTGAACTTCATGAAGACTCTGAAGTTTCTCTTCTCTTCTGGCAGGACAGGAATGTGGCCTTGTCCTGTGAGCCACCGTAAGGATGTACTTGGAGTAGAACTGGACTGTCACCGGCCTCAGGCTCTTCACCTTTTCAAAGACAAAGCAGTCATTTAGATAAAATATTAGATATTGTTTACCTGTAAATGCACAAAGAGAATTTAGAAATGTAATTATTGTCAAGAGTGAACAAGCACTGATAGTGTAATCTACAGCTGTGGCCAAACGTTTAGAGAATGAGAAGTGTTGTTTATTTACAAAGTTTGCTGTTTCAGTGATAGTTGTATATCATATTATATCACTTTAAACAGGTGATCCAGTAATGCTGCACTAATGAATTAGACTAACTATTCACTTTAGCTAAAGTTATTAAGTTAGCTAAAGAGTTGGGATGCTGTGTAAGACATAAATAAAGCTCAAATACAGAGGTTTGGACACTGTTTTGCATGTTTCCCTACTGTAGGGGTCTCTGCAAGCATACAGGGCTCTGAGAGGGTACAAGATGACAACTTTGGATTTCTACTAGAAACAGTCGATCATATTTGTTTGTCAAAGCTGAATCCAGGGCAAACTACGCTAAATTAGCGTTTTTAGCTAGCAGCTACAATAAGCATAAAAGTTACTGTACAGCTATCATTTGTTAACATGACGCTTGTTCTTATACATGTAATACATTTATTACCAACCTGAGAGTTTATCCGCTGGTCATTCGACATGACGAATGACTTCTGAAGTCTTAATTCAGCTCAAGAAGCTGTAGATTCCCGTCAGTAACACTTTCAGTCCGCTGGCAAAATGTAGTTCTATTAATCTGCGCTTGAACCGGAACCGGATGTAAGTTCCAAAAAACTGAATTTTGGAACTGAAATTGAATGGTGAGAAGTGAAACTGAAATTATTTGAGAGCTGAATTTTTAAAGGATAAAATGCAGTTTCAAAGCAAATGAATTCATTTTCAAAATATAAAATTCAATTTCAATTTAGTGATGATCATTTTCAAACCATAAATTCAATTTCAAATTAGACTAATTCAAATTCAGTTTTCAAAAGCATTTATTCAAGTTACAATTCAGATTCAATCCGAGCAATTCAAATTCAAATTTAACTTATTCAGATTCAGTTTCTGATGGCACAGATTTCTGCCCATAGGAGTGAATCCTGCTCACACACCAGTGTAGAGGCCTTGATGAAGAGAGCCTCAGCATGTGGAAACCAACAGCTGGACACAAAGAGTCAGAAGAAGAGATCCCTGAAGCTGCTGAAGAGAAGACCTGAAATTTTTTTCTTCAGCAGAAGTTTGGATTTCAGCTTGAATCTCAACACCAGTCACTAATTTGAAGCTGTGAGCTAATGTCAGAGTTGGGAATTGAAGGAAGGACACACAGAGCCTGATCTGATCAGAAAGACCTCTGACTATTGTCTTTTGAGGTCAGAAGCTCTGCAGCCGACCTGGGGCTAAAAGCCAGTTCATCTGAAGACCTCAGAGGCTGAACACGCAGAGCTCCAGCTGTGCTGCACCCTTTCAGTGCAATGCCAGAGCTGGACACTAGAGGTCACCATTTGATTTCTTTGTTAAACCAGTAAACACACTGACACTAGCTGTGTTCCAGTTCAGGGTCTGCATCCTTAATCCAGCCTTAATCCTACAGAGAATAAGATGATTTTATAGATAATTAAAGTCAGTAATATATCTACAAACACAACAAGCTGAAAGTCAGTGAATGCTGCTCGGTTTCAGTCCCGAATATCACTGCACAAGCATGATTCACTGCACTGTTAATGTTAGCTATGTTATATTGCTGCCTGCCCGTATGGAAAAGATATATATAAATCTTATAAAGTTTGTATTTGTCTTGTGTGAAACTTTTATGAAAAGCATACAAGAGTAAAAAAAAACAGATATAAGATCCCTTGAAAAATTATATAAATGAAACTTGTATGTTTTGGATACTTACTAAAATAATATATGAAAGTAATGAGAAAGTGGCCACTTTCATGAGTAAATCATATAAGCCTTATATGATTCACTATATGAAGTAGGCTACATCTTATGCAAGTCTTTTATAAGTTTTTTTCTATTTCTTTTCCATATGGGTATGCTCGGTGGTGTTGAGCCAAACGGACTTCAACGTTTGTTGGAACAAGCTGACGGTTCGCTCGTTAAGCTGAAAGAAAGATGCTTTAATCACATGTGTCCACAGTACAATTTTGGGAACTCTTCTCGTGAATGTATCGGGGCAGAATGGACCTAAAAATAAATTCCCATGTTGTTTTCAGTTCTATGAAGCTTTGAGTATTTTGGATTAGTAGTACTGCTGTGTTTGTTGCATCATATTGCTGTAATTGTTTATATGCTTTATATATTCTGAGGTAAGTTGATCTATAGTGTTACATCATATTCTATAAGGATGTTATGTGTTTGTAGACTTTCTGCCCAGTTTGATCTATTTAGCAGAAGTCGGTCTGTTTAAAAGTTAAAAAGTAAAGTTTGTTTTGTGTCATTTTCCACGTATTGTGTTTGCTTCTGGGTCCAGCTTGTGTATTAGAACTACGGTTCATGACAGACATAATATTCCTTGAACAGCGTAATCCCAAACTCAGAAGGCCATGACGATTGTAAGTACATTCTACCCGACACACAGTAGTAAAAAACACATGCACTCACACATATACATGTAGAAAATATAGAATACAAAGCACTGAATGTGAAGAGCAGGAAGCCACTACATTAACGCACACTGCCATCTTTGATTTAATGACAGTTACATTAAATGATGTTGAACATAAGTTAGTTGTTGTAGCTTCAATTTCCCCATAGTGAAGTAGACCCAGCAGCGGCAGCAGAGCCACCATCACAGTGATGAACACAGTCTGTAAGATGAGGTAAACATTACAGCTGGGCTCTAATGAATCTGCTTAAACACATAAAGATAACCAAAGTAAGTACAAAAATGTAGTTTTTAAAGATGATTCATTTATTAATGGAAATAAAAGCTATCTAAACCTACCTGGTTCTAGCAAAAAAAGAAATTGGCCCACTCTTGTTTGCAAAATTGTTTAACCCTCTGGGGTCCAGGGTATAATTGGCCATTTTGACTACTTATGATTTGATCTCTATATTTCACCTTTAAAAGCTGTTCATCTTGCTTTTTTTTTGTATCATTATTTTCAGCACAACCTCAAATATCTGAATTTGGAGTTATTTTTTCATCTTGACATACTGTATTACCACAACTGATCTAAATTCTGACAAATAACATAAAATCCTGTCACCGATTAGTAGGCAGAGGACTCACTCGCAGGATTCTGAAGTTTAGAGTGAGGTGAGGGTTTATTCACAATGTGACACCAAGTGAGAATATATACATATATACAGTGGAAAAGATAACATGGAGCTCCAAGAAGTAGGGCGGGGTCCGAAGGGAAGATCCCAGACGGGGGTACACACACACTCCTCTTCAACCTGATCCGTAACTCTCTCCAAAAAGCTCACGCTCACTCACACACATCCACAGAAATCCAGACGGCAGGGAAGATGGGCAGGGAGTCTAGAAGGCCTGTAAACAGAGGAAAACAATGTCAGGAGGAAACTCTAGGAGATCACAAGGAACACTTTCATAGGCTAGGCTACACTGACACTAGGTAGTGTGATGATCCAGCGAGGAAGCAACCTCTCTTGCCATCTTAAGTAGTCTGCCAGCATCAGTGTGAATGAGCCACAGGTGCGTGTTCAGGGCGGGTTCAGAGGCGGGGATGGGAGAGGTTAACCTCTCCAGACCTCTCCAGATCTTGAGAACCATGACAAAATCCAAGTTAAATTTTTAAAAATATTTTTTACTGTAAAAATCACAAACATGTTTAACGAATCACTTTCATAACTTGAAATGCAAATAGAAATTGTACATTTTTAAAAATTATGCAACAAGGTAAACAACAAAGTTATATGGTACTATTTACCTAAAAGTGCAGCCAAAGCCTCAGGCATTTTTTATATAACCATTTAAATCTATTTACAGAACAATCAGGTGTTCTGTATCAAATTAGAAGGCACACAAATTATTTGCGCCAGTCCAAAAAAAAAAAAAATAGTTTGTGTTTACTATAAGACCTGCAGTGATAAAACCTGCAGGTCTGACAACAGGAGGTGTATCACTCCTCCCATTTTTTAGCTTTAAGCGGAGAGTGTTGGCTA
Source organism: Oreochromis aureus (assembly GCF_013358895.1). Classification (NCBI taxonomy): domain Eukaryota; kingdom Metazoa; phylum Chordata; class Actinopteri; order Cichliformes; family Cichlidae; genus Oreochromis; species Oreochromis aureus. Next base: position 55,079,280 of record NC_052944.1, on the reverse strand, counting down.
ATGCTGTCCGTAGAAAACACTGTTTTTACCGTTGATTCCTGCTGTAAACGCCACTGTTTTATTCAGAAAGAAAAGCACCACGTGTATTTTTGATCATAACTCTGGTTTTACGTGGCCCATCGACACAATTCAAAAACTGGTATATAGTTTTTAAGTCGACACAAGTTGAAACAAAAACTCTTGGTCGCTGCATGTTATTGCTGTGCCGTCTTAAACGGGTCATGTGATTTTGACGCGCCAGCACGTCCGTCGACCCCAGAGGGTTAAGCAGCATATTCTTTTTTTTTGACACACTGGAGGGTTTTCAAGCATAAATGGCTTGTTTAACGTTATGTCAAGCATCTCAAACAGATTAAGGTCCAGAGTTTGACTAGACCACTCCAAAACCTTTGTTTTGATGTCAGTGACTTTGTTACTTTGAGTGTCCTACTGTTTTTTTTCGTAGTCTATCATTACTTGTTGAGATCTTTTAGCGTATTTCACTTCATCAGATGATTTCTATTTAAGTGAGTCAGCAGGTCTAACTGCAATGAGGGATGGGTGCGCCATGTAAACGCAAATCCTGTTTAAATTTAATGAATCATTTGTTGTAAAATATTTTTTGTACAACACTGTGTTTTATCTTGTACTAGACCACATTTCAGTTAGGGACATGCTTGTTAGGCTCACCCAGAAGGTGATGCGTCTGTTTGGGGAAAAAATGTAATGCAACAGTTTTAGATTAATGGTTGACCACAGTGAGTGTGTGCGTGTGCATGCTGTAACGACTCTTTTCTTGTAAACAGCATTCATACACATAAAAAGACAACATACAGGTCAAGTCAGGTGCTTTTATTAGCATTCAGCCTCATATCTACTTATAAACATGTGCGTCTGGCAGCCAGATTTGTCTAACTAACTAGACAAAAGTTATCACAATTTATAAACATGGAAACCAAAACCAAATGAAAATTTTTCAATTACAAAATCTCTCACTGAGATGTGATTATGTCTTCGATCAGTTCACTCTGCAACCTGCAAGATAGAATGGTATAGATAAAAAATAAAATTTAACTAAAACAAACAAAAAAACATAGAAACAATTTTTGTATTCTGTACATTAAACAGCCAATTTTAACTTCAACGAGTAGTTGCCAAACATGTATTGTCATTTTTGATGTAAAGTATATTTTTCTTATACTCTGAACTGATTTTTTCAGGATTTTTTTCTACATACGTGTTTTTTCATGGCAGCATTATTTAACACACACGTTTGAGAGTGAGTATATAAGCTATATACAGTGGTGTGAAAAAGTGTTTGCCCTCTTCCAGATTTCTTAGTTGGTATTAGTTGGTATATTTTGTATTTTTGTTACACGTAAATGTTTCAGATCAAATAAATTTAAATAGATAACACACTTAGATAACACAAGTAAACACAAAATGCAGTTCCTAAATAAAGGTGTTACTTTTAAGAGTGAAAAAATCCAAACCTACATGGTACTGTGCCTTTTTAAGGTCATGCCACAGCAACTCAGTTCAGGTCAGTATTGAGGTCAGGACTTTGACTAGGCCACTCCAAAATCTTCATTTAGTCTTTCTTAAGCCATTCAGAGCTGGACTTGTTTTGGATCATTGCCCTGCTGTAAAACACAAGTCTGCTTCACTTGGGGTCACGAACAGATAGCCGGACATTCTCCTTCAGGATGCTTTGGCTAAGGCAGCAAAAGACCCCCAGACCTTCACACTACCACCACCATATTTTACAGTTGCTATGATGTTCTTTTTCTTAAATGCTGTTAGTTTTATTGCAGATGTAATGTGACACAAACTTTCCAAAAAAATAAACTTTTGTTTTGTCAGTCCACAGAATATATTCCCAAAAGTTTCTGAGGTCATGAAGATGTTTTTTGGCAAATGTGAGGCATGGCTTTATGATCACCCGTGGTTTTCTCCTTGAATTCTTCCATCATTTTTAACCAGTCTCTTTCTTATGGTTGAATCATGAACTCCGACCTTAACTGAAACATGAGGCCTGTGGTTCTTTGAGTTCTTTTGTGACTTCCTGGATGATTCGTTGATGTGCTCTTGAAGTAATTTTGGTAGACCAGTAACTCCTGGGAAGATTCACCACTCTTCCAGGATTTTTTCCATTTGTATAATAATGGCTCTTACCGTGGTTCATTAGAGTGCCAAAGCATTAGAACTGGCTTTGTTACCCTTTCCAGACTGATAGATTTCAGCGGCTTTGTTTCTCCGGTGTTTCTTTAGATGATGATGATGTTGTTGTTTTGTTTTGTTTTTTTAAGTGATTTCTTGATTCAACAAGTCTGCCAGTAATCAGGCCTGAGTACTGTTAGTGAAACTGAACTTTCCCAGCTTTCCAAACAATGTGATTAATCACAGTTAATTCATGATTTAACAAAAAGAGTAATCATTTTTCACACAGGATCAGGTAGGTTTGTATAACTTTTCTCCCTCAATCAATGGAATTGTTAATTAAAAATCGCATTTTGTATTTACTCGAGTTATCGTTGTCTGTTATTAAAATGTGTTTGATATTTCTGAAACATGTTATTATGACAATGCAAAACACTAGGAAATCAGGATGGGGCCAAAACTTATTCACACCACTGTATATCTATATTATAACACTGGAGTTAGCATTGGAGTGTCTACACTATGAAACCCATTCATCCCATTTATTCATCTTCATCACATATTATCTGAATGCAACACATAAGGCATAGCTGCCCCCAGTCTTACCATCTGTATTGGAGAATAAAAGAGATTCTCTGGTATGGGTTGGTTTATACCTGGTGAGAGGATTTTTTTGGTGGGTTCTGATTCTGCTTTGATAATAGATGGAAATAAATTAGTTGGTAACCCATATTTTTATATAATAAAACACTTGTTAGGTGATGTTTCTGTTGTTGCTTGATGTAAGCATCATTATTAAATGGGTTTAATCACAATGAGTCTCACCTTGTGGCTGAGTGTCACCCTGGGCTAAACTGTAGTAAATGGATCTAGAAGACAGTTCATCTTCATCTAATAGAATGAAACCGAAAGAAACAGTGGGAGTGAAAAGATAGGAAACCATAATAACATTAAGGCTTTTAATCACAATGAGTCTTACTTTGTGGTTGAGTGTCACCCTGGGCTAAGCTGTAAATAGGTCTACTGGACAGTCCATCTGATGGAGAGAAACAGTGAGAGTGAAAGAATAGATGACCACAGTGACAATGACCAAGGATGGCTAATCTCTATATTCAGTGGTTTTAATTTAAGGTTTTAGGGAAATGTTGAATTCAGTTCTATAGGAAAATTACATTAGTTTGCAGCCCATTTTTTATGTAATAAAACAATTAGATTGTTTCAAATACTAGGTGATATTTCTGCTGTTGCTTAATCATAGTGTCACTATTAAATGACTTTTAATTACAGTGACTCTTACCTTGTGGTTGAGCGTCGCTCGGGACAAAGCTGTAGTAAACTGGTGTAGAGGACAGTGCAGGACTATTTTCTGATAGAGAGAAACAGTAAGAGTGAGGGGATGAATAACCACAGTAATATCAATGACAAGAATCCATGTTTGCTATTTACTATAGTCGTTGATTTTCATTTAAAATTTTGCAACAATTCACATTCACAGTTAGATAAGAATTCAGCTTTTTGGTTAGTTAGAAATAAAATAACTAGTTGAAGTGAAATATAGTTATGAAGTTAAATATATGTTAAATAGATTCATCAATCATAAATCTATGTTATAAAAGCTAAATTATAAAGTTAAATTAGCACATAATTATATATAAATATTTATGTAGTCTTTAGTGACTGCTCTATCTGCCAATAGCTGGTGAATTATAAAGACATATTTATCGCAGATAGAGCAGTCGCTCTACTAGTTGCCATCATGGAAGGACAAGCACCTGCATGGCATGTAACACTGGCAAATGGAAGGAGTGGTTGACATCCAGAAATCCAACAAGTGGCTGTACAAAGCTGGACTGAAAGACAGAGTGTCACGGCTAACGGAGTGAGCCGTGTGGAGGAAATAAATGAGGATCCAAGTGCAGGTACTCGCTAAGATGTGAAGGTGGTTTATTGCAAAATAAAACACAAGGTGGAAATGGCAAAACAGAACTAAAGCTAAGCTATACTGGGAAAAACTAAACTACAGGACAGCAAACCTGAATATGAACATGAACATAAACATAAACATGGGCAAGCAGAGGCACATGAAGGTGGACAGCAGGGTGAACACACGGTTGACTTAAATACAAACAGAAGAACACAGGGAGATTACACACAGGTGGGGAACACAGCTGGAAGTAATTGACAAGACGAAACAGAGGAAGACAGAAATAATAAGACAGAAAACAAGAAACAAGCCTGTCAAGTGTGGCCTAGAGATCTTCTGGGTTTGTGATGCACACATCCCCAATGCAATATCTAGAATGTTTTCACAGGGACGCAAATAGGGAAAGAAGTTCAGAAGAATGTGAGGGAAATCACTGTCCAGCATTTATGCAGTAGATTCAGAAAGACAAGATGCAACATCACCACAGTAAAATTTTTCTCCAGCATGCGTTTTCCACAGTGTCTTCAGGAAACACTATTGTAGGGACTCTCCAATAGGACAAGCCGGTCCTCTGATGAAGGCTACTGAGATCTTGAAGCTTTACAGCACAGAGTTTGCATTCAATGGCAGCACGAAATAAGTTGTTGTTATACTCCCAAGCACGATGTGTCGCAACAGAATGGTGAATGAAAATACCAGAAAGGGAAAGAAAACCCTACAATTTATCAAATTCTATAAGAAGACCAAAGCTGTACATACAATGGACCAGATGGTTGACACTTATACCTGCAAGTGTAAAACATAGAGGTGGCCCATGGTGTTGTGGTACAACCTGCCACTGCCAACCTGAGCACCCTGAATTTAACAGAGGTATCATGAGTGAATGATGATTCTGCCTCACTGAGTTCTTGAACAAGCTTACCACTCCACATATGAGAAGTCAGCTGGGAGGTTCGCCCCAAAGGCACTGAAGCAATGGGAAGGTGTGCGGTGATAAAAGCCACAACTCAGCCACATGAAAAGAGCAGACAGGGCCAACCAAAGGCACCAAGATTTCAGTTTCAAATAACACAGATAATTTGTTAAAGTCAGCAGTCCATGTGGAAAATGCAATGCATCTGTGTGCAGTGATTAAAGCCAGAAACAGGTAAACTGTCAAAGCTCCATATAGTGAGGGGACAAAGCAAGAAAAGATAAAACAGACAGGAATTGTGTGGACAGTTACACACATAAATGGGGGTAACTCTCTCTCTCTCTCTCTCTCTCTCTCTCTCTCTCTCTCTCACACACACACACACACACACACACACACACACACACACAAATGGATGTTGACATTGTTCTATTGCTGTTGTGTCATTTTATGACTTAAATATGACTGTGTACCTCGCTATTTACCACAGGCCTTCAAGCTGGCAGTAGTTAAACTGTTACTTAATAAGTCATCTCAAGACCCAGTGGTCTTAGCTAATTATAGGCCAATCTCCAACCTTCCTTTCATTCTCTGGATACCATTATCTTGGCCTCCAGTAACACTGTGAGGAATCTTGGAGTCATTTTTCACCAAGATATTCTTCAATGCACATATTAACCTAAAACTCTACTTTTAAGATTAGGCTTCAAACTTTCCTTTTTGCAAAAGCATATAGTTAAGGCTGGATCAGGTGACCCTGAATCCTCCCTTAGTTATGCTGCAATAGACGTAGGCTGCTGGGGATTCCCATGATGCATTGAGTATGGTTTTTCAGTCACCTTTCTCACTCACTATGTGTTAATAGACCTCTCTGCATTAAATCATACTTGTTATTAATCTCTGTCTCTCTTCCACAGCATGTCTTTATCCTGTCTTCCTTCTCTCTCCCCAACTGGTCGCAGCAGATGGCCGCCCCTCCCTGAGCCTGGTTCTCCTGGAGGTTTCTTCCTGTTAAAAGGGAGTTTTTCCTTCCCACTGTCGCCAAAGTGCTTGCTCATAGGGGTCATATGATTGTTGGTTTTTCTTGGTTTCTTGGTTGGTTTTATTATTATAGGGTATACCTTACAATATAAAGGCCTTGAGGTGACTGTTGTTGTAATTTGGCACTGTATAAATAAAATTGAAAATTGAATTGAAATTAATTATCCTTACATGTGTTCATTGAGTTTTTAACTCGTATACCGTTTAAGTGCTCAATCATTTTTATCAGATTAGATTAAAAAATAAAAAATTAGTATTCACTTAAAAAATTAAGTTGAAATCATATGCATATCAGAAGTCTTACTTCATAACACATGTAAACTTTCTGAGCTGTATAAGAAAACTCAAAGCTCTCACTGTAGATGCACAACATTTGAAAGAGACTTAGTGCCGGTGTGGTTTTCATTTGAGGCATACGTTCACTAAGCCCAAATTATTACTAGCATCTGCACATTTATAAATAACACATACACACTGAAGAAACATTCAGCCAGTACACTTTTTTTTTCTGCTTACGACGTCATAGAAAAACTCTTGTGCTACTGTGGTTGAAAACTCAGAAACATACCTTTCTTCTTCCTGTTTTTTCTTACAGCAGCACATGTTGCTCTACCTGCATTCACTCTACTGGCCTCTATGGACACGGAAACACAAAACATTAAAACACTGATAAACTAGTAACTAGATATTAGTGTTGCATATAACAGACATGTTGATATAAAAAAAGAGTCTAATCAGATAATACATCTCTTGGGCTCAGAATAATCTGCTAAATATCATCATCATAATTATTATTTGAGCTTCTGACATAAAATAATTTCTCAAATATGAGGTAGAGAAAGTATTTGATATAAACATTACTTGTGTTCCACTGAACATTAAAGATAAACAGATAATATTAACACAGTATCTCTGTTGTGACCTGTTTGATCCTCAGTTGTGCCTTAACCATCTACTTTTGTTGACTGACAGAGCAATGCACAAGAAAAATGAACAAGATATTTTTCAAACATTATATGTCAAATGCAGTTATTACTTTTAATTTTTCCATGTCGCAATAATTAAGGTGCCTTAACTCCAGATTACTGTTGCTAAGAAAACATTTTTGGTTGAACAGCACATGAGAGTGCAGCATAGCAAAACAAAAGCAGTGAATCCAAAGTTTTGCATAAAAAGACAAAGTTTTCAATATTTTGTTTACCTTTGTCACACTAACCTTTGCTAAAGTGATACAGTCCCATGGTCACAATCAAGAGAAAAATAAATAAAATGGTGGCAGTGATCCAAGGTGTGGCAGCAGAGGAGGAAGGACCTGCCTCTTTGTGACTGTCTGGATTAGTAGTTGAATTTACATTTTGAGAGTCTAAATGACAGTTTGAAAAGAGAGAAGAGTTGATTTAAGAGAAACAAAAAACAAATGTTCATTTTCAAATATTCAATGTTTGTTCAGGCTGACACATTTAAATTAGCAATGTGTCAGGTTCAACAGCTTTGCTTTACTTTCATTTATCTTTGCGTCTCACCTGTGATGTTCAGCCAGCTCTCTGGTGATTCTCCAGCTCCTGAGATGTTACACTTGTAAAGTCCCTCGTTTGATTTTGAAACTCTGTGAATGGTCATGTTTCCTGTGGAGCTTCTATGGATGTGACCTCCATCTTTGTAGAAATCAGCTGTAAAGTTGGAGGAAATAGTTTTGTTTCTGCAGCTCAGAGTCACAGTTTCTTCAATTAACACAGGAACAGCAGGACTCTCCAGGATCACAGGACCATCTGAAATTACAAACATTTGACATTTATTTAATATAATGAATTAAATAGAAAGCAATATTAGATTATACTCAATATTAAGTAATTAAAATTTATCAAACGCTGTTGTTCTTTCTTTATTTTTCTTCAAACGTACTAGTGACACAGATGTTGATAATGTTACTTCTTATTCCTCCTTCAGTGTCATACCAGTACTCTCCACTGTCGTCTGTATAAAGAGTTTTCATCTTGCAGGATGATCCTGTTGGTGTCTTCACGTTAGTTCTGTTACATGATTTTATTTTCCCTTTGAATTTTTGCACAACTTCACAATAATCGACTCCTTCACAGTAAAATGTTACTGATTCATATTCAAAGAACTGCAATCTGTTTGGAACAACACGAAGAGAAACTGCATCTGAAACAAAGTATAAAGAAAGAGTCAGTTTAGAATTTTAATACTAAAACTGCTGCACTATACTGCCGCAATGACAGAGTAAAAGCACGTTTTTTTTAAGTGTATCATAATTCATGATAATTAATCGTCACAGGACACGTTACACTAAAATCACAAAAGAACAAGAAAACAAGAACTTTTCTTATGAATTGCTCTCTCCTCCGAAACATCTAATAATCTTCATATAGACAAGGAAATAGTTTGTACACACCAACTTTCTGACCTTGTACACCAAGCAGAATCATGATGGTCATCACTGAAGAGACACAACAAATTTTAATATTTGCTTTTTGACTTTTACAGCTAGGAGTAAATGTATCATCACATCTTTTAACTGGATCACAAAAATGCATTCAGTTACTTTATCTTAAGGTAAAAACAAAAAAAAATGTCATATGGTCAAGGGGAAATGAGAAAGTACTCACACAGTCTGATGCACAGAGCTCTGACGTCCATGTTGTCTATCTGCAGAGTAAAGACTGCAGAGTAAACTGAAGTGTAACAGCAGCGAGGAGAGGTACCTACTTGCAAATAAATATATTTTAACATTGAATATTTTTAGGACGATGCAATGCAATAATCCAGTGTTACTAAAGAATTTTCCAAAGAAGCTGAGTGGCTTCTGTGTCAAGTCAAGCCTCCCTGTTTCAGTTCACTATCGGTGGGCGGAACATGAAACCATTTCAGACTCTGTTTGGTGCAACTTGTAGGCTGGTTTCCTATGTTCACATTCTCAGTTTTGGTGTAGTATGTGCGTCACTAGGAACTTGTTCTTGTTTTTAATAAGACTGCAAACATTTTTTTGCTATTTGAAGATGTCTCTCTTGTAAAGGTGACACTGAGTGTCAGTGCCATTACTTGTAAAAATAAAGGTTAAATTAGTTGAAAGGAGACTCAAAGTCTCAACTTTGTCCCCTGTTGTTATATTCAGTTTGAACTTCAACAGGTCGCCTTGATGCCTGCCTAAAAACATTGATTTGCTAGCATGTTGTAGGCTCATTAGACGTTTGAATTAATGAGCAGTTGAACAAGTGTACCTAATGAAGTGACTGACGAGCAAAAAAAAAAAAAAGTAAAAATTAAAAAAATCAAAAGGCTACTAACTCTAAATGACTAGAACTAAAATGACTAGATAAATTGGAATCGGAGAAATGCTTCAGGGTCAAAAAAGTTTGAATGCCTTGGCAATGCTGGGGTTTTGCTGCGGACAAGGTTTAAAAAAAATCTGTGTTACTGATACAACTGTTTTTCCAACTTCCAACATGTTAGCACACTTTTATTTACGGAAGACGATTAGGGCCACTGGAAAAAAACAAGTGGGCACATTTTTTTTTCTGACTTTAATTTCAGAATTCTGAGATTAAAGTCACAATTCTTGTTTGGATCTATGAAGAGGCCAGTAAGTGTATATGTGGTCAGTTTTGGGGCGAGTCCTTTGCACTAAATGTACCATTTGTTCATTGCAGTCCAACTCTGCCACCTGCAGTGCATCATAAAACATTACAACATTCATTTTCTTTAGGCACAAAAAGGTTACCTCTGGCTCGGTTTGACACTGAGTCAGAGGTGCAAAAGTACAGATATTCTGTACTTTTACAAAAAAGTGCAGGCGATGAAATGTAATATGTTAATGTAATGACATTATATTAGTAGTACATGTTCAGATTTATTTCAGTCTAAATTTTAATTCTAATAAAGGCACTCAGCTTGAATCATTTTTTACAGCATAAGTGGAAAAAAAAAACAATGATTTTCTTTTATTGCTCTATTTTCTGTTGCCTACATTGTAGATGACCTTTACCTCCACAAATAAACAGGGAAATGAGAACAGTCAGAGCTTGACTTGAGATTCTGGTGTGGTAAGACTAACATAGATTGCAGGTTGACAGTTTATACTTTCTTTATACTGGATAGTATAAACTTTGTATGAAGGTGGAATGAATCTAATCATCAGATTAAACTGAAATTCATTAAAACCCTTAACATGAGTAAATGTAATGTCAAAATAACATATCAGTGAAGATAAATAGAGGCTGCTGTGCCCAGTGCTAGTTTTCTGCGATAGTTCAACACATTCAGAGGGATGCAATCACTTAATTTGCTGATTGGGTTTTATTTCTCCTTTCCTGTCATGTTTTGCTGTGTGGCAGGCAGGACTCAAACGCAGGACTCACACAAAGGAAATTTAACAGAAAGCGGCAGCTTTATTGCTGCAAGTCATTTCCAGGACAAAACAAAACTTGAAACTACAAAGAGAAAACTCAAACTAAAACACTAGAAAACAAACGAGGAACTGAGAACTAGAGGGAAGAAACAGGATAGTGAGAGTATGACACGACAACCAACTGAGAGAAACACGGGGCATCCAATAGGAAATATGGATTAAGCAGCCAATTCGAACAGTTTGAGCAAAATTACCTGTTACTCAATGTTTTTTTTCTTTTTATTATTAGTTTAGTAACTACTTCCCTTAAAGGTTCACATTCGGGATATATAATGTTTTTGACTGACTAGAATCTATCCAAATTTACCCAGTCCAAAAGCCAGATTTTCACAGCATACAAAATAGTGGCTACTCTTCTGAAGTGTGAAATACTTGTTAATGATGATGCTAAACTGCTCATAATAGTAGAAAGGGTTATCTTATAAAATGTTATGTTGTAGACTGTGATTAGCCAATAGCTCATTTTGATAAATCCATCATATTTAACTACTGGTAACTAGTGTGTAATATTATTTAAACACAATGCTTGGAGTCATTTAAAGAAAGGAACCATTATTCTTGAATTTGATTTATTTATTTGTCCAGGAGGAGACACAAGTTCCTTTGGTGTTGTATTGGGAAGGGCATCATTCTGGCCTAATAATGTGGAGACGCCTTGTGGCAATTGAGCTTTATTTTGATACAGTAATAGTGCATAAAGAGGTATTCTTTGTTTTTTTTTTTATTTTATTGTTTGTTTGTTTGTTTGTTTTTCAATTTGCGAGGAGTGCTACAATGTCTGCCTTTTGCAACAGGAGGCCCTGCAGTGCTTCTACTTTATCTTTCTATGAGCTGTCACAAATGATTCCTCTGCATGAAACACACATTAATATCACATTTCAGAATTATTCATTTATGTTTTAAAATTTTGAACTCCATAGTTTTCTTTTAATGCAGAAAGTATTCCCACAATCTGATGCAGACAGCGCTCACCTCCATGATGTCTTGTTGAGTTATAGCACCGTGACTCATTTCTGCCGCTGAAACAACAGTTTATATTCAAAAAAATAGCCTTAGTGTACAGTTCTCTTTCAGAGGGGGAGGAAACAAACAAATCCTGTCTTAGAGAATAAAAAATGATTACAAGATTTCTTTATATCCACTCTGACTCTGATGTATTAGGGTAAGAGAAGAAACTTCTTGATGCATGCTCAATCATCCAGGAAAGCAAATCTCCAAAAGTTGAATCTGTTCATCTGGACGTAGCGTTTTGTGGGAGAAACATTTCGTCACTCATCCAAGTGACTTCTTCAGTCTCAGCTGACTGCAGGTTTCCCCAATCTTATAAACAGTACATTTGCATAATGACTGAAACCAGCCCACTGAAGGAACAATGGGCTGTGAGGTCAGTTCATTGATCATAATTATGCAAATTCTCATGACCATTGATCAACAACCACTGATCAAAGAACATTGATCAATGGCCATGAGTACCATTCACAGAGAGTTGGGGAATGGCTGCAATCACAGCATTGTAAGATGGCGAAAGATGTACCCTTAGGCCCCCTCCTCGATTCAGAGATGGTCTTTCCTTTTCACGTAAATGGCCTCCTTGACTCCGGCGCTCAAACCAGCGTTCCTCCCTGTCCAGGATGTGTACATCCTCATCGTTGAAAGAGTGTCCACTGGCCTGTAGGTGTAAATAGACTGCAGAGTCCTGGCCTGATGAGGTAGCTCTTCTGTGTTGTGCCACCCACTTCACCAGAGGTTGTTTGGTTTCCCCGATGTATAAATCCTGGCAATCCTTAACAGCGTACACTACAATAAGATAAGATAAGATAAGATAAGATAAGATAACCTTTATTAGTCCCACACGTGGGAAATTTGTTTTGTCACAGCAGGAAGTGGACAGTGCAAAAGTTATGAAGGACAATTAGAATAAAATAAAATAAGATAAAATAAAATAAAATAAAATAATACAGGTTTTCCCTTGGGCAGCGGTTGTCCTTCTCTCCTGGATCGGCTGGAGCTTTCTTTAGGTGTCTTTCCAGCTTTGACAAAAGTCCAGCTGGGATAACCACATTTACTCAGGGCCTTCTTGATGTGCTGTTCTTCTGCCTCCCTGGCCGCTGTGTCAGTGGGGATGGTGTTTGCTCTGTGTTGTAGCGTCCTGATGATACCCAGTTTGTGCTCCAGTGGATAATGAGAGTCAAAACTTAGATACTGATCCATATGCATAGGTTTACGGTACACGTCAGCTTTTAGATGTCCCCCATTACTGATGGAAATCTCACAGTCTAAGAAGGCTAATCGGCCACTTTTCATATCCTCCCTGGTGAATTTGATCTGTCGGTCCACTGAGTTAACGTGGTCCGTGAAATGTGGTACATCCTGAGATTTGGTTTTCACCCAGGTGTCATCCACATACGTGAACCAATGACTTGGTGGTGTTCCAGGGTAGGATAGCAAAGCCCTTTTTTCCACTTCTTTCATGTACAAATTGGCCATGATGGGTGAAACTGGGGAACCCATGGCACACCCATGTTTCTGTCAGTAGAACTGACCCTGAAAGTAGACTGAAACTGACTGAAAGTAGCTGTAGATAATGTTACATCTGTGAAATAATTATGAGTAATTTCAGTTAAAAATACGTAAAATGTTTTTACAAGCACTATTTGGTTTTTAAGATGATATGTTTTATACAAACAAAATCACAGGTCACATGTGTGTCCACAAATGGCACTGCAGTCTCCTATAGAGAAGAATAGTGTGGGTACTTTATCAGAGTTATAGTACGATGTTACAGTCATGGCATTTAAACATTTTCTAAGATCCCCATTTCTTAAAACTGTGAAAACGTACTTCAAAACACTTCATAATGAATTCATGATCCAGCGAAGGATGTGTCCATTGTGTCCATTTCTTATCCAACAAGTAACTATTAAGTGAATTATGTCACAGAGAAAGTAAATTCTGCTGAAATAATTCATATTCACTGTAATCTACTCTGTAGAGCCTAAGCCACACTTAAAGTCAGTTAAAGTCATGCTCAATATCAAACTTGGCAGTTATATTTCACTGATGACCACAAACTCAGTACGCCTGTTTTGGAAAAATCTAATGTTACACTTTGACAATAGCGGTTGACCACAGTGGGTGTCATTGAAAGCTGCACCAGCTCTTTTACTGTAACAACATTCATACATGTGTAAAAAACAGAAAGATCAAACGCTTTGGTTAAAGTTCAACTTCTAAATAAGAGTCAGGTGTCTTTGGTTGTGCTCAAACTTTATGCATGTGTATAACACCATGGGAATGGCAAGCAGCTGCATCAGATGTATCTGACTGAATAAAGAAAAACTACAACATGTTTATAGACATGTAGACCAAACCTGTTTGATAGTGCACAGCTTTTTAATTACAAAAAAAATATCTGATAAGCTTGGGTTGGTTCTTTGTTTTTGCTCTCACTCAGATGTGATTATGTCTTTATTCAGCTCTCTCTCTGCAACCTGTAAGACACACAAAAGAAGAGTAGAAGAAAAAATGTAAAGTACAGCAGTTAAAAAATATTCTAAGAATGTCATCAAAGAATCAAAGATTTATTCTACATACATTTGAGTGAAATGTATGACAAACTATACATATTCCATTGCCATTTAATAGTATGTAACTGTCTATATTGCCAATCCCAAAATTACTAATTACTATTATCTGACTGCAGCATATAAAGCATAATTCCCCAACTTACTGAATTGTAGAATAGCAGGGATCCTCTGCTATGTGTTGGCAGCGACCTGCTGAGGGCAACTCTGTGCTGGTTCCTGCTTCTGCTTTGACAACAGGTGGAATGAAATCAATTGGTAGCTGAAACATTTTACATAAAAAAACAATTTTTTGTCTTAGATTACAAATTACTTGCTGTTTCAGATTTCTTAATGCTAATGTTAAAATGTTTTTTAATTACATGGCTTTCAGTTAGTCTTATCTTGTGGTTGAGTGTCACAGAGGCCTAAGCTGTAGGAAATTGGTCTAGAGGGTGATGCATCTTCATCTTGTGATGGAGAGGGACAGTGAGAGTGAGGGGAATGATAACCACAGCAATATTAGTCATGATGATCACTGTCTGTTATTCAATGTATTCATTAGACTTGATTTTGAATTTTACGAAAATAGGACATTCAAGATTAGAAACAAAATCGATGACATTCCTACATGTGCCCAGGAATCTGCCTGACAGACTCATTTTCCATCTAATAATAATAATATTATTAATAATTTTGTGACTGTCTGAATTAGTTATGTATGGTTTAGTTTGAGAGTATAAATGATGTCTAAGAAACCAGAAAGGCTTAAATGAGAAAACAATAGTAAATCATCATTTTAGCTCTTGCATATGCTTCTACAAAGATAGAGGGAAAGACTGGGCCATGAACACTGATGAATTTAATGAAGGTGCATCTAATCACCAATCGGAAAGACAAGACAGATAAACATGCTTAACATGGCAAACATGATACAGACTAAACACAAATACTCAGTCTAATTTAGGATCAAAACTCCATATTGCCAGAACTACTGGAACTGTTAATAACAGAGTTGTATGAGAGTATAACAACATATAAATGAAATAAAATAAATAAATATGACTTGGACAGAAGGTGCTGCAAAAGTGTTTAAAGTTGGCTTCCATTACACAATAAATCCATTTGCAGTGATGTCATTTGATGTCTGTAAAATTCTGCCCCCTGCAGTTTATTACTGCTTATTACCTGTTATCCAGTTTTGAGATCCCTTTAAAGACACCTTAACCCCCACCTTTGGACTCAGGAAATCACATGATAGGGTGGGGATAGGTTTCACAGCGGGTTCACCGGAAACCTTGGCTGATTGTGACCTACACCCTTTTTCACAACTTAGTTCATGTGATTAGATAGAGGACCAACAGGGGGTCCATGATCCTCTTGGGGGACACAAACATAGGGGTTAAATCTCCAGACCCTTTTTCTTTCCAAGCTCCTTGACCTGGATGACTGAGAATCTTCACACATGATGCAATAAGCAATGGTAACGTAATTATGACAGTCAGGCTCTGAGTGTCTGTGTGAGTG
This sequence comes from Oreochromis aureus, assembly GCF_013358895.1. Lineage (NCBI taxonomy): Eukaryota > Metazoa > Chordata > Actinopteri > Cichliformes > Cichlidae > Oreochromis > Oreochromis aureus. The sequence goes on along the minus strand of NC_052944.1, from coordinate 55,063,747 downwards.
GCTGCAGAAATTACAGAATCTAATACCACAGTAAGACTGGCTGTATGTAAAAAACGTTTTGGTTTTTTGGGGTCCCCCCCCCTCCAAAAAAAACAAACAAAAGAAGCAGAATCAGTCAGAGGACTCTGTCAGTAAACAAAAGACACAACTTAAGATTTCTAGTCAGATGTGATAAAATTCATTGGGCCAGAATACTCTCTCTTAGAGGTTTAAATTTAAACAGGACAATGAAATCACATATAATTGAAATTTTGCCACACGCACAGGTTTTACTTAGTACAGCGTCAGCGCCAGTAGCCCTTGATGACAGAGAAAGTTCAGTCTTTAACTCATCTGGGTTAGGTAGACCCTCAGGCTGGCATTCAGGGCTTTACCATATACAGTATCTTTATTTGTATTATTTTGGCACATACATGGTGGAATTAGAATGGATGTTTTTTTTAACATGAACAACACAAATTTCAGTAATGTCTAAATTTCAAGAGTTGATTTAATTTGAAAGAAGGGTAATGTTAAACCTTTGCATATTTATATTTTGTATTTTGCACTTTGTTAGACTCCATATTCCAATCCATAATGAAATATTAGGAAGCTTTTGTAACTTCATTGGAAGACTTCTGTTCTGTTCCCTTCCCTGGTTTGTGTATTAAAAAAAAAAAAAAAAAACCGAGTAAGTGCATGAAGGCTCATTTTAATCCTTATACTGATATTTGGCCTGATATAATTCTAAATATTCAATTAGAAAAGAGCTCCACCTCTCAGCATCTTAAACATATCATCATCTCACTTCTCAAGACACTCAGTCTGACCTAAAAAAAATGGCTTGTTTTCTTTGACTCCACTGAACAGTTTCTGCTGCAGCATGAAACAAGCCACCAGTTATTCAGTGTGTGCATTACACCACACATAGAGACATTTTCAGTAACCTTTGCAGGTGTATTTCACTGCTTACCACGAATTTGGTTCAGCTGTTTTGGAAAACAAAGCAATGCAACACATTTACATCAGTGGTTGACCACAGGGAGTACCTTCTGTTTAGAAGAAATGAGCTGCAGCAGCTTTTTTTCTTTTGAACAGCATTCGTGCACAAGCAAAAAGAGCAGAAGCAACAAGTGGTTTAATTTAACAAATGTCTACATAACAGACAACATTTGTTAGCATGTGAACTTTATTGGTACCTATAGTTTTTTATAGTTTAATTATATACATAGCAGACAATGTACAGCTTGTTCAATTGTAATAACAGTGTGTGATAAATGTCTTCACTTTCACTCAGATGTGATTTTGTCTTCATTCTGCTCCTTTTCCGAGACCTGTTCGATTTATAAGAAGTACAGAACAAAAATTTATTTATTTTCTTTAAAGGATAGAAAAAATGCTATTGTTGGTATTACACACCAAAATTAACTTCACATGGCATATTCATAACAAACATGATTTTTTTGCCATGAGCAATACGTTTTATTAAAATTGCTAGTATTTAATATTTTATCCACATCACATATTACATATTATCTGAATGTAATGGATTAGGAATCATTAGTCACAGTTAATCTCACCTTTGAGTTTAGTGTCACCTGGGCGTAAGGTGTAGTAAATGGCTCTGGAATATAACATGTCATCATCTAATGGAGAGATACAGCCGGAGTGAGAGGAGTTTTATCTTAATGACATAAATATCAGCTGCTCTAAACAGTTTCTTGATTTTTACCCTGCATTTTGTTAGCATAGCTAGTCAAGCTTTAGTGTTTGTGTTCCTTTTCCTGATATCACTTCTAATTAATGTGTAGAACCCATCATATTTAAATACTGAACATATGGAATCATTAAACTCACCTTTGAGTTTAGTCTCACCCGGGCGTAAGGTGTAGTAAATGGCTCTGGAATATAACATGTCATCATCTAATGGAGAGATACAACCAGAGTGAGAGGACCGACAACCACAGTAACATCAGTAATGACGAACATTATTTGCTATTCACTGTATTCATTAGATCTAATTTGATATCTTGGGAAAATCTGACAATCAGAAGAAAATAACGTCACTGTTACATCAGAACATTGTTTTTCTGCAGTTTCATCTTAATGACATAAATAGCAGCTGATCTAAACAGTGTCTTGACTTTTATTATACATTTCATTAACATAGCTAGTCAAGCTTTGCGTTGCTTTTTTAGCATCACAGATTTGAGGAATAAAAAATTATATTTTAGACAATTTGTGTATTTTTCCCAATACTGAAATTTTTAAAGGTTTAAAATTTTTTTCTTTTGAGTCTCTCAGGCTTTTAAAGAGTTTCATTCAAAAACTAGAGTGAATGTTTCATTCTAAATAGTGTGTACGCATTGAACAAACAAAAAACCTAAAAACCAAAAAACAAGACAAAAAAGGAGACCGTTTTGTCTTTTTTTCATTTGTTTTAAATGTTTTAAATTATTTATATATGGATGTATAAATTATAATTGTATTTATTTCTCTGGTATTATAACTAAAAAGAAAAAAAAGGTGTCTGATTAAATATCTTTCCTCTTACTTATAATATACACTGTGGGTTTTTTTTCCCAAATATAATAACAATTAATAGACACAACATTTGTGTTCAAGCGCAGTTTGATTCTCGGCTGAGCCTGAATTATGTGCTTGCTATTTGTTGACAGACAAAAGCATCTCCTTTATAAAGAAATGCAAATATTAATTGTGTTTTCTCAACATTAAGCATGAAATAAATGTAACACATTTTTCAGCTAACAATATTTATGGTGCAATGATTCCAGATCACTTTTGGTTTAACAAAGCATGATGTGAGCGTGCAAAAAGCAAAAGCAATTAACACAAGGTTTCATGGCTTTTAATGTACAAATTACCACAACGCAGGGACTCCAGCAACACTTGTCAGGGTCATTACCCTGATGAAGGCCACAAGCCTAGAAAGGTTGGTCAGTTGATTAAGTTGTTCCTCTTTAATTTCAAGTGTTGCTGGAGTCCCTGCGTTGTAAGTTTGTCATCCTCTCCAAGCACCTTGGAAGTAGGTGAAGTTGTGCCAGAAATTTTTGCTGCAATGTACATAATTTTACCTTTACTTCTGTACAAGCAATCGTTGACAAAGAACATTCCGAGCAACAGCAACAGAGCGTCCAATAAAGTAAAGACAAGGATCCATGGTGCTTCCTCTGAAGGGAAAAGGCTCGAATCTTTGAAACAGTGTGGATTAAATGTTCAATGTTAAAAAAGTTAAAAAAAAAAAGGAAGATAAAATACCTGAAGATTACACAAGGTTTTAAAAAATATGGGATATTTTGCGCACTTGATTAACTTACTTATATCAGCCATTACCACAAAAAGTATTTTACTACTAAAACCTCTGGACTATATTTGATTGATGAAAGAAATAAAATGCTAATTAAAATCCAAACAATTGAACTGAATTGTTTACTCCTCCAAAATGGAAAATGAAGTTTAAATAAGCAAGAACATAGCTGGTACTCACCAACTCTCTGACCCTGAACACCCAGCAGAATCATAAAGGTCATCACTGAAGAGATAAAAGCGTTGCCGACTTTTAGGGGAACTAATAAAAATTTTATTACATTCCATAACTTGACCACCAGGCTATGGGCTACTTTGGTTTAAAGTAAAACAAACTAAATCATCACATTTTAGACAGAATTTATAACTTCAACCTTTTTTAAGGTGCATTAAATGTATGTGACAAAGAGGACATCTCATAACCGTTCCATAAAAACGCAGTCCTTTCTCCTTGACACATTTTTAACAGAATGAAAAAGCTTTTATTTATTGCATATTATATTTACATATTTTATTTATTATTACATATGATATGTATATTTATTATTTATGTGTATTTATCTTATTTGTTTACACATATAATTTTTTTTCAAATGTGGAAATTGAGAAATTACTCACACAGTCTGATGCCGAGAGCTCTGACATCCATGTTGTTTTGCTGCAAACTGAAGACTGAGGTGTTACGGCAGTGAGCACGTGTGTCTTCCTGCTGCTCAAACTGTTTTAATATCAAATATTTTTAAAACTTCTTACAATGCAACAAAGTTTAATGAAAGTAGTTTCCAGTGAGACCGATTTGCTCTTGCTACAAGTCGAGCCTCAGTGATAGTGAAGTTCACCATCAGTGGGTGGAACAAGTAACCACTTCAGACTTTTGCTGCATTTGACACAATTAGCAGGCTGGTTCATGTTTCCCACACTCGCATTGTTACTTTGATGTTCATCACTAGCTTATAATGACTTAACTGATGGTACAGTAGTATCACTACAGAAAATCAAGACAAACTTAAATCTTGTTCATACTTTACAGTCTGTAAACTACACAGAGTATAAACTCTGTACCAATTTCTTTTTTAATAAGATATTTCAACACATGAATAAACAAATAATAAAAGTGAACACAGTTTTTTTGTTTGCACAAAAGAAACGTTAATGAAGCATATGAAAGCCATCAATAGTTACAATCTTCAAACCGTTTTGTGGTAATCTGTTCAATATATGATGAGATATTTCACATATTTCACACACTTTGCCAGATGTCTTAAAGCACTTAGATTTAATTAGAAACTAAGAATCTTCTGATTTTGCTGAAATAACATCTATAAAATATTGAGTATTGTGCTTGGTCTCACCATTTCACAAAATGCTGATCTACTGGAATTGAACCAAAATTGGACAATAATGGATTTGAAAAATGTGTTGTTGTTTTCTTGGCACACTTTAGGCCCCTTAGTACCAACTAAGCATCATTTAAATGCCACAACCGACCCAAGTATTCTTGCTGACCATGTCTTTCCCTTTATGTACACAGTGCATCCATGTTTCAGATGGCTGCTTGCAGTACGATAATGTCCATGTCACAAAGTTAAAATCATCTCAACAGATTTACAGATTTTACTCTCGAGCCCTCCACAGTAATCAGATCTCCATCTAATATAGCACCTTTGGGAGATTTCCATCATTGATCTTCAGTTGAAAAATCTGCATCAACTGTGCCATGCTGTCATGTCAATATGGACCAAAATCTCTGGGGAATGTTTTCAGCATGTTGTTGAAACTATATCATGAAGAACAAGAGTATTCAGAAAGCACAACTACCCCCAAGGGCTAGGGCTTTACTAAAACGTTGATATTTTGTGACGTTTCCTTTACAACATGCTGAAGTCAACCTGTTTTTATTACAATATAATGATATCAGTCAGTTATGGAATCACTGTAATATCTTAGGGCAGTGTGTTAAAAACAAAATGTTGCACAGCTCTTTTCATGCCCTTTCATATGATATATCACAAGGTCAACTTTAACCTCGGGCACAAAACATGAAGTTTAACCCTCAGCCAAGTGAGGTACTGATGCCTCCGAAGGACTGGTATAGAAAACAAAATTTTAAAATGTATATATACATTTTTACTGATTTTCACATTTTTGTGTGACCTTTACCTAATTTTCACAAAACTAAATCAGCTCAAAGTGTTATATTTATCTGCCGTCACAGAAAATTGGATAATGATATAATGTGGAAGCTGGGCCGATAACAAACAGACAGCCAGATAAACAAATATAACTGATTACATATCTCCTCCCTTCAGAGGGAGAATTAAGGCAATACTGAAAGCAAAAAGGGGTCCAACCTGGTACCAAATAAATTACTAAAGTGATGAGTGTATACACGAAAGTAGTGTTTATCATGTGATCATTGTGGTCTCATGATGAGCTCATTTGTTTGAACCTCTGGATATTCAAACTTTTCAACTAAATTTAGCCATATACCCAAGCAACCACACTTTCACATTCTGACACCAAATTTGAACCATGCTTGAAGTTAACATCATTTAGGATATTTAACTCTGTTTATATCCTTACATGCATTGAATTATTACTGTGATTGGCTGATAAGATATTTCCATTGGGTTTTTAAGAGACTTTCCACACTTTGACCTTTGACCTATGTGAGTATGAAATGTTTTAATCATAATAATCATTATTATTCTGAACTTTGTGCGAAGACTATCATTAATATTTATTCCATAATCTTTAGTTAATGTAGAGATTAAAATACAGTCATCAGCTCCAGTTTTTGATACAATAGCAGTGATGAAAACATTTGTTATTAAATACACATGTTTGCATTTTTTAGACAATGGTTATGCATGATCTAGTATATTTGTACTCTACATACTGTTCAGATCAAATATGATGCATTTTGGCATTTGATAGAAGCAAAAGTAGCCTAAATATCATCGTTTTACTCTAAAATACTGTACAACGTGTCCATAAATAAAACAAGCATAAAAAATAAACTAAATAAATGAATAGTCATACAGGCACAAATTCATTTCCAAACAACTGCAGTGTGTTTGGAATGAATCTGAGACAAGGAAAAGGTGGGAGATTTAGCTTACTGATGAATTACCAAACTGCTAAACTACCAATCTTTAACTGTGCAATTAACCTATAAAGCATAAAAGGAAAATGGTGGATAAATGTTCACCAAACCAAAAATATCTATTTTCTAACTCTTCACTTTTTCTACTTTAGAAGTTCATGTTCATGTCAGTAAGAATCTATAACTGACACATACTTTTCATTTTTACATGACCAATTTATCAGTATTTTTTCCAAAGAAGCAGAGTCAGTCAGCAGACTTTGTCATTAAACAAAACCACATAAAATTTCCACCACTTTAAGAAGTGACACAGTGGAGAGGGCAGAAGGATCTCTCTTAACTGTATTTTAGAGGACAATCTAAACAGGGAAATAAAGGCATAGATAACTTCTAAATTTTGAATAAGTTTGCAGGTGATGTGACGTTTCTTGTTCTGGTCACCTCACTTTGGTGCAATCTAGTGGTTACTCATGGTATAGCAGACTCCATAATGATCTGTGATAATCCACAGATTATCAGGCTGTTTTACAGCTGATCAAAAGTTTAGGACCACATGCCTTTAAAAGGCCAAATCTGTGCAAAAATGTGGGTTCATGGTCATTTTCTGTCAGGTAATCACACTGTCATGACATTCTGATGGCAAAGGCAAAAAACTTTTCCTTTTTGAAGGTGGTCAGGTTGTTGAACACAGTCTCTCGCAGTGAGCCATCGCTGCTGAGGTGGGACATAGTAAGACAGTCATTTGGAATTTCTTAAATGATCTGAGGGTTATGGAAAAAAAAGTCAAGTAGAAGACCCAAAGAAAATTTCCCCAGCACTGAGCTGGAGAATCCAATTGGTTGTCTGTCAAGACACTGGATGATCCTCGACCCAAATTAAGGCTGTTACTGGTGCCGACTGCAGCCCCATAACCATCAGACGGCATCTGAGACTGAAGGGCTTCAAAAACATAAAATGTCTTCAAAGGCCTCGTCCCCTTGAACACCACATGACTCACTCTTTGGACTGTGCAAGAAAGCACCAAACATGAGACATTGAAAGGTGGAAGAAAGTTTGATTCTCTGATGAGAAATAATTTAACCTTGATGGTCCTGATGGTTTCCAATGTTACTGGCATGACAAGCAGATCCCGCCTGAGACGTTTTCAACGCACCACAGTGGAGGGGCACAACGATGGTCTGGGGTGCTTTTTCCTCCAGTGGAACAATGGAGCTTCAGGAGGTGCAGGGGCATCAAAGACCGCTGACTATGTCGAGATATTGCACAGCATCCCATGACTGAGGGCCCTCGTGTGTGTGGGAACGACTGGATTTTTCAACAGCACAACGCTACAGTACACAATGCCCACAGGACAAGCGACTTCTTCCAGAAGAATAACATCACTCTTTTAGACCATCCTGCATGTTCCCCTGATTTAAATCTAATTGACAACCTTTGGGGATGGATGACAAGGGAAGTTTACAAAAATGGACAACAGTTCCAGACAGTAGATGCCCTTCATGCGGCCGTCTTCAACATTTGGAGAAATGTTTGCAATCAACTCATGGAAACACTTGCACCAAGCATGCCACAAAGAATTTTTGAAGTGATCAACAATTACGGTGGAGCTACTCATTACGGTGTTTATGTATGGAACTGATTTCTGTTTTGGAGGGTTTATGGGTTGTTTTCCTTCCCAGTGTCGCCAAACTGCTTGCTAGAGGATCATATGATTTTTGGTTTTTCTCTATATGTATTATGGTAGGGTCTACCTTACAATATAAAGCGCCTTCAGCCACTATTGTTATCATTAGGCGCTGTATAAGTAAAATTGAAAGTTTAATTAAAATTAATTATGTTATATGTGTTCATGTTTTCACCTTTCGTTGAGTTTTTAACTCATATGCTTTTTCAGTGCTCAATCATTTTTGCCAGATTTGATTAAAAATAAAACTAGCATTTACTTTCAACCTATGTTGAAATGATATGCATGTCAGAAGTTGTACTTCTTGCCACATGTAACCTTTCTGAGCTGTATGAGGAAACTCAAAGCTCTCACTGTAGATACAGTACATATCTGAAAGAGACTTAGAGTCTATGTGGTTTTCATTTGACGCGTAAGTTCACTAAGCTCAAATTATCATCAGCATCTACACATTTATAAATAGCACATACACACTGACAAAACATTCAGACAGTGCACTTTTTTTCTGCTTACGACTTCATAGAAAAACTATTGTGCTATTTTGGTTGAAGGCTCCTCAGAAACATACCTTTCTTCTTCCTGTTTTTTCTTACAGCAGCACATGTTGCTCTACCTGCATTCACTCTACTGGCCTCTATGAACACAGCAACACAAAACATTAAAATCATTAAAACATTGATAAACTACGTCTTAGAGTAACTAGATTTCAAACAATGCATAATCTAATCAATACATCTCTTGGGCTGAGAACAGTCTGCTAAATATTATCATCATAATTATTATTTCAGCTTCTGAGATAAAATAATTTCTCAAATATAAGGTGGAGAAAGTATCTGTTATAAACATTACATTTGTTCCACTGAACAATAAAAATGAGCAGAAAATATGAACACAGTATCTCTGTTCTGACCTGTTTAAGCCTCAGTTGTGCCTTAACCATCTACATTTAGAAAAATGAACAAAATATTTTTCAAACATTATATGTGACATGCAATTATCACTTTTATTTTTTCCATGTCACAATACTTAAGGTGCCTTGATTCCAGATTGTTGCTAAGAAAACATATACTTTTAGTTCATAAGCACATGAGAGTGCAGTACAGCACAGCAAAAGCAATGAATCCAAAGTTCTGCATGAAAAGACAAAGTTTTCAATATTTTGTTTACCTCTGTCACACTAACCTTTGCTAAAGTGATACAGTCCCATGGTCACAATCAAGAGAAAAATAAATAAAATGGTGGCAGTGATCCAAGGTGTGGCAGCAGAGGAGGAAGGACTTGCCTCTTTGTGACTGTCTGGATTAGTAGTTGAATTTACATTTTGAGAGTCTAAATGACAGTTTGAAAAGAGAGAAGAGTTGATTTAAGAGAAAAAAATCAAAATGTTCATTTTCAAATGTTCAATGTTTGTTAAGCCTGTCTGTCAGGTTGATTTTGATAATAGTTGTCATTGTTGTACTTAAATTTGTAAACCTTGTTTCAAACTGCATGTTTAGATATTCTTCTGGTCTCCTCCCACACATGTAGAATAGTGGGGAAGGCTATAGTGTTTAACTGCAGGTACATCCTATGTGAAGGTTCTGTTTTCTTTTTTAAAAACAATGTTTACTTCCTGCCATTTATGGCCTCACCTGTGCTTGTATATGGTGGACCGTTAAAGGGGTTAAGCCATATACAGGGTGAGGAGAGATGACCCTTTGTGATCAGCAGGAAGACACGCACACAGACACACACACACACACACACACACACACACACACACACACACACACACACACACACACACACACACAGTGCTTTAACTGTTACGACACACCATTTATGGTTTTAAAATGGGGATTGTGTCATTTCAATAAAGGCTGCAGGGAAGGCTGGTTCTTTGGAGTTGGCTGGGAACAGGTGGAGGAGCTTTATGCTCCAAGAGTCTGTTTCGGCCAGGCTTCCCTTGCAAGTTAAAATGGATCGCTGTTTGTCTTGCTTTGTTAACAGGTGATAAGTCTCTGAACCAGCAGGGCCTCCAAGCGCAGACCCAACACTGACACATTTTAAATAGCTATGTGTCAGGCTCAACAGTTTTGCTTCATTTTCATATATCTTTGTGTTTCACCTGAGATTTTTAGCCAGCTCTCTGGGGACTGTCCAGCTTCTGAGATGTTACATTTGTAATGTACATTTGTAATGTTGATAATGTTGCTTCTTATTCTTCCTTCAGTCTCATACTAGTACCTCCACTTTCGTCTTTATAAAGAGTTCTCATTTTGCAGGACGATCCTGTTGGTGTCCTCATGTTAGTTCTGTTACATGATTTTATTTTCCCTTTAAATTTATGCACAACTTTCTCAACTTCTCAAGTCTCAACTTTCTCCCCTGTTGTTAGATTCAGTTTGAACTCCAGCAAGTCATCTTGATGTCTCCCTAAAGACATTGATTTGCTAGCATGTAGTAGACTCATTAGATGTTTGCATTAATGAGCAGTTGAACAAGTGTACCTAATGAAGTGACTGACGAGCAAAACAAAAAATAAAAAAAATAAATAAAACAATAAATTTTGTAATAATTTTCTGTGGAGCTGGAGTAAACACTGTATGTTGCAATTTTATATAACATTAAAATGTAATAACAGTAACCAGGTTGCTCAATGAGACAAGATGATGACAGGTTCTTCAAAAGGCTACCAACTCCTTTGACAACCACGATCTAAAATGACTAATTAAATTAGAATCGGAGAAATGCTTCATGGTCCAAAAAATTTGAATGCCTTGGCAAAGCTGTGTGGGGTTTTGCTGGTGGCAAGGTTTTTCTTTTTCTTAAAAACATCAGTGTTACTGATACAACTTTTGTTTTTCCAACTTCCAAGAGGGACCACTTCCAGGGGCCAATGGAAATGTTTTTTCTGACTTTAATTCTGAATCCTGAGATTAAAGTCACAATGCTTGTTTGGATCTATGAAGAGGCCAGTAAGTGTATATGTGTTCAGTTTTCAGGCGAGTCCTTTGTAGTTCATTGTAGTACAACTCTGCCACCTGCAGTGCATCATAAAACATTAGAACATTCATTTTCTTTAGGCAAAAAAGGTTACATGCGGTTTGACACTGAGCCAAACGTACAGTTGGCAAAAGTACAGATATTCTGTACTTTCACAAGAAAGTATAGGCTCTATAATGTAATATGATAATGTAATAAAATAATATTATTAGTACATGTTCAAATTTCTTTCATTCTTCATTTTAATTCTAATGAAGGCACTCAGCTTGAATCATTTTTTACAGCATAAGTGGAAAAAAACAATGATTTTTTTTTAATTGCTCTATTTTCTGTTGCCTACATTGTAGATGAACTTTACCTCAACACATAAAGAGGGAAATGAGAACAGTCAGAGCCTGAGTTAGGATTCTGTTGTTGTTGTTTTGTTTTTTTTTAACTATACCTCCATTATAGTACATTACAGCCCATCACAGTACAAACGTCTACTACTACTACTACACCAACAGTAACTACTGTGTAATATTATTTAAACACAATGCTTTGAGTCATTCCATTATTCTTGAATTTGATTTATTTATTTGTCCAGGAGGAGACACAAGTCCCTTTGTTGTTGTATTGGGAAGGGCATCTTTCTGGCCTAAAAAACTGTCAGTTAATACATGTGGAGACCCCTTGTGAAAAGCGAGGTTTATTATCATACAGTATTAGTTCATAAAGAGGTTTCCTTTTTACAAGGAGTGCTGTAATGTCTGCTTTTTGCAACAGGGGGCGCTGCAGCACTTCTACTTGACCTTTCTCTGAGTCGTCACCAAGTGATTCATCTGCATGAAAAACACATTAATATCACATTTGAGAATTACTCATGTATGTTTTAAAAAATTTGAACTCCATAGTTTTCTTTTAATTCAGAAAAATATTCACACAATCTGATGCAGAGAGCTCTCACCTCCATGATTGCTGTGTAAAACCACCGTGACTCATTTCTGCTGATGAAACAACAGTTTATATTTTAAAAAATTGCTTTGGTGTACAGTTCTCTTTCAGAGCGGGAGGAAACAAACAAATCCTGTCTTAAAGAAATCTTGCAATCATTTTTTATTCTCTATGTTCACTCTGACTCTGATGTATTAATATGCTAAAATATGTGTATTACTACTAAGCCCAGAGTACAGGATTGGCTGGTAAGCAAGGAAGTTACCCTTTTGCTGTAGAGGGATTTTATTTTTGACTACTGCCAAAAGTGGAGCTGCAAATATCATATCCACATACCTACAATAATCCTTGTTGCTGGTAGCAGTGAATACACTCATGTTAAACTGAAGGTAAAAACAGCAACAATGACACATAACTGTTTGTTGGGATGTGAGTACATCAAAGTACACCAAAGTACACAAATGCAAAACAATGATTCAATTCAATTGCGCTCACTTTTATTTTAACACAACTCAAGGTGCTTTATATTGTAAACTAGACTCTACAATAATACAAAGAAAAAACCACAGATCATTTGACCACTTATGAGCAAGCACTTTGGCAACAGTGGGAAGGAAAAACTCCCTTTTAACAGGAAGAAACCTCCGACAGAACCAGGCTCAGTGAGGGGCGGGGCCATCTGCTGCGACGGGTTAGGGTGAAAGAAGGAAGACAGGATAAAATACATGGTGTGGAAGAGAGAAAGAGATTAATCTGATAATATGGATAATATAATGATCACATTTAAGACTGAAGCATTCATTAATGGCAGGACTTCTTTGAGCAGTCCTGTAGGAATGGGGTCTAAAAGACATTCTGATGGTTTGGAGGAAGTAATTACAGAAGTTAACTCACGAAGATCATTTTGAGAAAAAGACTAAATAAATATATATGAATGGCACTGAAAGAATCTGTAGATAATATTGCATCTATCAGATGATTATGACGAATTTAAGTTAAAGACATAAAATGTATGCACAAATACTATTTGCTTTTTAAGATGATATGTTTTATACAAACAAAGTCACAGGTCACATGTGTGTCCCCAAAAGGCACTGCAGTCTCCTATAGAGGAGAATAGTGTGGGTACTTTATCAGAGTTATAGCACGATGTTACAGACATTTAAAAGTATTCTAAGATCCCCATTTCTTAAAAGTGTCAAAACACTTTAGAACTAAATTCGTGATCCAGAGAAGGATGTAACCATTGTGTCCAGTTCTCATACACACAAGTAACTATTAAGTGCATTATGTTCCAGAGAAAGCAAATTCTGCTGAAATAATTCATATTAACTGACTGAAAAAATAACTGACTTTAACCTATTCTGTTAAGGCCAAACCAAGAGGAGATGAGTGTTGCCTCCCTCACTTAGCTCCTAAATTCTGCTTTCACACAGTCTGACCAAAAAAGACGCACTAAAACAAAACACCACTTATTTTGTCTGGGTAATAGACCACACTTAAAGTCAGTTAAAGTCATGCTCTGTATCAAACTTGGCACTTATATTTCATTGCTGACCACAAACTCATTGCGTTTGTTTTGGAAAAAAGTAATGTGACACTTAGAGATTAGCGGTTGACCACAGTGGGTGTCTTTGAAAGCTGCAGCAGCTATTTTGTTGAAACAGCATTCATACATGTGTAAAAACAGAAAGATCAAACGCATTGGTTAAAGTTCAGCTTCTAAATAACAGTTAGGTGTCTTTGCTTGTGTTCAAACTTTATACATGTGTATAACACCGTGGGAATGGCAAGCAGCTGTAACTGACTGAATGAAGAAAAACTCTAACAGTTTATAGACATGTAAACCAAACCTGTCTGAAAATACACAGCTTGTTTAATTACAAAATAAAAAAAATGGTGATAAAACTGGGTTGCTTCTTTTATTTCGTTCTTACTCAGATGAGATTATGTCTATAGTCAGCTCTCTCTCTGCAACCTGTAAACAAAAGAAGTGTAGAAGAAAAAATGTAAAGCACAGCATCAAAAAAAAATTGTCATCAAAGAATCAAAGATTTATTCTATATACAGTACTTTTTACAGAATATAATTGCAGTGGCTTTTAATATACAAATTTGGGTGTGAGTGAAATGCAGTGGCGTGCACAGACATTTTGGGGGGCAAGTGCTCCAGGGGGAAAAAAGGGCACTTTTTGCATATGTGGAAAACCTTTTCTTTTTATAATAAAAAAATCGCACAGGTTAAATGCAATTTGACTTTTATTTCAAAACATTCTCTAAAAATCAAAAATCACACCACAAAAAGATAAAATCTGTATCCAACTCTAAACTATATACATACATATTCTCAAGTGTCCATTAAATGGAGTGTACTGCTCTAAAGAAGCATCCTTCTTGGTGCCATGTCTTTGTAGATGTTGATGACCTCGTTGTAATTGATCTCCACATCTTTCTCAATGGCCAACAAGAGGAGATCAGACAACCTTTCTTCTCCACACAAACTTCTTAGTTTATTTTTGATTATTTTTAGCTTTGAAAAGGATCTTTCAACTGTCGCAGTTGTCACTGGTAGTGTTGCGTAGATCTGAATCATTTTGACAAAGGCAGGAAAGATCAGCTGGCCATTGTTTTCCTCAGTATCAGAAATATTTCTCTGAGGTCTTTTGAACTAAAGCTGGAGTGGAAGACCTTTAATTCTGTTTTGAGCTGGTCCTCATCTTCTCCATAGAATTCACAGAGGATGTGGACAGCTTCAATGGCTTCTGGGTTTGGTGGGCCTACCCAGTTAGCATGCACAGTTAAGGGCTGGAAGGACTGAATGATTCTGGCCGTTGGGCTTCCAGTATTGTCCCCTTTGAACCTCCTGTTCAGTTCCCCAGTCATGATGTCCAGAAAGGTGAAATATACACCACTCCTGAAATATGCCTCCACTGACTCAAACTGAGCACCTACTTGAGACACTGTGGTGCTGTGTTGGAAACGCACTGGAACTTTCCGCTTTCTCTCCTGACCAGGCACCACGGTAGGTACTGGAATGTTGAAACTCTCTGCCTTCTCTGATGCACATCTAAATATCTCTCCAAATTTCTCCTCAGACCTCATGGTTTGCAATGTGTGAAGCACACCATCAATTACCTTGTAGGCAGTGGAATGGTCCAACCCTTCTTCCTGCAGAGAATCTGATGCCAAAGCAGTGACTTGAATACTGGTGTGGTGATTTCCATGCAGAGAATGAACATAAAATTAATGGCATTTCTGTACATCTGAGCATCACCTTGGGCCAGGTTAGGTGGGTCACTGTCACTGATGTCATCAAGGAGCATCAAAATGGCTTTCAAATTTCTCTGAAGTGCCTTCAGTGCTTTTTCCCTGCAAGCCCATCGAGTATCTGACAGCTGCTGGAGCTCCATAACACGTTGTCCAGGAAAGAGAGACTCCTGAAATTTGACCAAGGCAGCATGACGCTTTGGGGAGCCTGAGCAAAAGGCATACAATTTCTCCACCAAGTTGAAAAATGTCACAAAATGCTTGCTGGACTTTGATGCCTCCACTAGTACCAAATTGAGGCAATGGGCTTTGCAGTGCACATAGAGGGCCTTCTCATTGTGTGCACGGATTCTAGCTTGGAGACCTTTATACATGCCACTCATGTTGGCTGCTCCATCATAGCCTTGACCATACATGTTCTTCATCTCTAGGCCATTCTTTTGCAGAAGCAAGAACACTGTATTCTCCAGCTCCTGGCCTGTAGTTGTATCAACATTGCACACTTCGATGAATCTCTCCTTTATTTGCATATGATGAAAATATCGCACAACAAATGACACTTGCTCTTTTGTGTGAAACATCAGAGGTTTCATCAAGTAGAATGGAATACATTTCAGCCTCTTTTATTTCACGTTGTATCTCCTTCCTGATGTAAGTTCCTAGTGCTGCAATGATGTCATTTTGACTTCTGTTGGAAAGCAGTGACACCTGGGGCCTTGTCTTGGTGGCTTTAACTGTGGCAATTTTTTCCAAATGCATTTTCAGCACACTATCGTAGCGGGAAAATACATTGACTAATTCACGAAAATTGCCACGGTTATCACTGGACTCACTCTCATCATGACCTCGGAATGCTTGTCCCTGACGTGCAAGATACACTGTTAGGTCAATTAATCTTGTCAGGATTTCTTTGTTTGTCTGCCTCTCTCGCTCTCTAACTTCCACCCCTTTTACGTCTGAAACATCAAATGCAGACTGAAGGGCCTTTTTCTGGAAATTGATCCATCTAACCATGCTTGTCATGTGCGCTGGAGTGTTGTTTGATTTTTTCAAGAGCAGTACTCCACTTTCTGATGCCATCAGTTGTCCAGGCTGTTCTGCTTTTATATTTTTCATCCGAGAGGAAAAGCCGACAACTAAAACAATGCATTGAATTAGCAGTGGGTGAGTATTCCAGCCACACATTAGCAGAAAACCACTGTTTCTGGAATGATCTCCCCTCAGTTTTTGGGTAAGGTATATCAGGCTGACATGGGCCCACATTGCAGCACATTGAAACGTATCTGTCATTGCGCTTTATTTTAAATGTATGGATGTGTGTTGGATCTGTTGGGTATTGTAAAGCTGCTAACTTTGACATTATGTGATCGATCTGTTCTTCCTCATTGTGGTCTTCAGAGAGCACTACATCAGTGTCTGTAGGCCTAACTGAACCTGTTGCTGCATTGGTCGCGGCTTCATCTGTTTCTATATCTCCCTCTTCTGCTATGCTGGTAGATGGCATAGAGCTGCTTCCCTGCTGTGACTGACTACAATGGAACAATAATAATAACAATAGTATTATTATTTATCATAATAATAAGCTTAAACAGATAGTTTTAATAATAACCCATACTGCAAGTCTTGTAACATAGAAATAACTTTCGTGGGTACAAAATAATAGTTAGCTCAATGCCTGCTGATTAAGTTCATTAAAACTAAGTGTGAACAGCTTTTAAGATTTTTCAATAGAATTAACTGCAAGGAGCAGGTTACATTAAAACATTAAAATAGAACCTGACTCTGCCCTTGACTCTGACCTTTCATCTTCATTTTCCTTTGCTTTCATCCAGGAGAGCAGAGAACTGCTTCCTGGGCTGCCTGTTGTAGATCCCTTTCTTTCTCCTTTCTCAGCCTCTCTTTCCTAGGCATTATGCTTGCTGAAATTAGTAAATAAATAGACCAAAATGTATGAGAACGAATAAGACTGACTGTGGTCATTACAAGAACAGGGCAGAATGGTCGTTTTCACAGGCAATTGGGAACTGCCTATTTTTCCTTTAGCAAATTAATGTGTTAATGTTGCCAATATGTTACACCAAAAAAAAATTAACATGTCTAACCAGTGCTTCTCAAAACTTTTAACATGCACCACCCCAACACCGTACCCTTCAAACTACCAATAACAACGTCACTGTTCTGTCACAATCAGGTCACAACACAGTGCGTAAATGTCTGCTGAGCATCGCTGAGTCAGTAACAACCAGTTAGGCTAAAGACTGCATCTTTAGACAGTTGGACGGTGTTCTAACTTTCTCACAGGAGACACCTACTAAAGACAGTCAAAGACATTAATTTCAATCTTACCAAAGTAGGACAGTAGTTGACGTTAGTTATGGAAAGGCTAATCCACAAAAACGGAGAAACGTCCATAATTCTGTTATTCATAATCATGTCAAGGTTTTAGGTTTTTCTGCAGTTCCATCTCTAAAAGTGTGATGTCTTCCGTCACTGACTTCAGTTTGAAAACTTTGTATTTATTCACAGATTTCCGTGAGATCATCCTAAAATTTGTAACGAAAAATGGGCGCAAAAGAGCCCTCTGCCTAACGGCATGTAGCCTATAGCATAACGTGATATTTTCAATAGTGTATGCAAAAAGGTCGGAATTGATGGAGAGTGGGGTTGCCTAAATGGTTTAGGTTACATTTTAAATGTGTAATTTTTTTTGTTTATCCATATGGATGGATGGAGGGGCAAGCTGGCAAAGTTTGTCATGTGCAGTTTCTGACAGGCTACTTCACAACAAAACAATTGCAGGTTGGTCTTAGAGGGCAAACAGAATAATTTCACTCGATTCATGGGTTACCTGACTGGTTGGGAAGGGAAAGAGCTGCCGTGTTGTCCGCCGTGGCTCCCAGTCGCTATAGTTAGTCTACTATGCCTACTCCAAGTAGTCCTATGTCATGCCGCTGCTACACGCCTCACAACAAATGAACTGCAAGCGTGTTCACGTGACACGGTGACAGTGAAAAGCGACAGGGTTCGGGTGTCTTTGAAGAAGGGCACAAATCAAGCCATTATTTTCACACCTTTTAAATCGCGCAGCTTTAAAAAAAAAAAAAAATCACGTCTTTCAAAAGGGCACTTTTTTGGACTGAGGGCAAAAGGGCAAGTGCTTCAGCACCACCTCGTCTCTATCTGTGCACGCCAGTGGTGAAATGTATGACAAACTATACATATTCCATTGCCACGTAATAGTATGTAACTGTCTATATTGCCAATCCCAAATTTACTAATTACTATTATCCGACTGCAGCACATAAAGCATAATTTCCCTACTTACTGTATTATAGAATAGAAGGGATCCTCTGCTGTGTGTTGGCAGGGACCTGCTGAGGGCATCTCTGTGCTGGTTCCTGCTTCTGCTTTGACAACAGGTGGAATGAAATCAATTGGTAGCCAAAACATTTTACATAATAAAACACTTATTTGTCTTAGATTATGCCAAATTACTTACTGATGTTTTGGATTTCTAAATGCTAAAGTTAAAATGGCTTTTAATTACAAGTAGTCTTACCTTGTTGTTGAGTGTCACAGAGGCCTAAGCTATTGGAAATTGGTCTAGAGAGTGATGCATCTTCAGCTTGTGATGGAGCGGGCCAGTGGGAGTGTGGGGAATAATAACCACACCAATATTAGTGATCATGATCCCTGTCTGTTATTTAGTGTATTCATTAGATTTGATTTTAAATTTTAGAAAAATTTAACATTCAAGATTAGAAAGAAAATCGAAGCCATTCCTACATGGGCCCATTATGTAAGGTGTTGCTACTCAGCTAACAAAAACTGAAATTTCTAATTGAATTTCTGCTGTTTGCAAGTGAATTTTACCTTGACTACAAAAATATCAGCTGCTCTTCAGCTTCTTGCTTTTTGCTACTTTTGTACTAAACTAAAATATTAGACTTTACAGTTTACTTTACACTTTTACAGTTCGGCTCTACTCGGCTCTACCCTTTTTATGTGCAATATTTTGGTCTCTGTGAAATATCCTGGCAGATGTGAAATAATTAATTACCAATTACCACACCATAGGTGTGAATGTGAGTGTGAATGGTTGTCTGTGTCTATGTGTTAGCCCTGTGACAGACTGGCGACCTAACCAGGGTGTACCCTGCCTCTCGTCCTAAGACAGCTGGGATAGGCTGCAGCGCCACAATGACCCTAAAAAGGATAAGTGGAAGCGAATGGATTGCTGGATGTAGAACATATACTCTAAAATTATCAGACATTTTTTGCATGTATTTTATTTGTGTATTTTTAAAAAAAATTGGACTTCTCTATCACATGTTTTTTTGTAATATGAATTGTAAAATAGTAAAATTCTTGGTTGTATATGGCTGACAATTAATGCTGGTCACTGAATATTATTGATCAAAAAAGAAAGTAATTGGGTTTAATTTAAAGTTAATTTTGAAACTGAATGCATGTCTGAAATTGTACTTCATGCCGCATTTTACTATTCTGAGCTGTCTGAGATACAGTAGCTTTAAAATTGTATTCTATGTGGTTTTCATTTGAGGCGTATGTTTTGAAGGCTCAAATTATCACTCACATCTATACATTTATAAATATTACATACACGTCTAACAAAGCTACAGACAACAACCACCTGAGAAAACAAAAGCAATCCATTTCTTCAAAGAAGTAATTTTGTTCTTCTGTTCAGTAAAATATCTCCTGTCTTTCTTATAACAACATATGTTGCTCTGCCTGCATCCACTGTGCCGGCCTCTATGAAGTTTAAAGAAATACATTTCAAAAAAGTTTCATTTTGTTGTTGTTGTTTTAAAACACATTAAACAGGTATAGAGGATTTCTTAGTTCAAGCCCAGTAGTTTATGACATTCAATTGTATTTGAAAACGTTGGATGCGAAAATCTGACAATGCATCTGCCTGACAGACTCATTTTCCATCTAATAACAATAACATTAATAATAATTTTCATTACCTCTTTGCCAGTAATCTTTTCCAAAGTGATACAGTCCCACTGCCACCAACAGAGCACTGACTAAAATGGTGGCAATGATCCAAGGTGTGGCAGCAAAGGAGGAATGGCATGCCTCTTTGTGACTGTGTGGATTGATTGTGTATTTTGTAGTTTGAGTGTCTAAATGATGGTCTGAAAAAAACAGAAAGGCTTAAATGAGAAAAGAATGGTAAACCATCATTTTAGCTCTTGCATAACAACATGGAGAAGAATCTTGCCAATCAAACTAAAAGGTTCATAAACATCATGGGAAGTCTGCTACACCAGATTTAGTCATTTAGAATACAATAGATCTTTATTATCAAAATCATTGGTGTAATTTGCAATTTAGGTTTGCAGAAAGGATATTAATCAATAATTCAAAAATGCTAATACAAAGAGATTTACCAGCTTTGAAGAGCATCAGCTGTCATTCATATCACAATTATGTCTAAACCTTATCTTAAAACATCTCAGTGTCTCACCTGTGACTTTCAGCCAACTCTCTGGTGATTCTCCAACTCCTGAGATGCTACACTTGTAAAGTCCTTCATCTGATTCTGAAACTCTGTGAATGGTCATGTTTCCTGTGGAGCTTCTATGGATCTGATGTCCGTCTTTGTAGAAATCAGCTTCAAAGTTGGAGGAAGCTGTTTTGTTCCTGCAGCTCAGAGTCACAGTTTCTTCCATCGACACAGGAACAGCAGGACTCTCCAGGATCACAGGACCAGCTAAATGACATGCATTTGATAATTAAATACATGAAATTACATTTAATTACAATTTATTATAAAAATCTGTTTTGTTTTTTCAAAAGTACCAGTGACACAGAGGTTGATAATGTTACTTCTGTTCCCTCCCTCACTCTCATACCAGTACTCTCCACTGTCATCTGTATAAACAATTTTAAAGGTGCAGGATGATCCTGTTGGTGTCCTCTTGTTAGTTTTACTACATGATTCTACTTTCCCTTTAATATTATGCACAACTTCACAATAATCGACTCCTTCACAGCGAAATGTCACTGAGTCATATTCAAAGAACTGCAATCTGTTTGGAACGACACGAAGAGAAACTGCATCTGAAACAAAGAAAAGTCAAAGACTCAGTTTAGAGTTTTACTGCTAAAATGGGTATACTGCACATCAACAGTAAAAGGTTAAAACAGTAAATAATCCCATAAAAAATATGACAGATTTTTCTCTTAAAAAAGTTCATTTTTTTCCACCCAAAATGCTTGTTCCTCCAAAATGTGAACTAATGTTGATATGGAAGAGAAAACTCACTCACCAACTTTCTGATCCTGCACATGCAGCAGAATCATGACGGTGATTGCTGAAGAGAGATGTAAAAGCTACAGAGTTATTAAGACACATATAATTACTAAATATACTAAAAGTCTAAAAGTAATGCTAAAAAATATTACATCTCATATAGGGATGGGAGTCGAAAACCGGTTCTTGTTGAGAACCGGTTCCCACTGTTTCAATTAATTGGAATTGTTTGCCATTTTTGCAAGCAATTCCCCTATTGATTCCAGTCGTCTCGAATGATGTCATTGCGTTGCGGAGCGTCATTTACCTGGCAGGGCGCCTAAGCGGCTCAAACGCTCAAAAGTTTGGTTATACTTTATGAGAACGGATGACAACAGGGCAACTTGCAATACTTGCAAAGTAGATATTTCACTTAAGGGAGGAAACACTACGAATATGCAAAAGCATTTGCTCACAAAACACGCGATGACCTTAAATGAATGTCGTGTTTTTAATTCCGCTCCAGACTCGTGAATCTCAACCCAGCAGCAGCGGTAACGTTTGCACATCCTCTCCCGTTAATACGGCAGGTAAATAATCAACTAACAGTGCATATTATGTTAGCGCGATCTGCCTTATTACAAAACCTGCCATTACTGTGCATTTAGGTGACCATGATGAGAGAGACAGACAGAGTCTGGCTGGCTCAGATGCTGGCAGTTCTCGCTGCAGTCTACCGTTAGCGTCTCCTTTCAGGCCAAGATAGACGAATGTCACCGAGCAGTGACTAAGTTTGTGGTCAAAGGCTTGCACCCATTTGCCACAGCAGATGCCCCCGATTTTCGGTAAATGAATGTGTTTAATTGTAGGCAGGGACATTACTGGATATTCTTGTGTAATTGCTACAGAATAATTTATGTTATACTTTGTTATTGCTACAGAAGAATATTTATTTTATTATTTTACATTTACAATTTTTTTTTTTTCTGGGGACCCTGTGACACCCCATTGAAGAGTCCGAGGCTGTGGATCTCTTAAGATCTCACTGTTGGGTTTGTAAGGCCATGTTACTCCTAAATTTCTATCTTGTTCAAAGAGAAGATATAAAACAAAGTTCTAAGCTAATCCACCTTAGTGTTCTCCTTTTTTAAAAACAAGAATCGATAAAGAATCGAATCGTTAAACAGAATCAAAAATGGAATCGGAATCGTGAAAATCTAATCTCATAACTAGTCCACAAAAATACAACAGCCTAATTTTCTATATAAAATATATAAAACTGTCATGTTATTAATCAGAATGAATAACTTGAAGCTTTTGGTATTGTGGAAATAGAGAAAATACTCACACAGTCTGATGCAGAGAGCTGTGACCTCCATGTTGTCTTGCTGAAGCGTAACAGTACTGAGCTGGGGTGTGTTTGTCCTACTAAAAGTATTTCAATATTAATTACAATGTTTTAGGGATTAGTGCAACTATCTAGTTTTACAAAAACTGATTCCAAAGAAGCTGAGTGTCTTTTGTGTCAAGTCAAGCTTTACTGTTTAAGTTCACTGTCAGTGGGCGGAGCAACAAACCCGTTCAGACTAATGCTGTGTTTGATTCAGCTTATAGACTGGTTCATGTTCCCTGTGCTCAGTTTGGTGGACGCTGCTGAGATATGTCACAAATGTAAATTTAAACCTCCTCTAGAAGTACTCAGGGCACTAAGGGAATCATCAAAGTCATTGAAGCTATTTTCAGTCACAAGACAGTTAATATTGCAACAGATAAATAGTTATCTATGCATGTTTACATATCTGCTTAAGATTTGTTAACCATCACTTTAATATATTGTGACTACAGTTTCAAACATTTATTTAATTTTAAACAGGCTTAAAGAGACACAGATGTTGCTTGCATGTTGGGAATGGTAAAAAATGGAAGTAAAAAAATGAATGTCTTAATCCTTTTTCAAAACAGGAGAATATTAATAAGTGTATTGGGGTCTTAGAGACACAATGGCTCACCTGTCAAAACTGTATTGAAAGACAAGCACAACTTTGCCAGATGTACAACAATATGGAGATTTAAAAAGTTAAACATAAAAAAATAATCTAATATCATTGAAATGACATCATAAAACGATGCCTCTCCATGCCTAAATTTGGTTAAGAAGTTAATGGACACGTTTCCTCCTTAACATCTCTGCAATCTCCTAAGAAAACCAGAGTCTGTGGGAATAATACAGTTTGACTAAGCAGTCACAAAGAAATGAACCCACCGTAAAAAACACAATGAGACTATCACATAACAAACATAACGTTAATTTATAAACACTGGCTTCAGTAGCCACAGACCAGAAGCCCCCTCTGGCTTCTGCTCCGTGGCTACTGGGTGACCCCTCATCTGGGACTCTCCTCAGCTCTTCCCAGGAGGGTGGCATGGATGCCCCTCTGGTGGTCCTCCTTGGGCTCTCGCACTCTGGGGCCTCTGGATGTCTGGAGCCTGGATCTCCTCCATGCCTGCTTCATGCCCTGGGGGACGGGGCTATGGCTCTCTACATCCTCTAGCAGACCAATACATGGGGATGTGTTTGGTTTAGGGTTTAGTTCTTAGGTTTTGTTCTTATGCCCCATGTTTAGGTTTAGTTCGGTGCTTAGTCTTCTCTGCCTGTGTGTTCCCTCTGTGTAAAGTCCGTGTTTCCTAGTCCGCGTCTTTGTGAATTGTTACCTGTTTTATTTTGAAGGGTTATGCCTTATGTCAGTGTTTCTAGCTTTGCTCCCCCTGTCTCGTTAGCCCTAATCCCTCCCAGCTGTGTCTCCCTCCTGTTTCCCATTCTCTGATTTCGCCCCAGTGTATTTAAGCCCCGTGTTTCTCTGTATCAGTGTCATGTCGTACCCTCAGATTTTGCCTGTGTGTTCCAGTTTGTGGTTTCCTCAGTTTGGTTCATGTTTTGTTTCGTGCCAGCAATAACGCTGTGGTTTTTGAGTTGGATTCAGTCTCCGAGTCCTGCATTTGGATCCTTACCTCCGCCTGCCCGCACACAGAGCCCTGACATGTTGGGCATGCACATAATAAAGCTCTGTTATAAGCAAATTACCACTGGATAATTCTACATTAAGTACATCTTCCTACTGCCACGTTGGACCCACTTTTCGTGGTGGTTGATAGTTCTGGAAGCATTCCTCTGAGATTTTACTCCATAGTGACATGATAGGATCACACAGTTGCTGCACAATTGTTGTCTACACACCCATGACACCCACGTTTGTGGGATGGGGGTAGTAGTAAAATATAAATGTTTAGGTTTAAACCTAGGTAACAAATTAGAATTGTCCGTGAATACAGATAATCTATCAAACAAGGGGGAAATCACTTCTTTTTGTTAAGGACACTGAGATCTCTTGACCTCTGCAGTAAAATGTTGAATATGTTCTATGAGTGTGTGGTAGCAAGCGTGCTGCTCTACGCTGCGGCCTTCTTTAGGAAAAAAAAAAAGGATGCAAGGACACTGGACAAACTAGTGAGGAAAGCTGGCTTTGTAATTGGAGCCAGACTGAACCCACTGGGGAAGGTGGAGGAAAGACGCACACTAAAGACTTAAGAAGCCATCCTGAACAACTCCACTTTATGACATCGTTATAACATCAGCCATCAAGCTTTTCAATTCTCATACAAAAAGCAGATGAGCAGACATGCTATGTTTCCTCTGAGCAATAGTTTTTACATTATTATTATTATTATTATTATTATTATTATTATTATTATTATTATTATTTGAGATGTAAAATTCCTCTACCACCAAATCCCAAAGGTGTTTTTTTGGATTTATATCTGGTGTCTATGGAGACTAATTCAATACAGTTAATTAATTCTCATATTAAAGAAACCAGTGTGAGCTGATGTGAGCCTGAGAGACATCATCACAATATTCAACTAGGCCACGGTGTTCAAATGTTCATTTCTGTATTCTGCAACTTCGTGCGACTAAAATCACAGTAAATCAGCAGTTTCTCAAAAGGTCAGATAACCCTCCAATCCTAGTAAACATTCTACATTCAAAGTCACCTAAATCACTTGTCTTCCCAATTCTGATACACACTTTGACTTGACCATGTACCTTTGCCTAAATGCAGTTTGTTTGGTGCCATGTTATTGGTTGATTAGATATTTGCAGCTGAGGAAGTATGAAGAAGTGGCTGATAAGTGTTTATATAACTACCATAAGTGTGGCATAAAGAATTGCCGTCTGATGAAATTTGTTCCTTGAAGCTGAAGTGAACATTGTATGTTACTGTAGCACCCCAACCGTTATACTGAATCTAAACCCACTTACCTCAGTGTCTACCCCCTAGGTGGGATGTGAGGTTCGTTACCACAAATGGTTCTGGTAAAGACAGGAATCAGGGAAACTAACAGTAAACCCCTTGCCTGCAGGTTAGACTTAACCAGTAGTAAAAGAAACGACCCCAGACAACTCTGTAACACAAAACGGAATGTTTACTGAACGTAAGGGCAGGAAAAATGTACAACACATGCCCTTTTTATCTCAAATGATATTCCAGTTCCTTAAACAAATTAAATATACTTTGTAAATGAAATGATTCCCTTTTGTCACATGGAGTCACACAAACCACCTGCAACTCAACACCTCAAAGACCAAGGAACTGGTTGTGGACTTCGGGAGGTCCAGACCAGGTCCACTGCCAGTTCAGATAGAGGGAGAGGAGGTGGAGATGGTCAACACATACAAGTACCTCGGGCTGTGGGTGGACAACAAACTGGACTGGTCATGCAACACGCAGCACCTGTATAATAAAGGCTAAAGCCGACTGTACTTCCACAGGAGGCTGAGGTCTTTTAACATCTGCAGGAAGCTCCTGAGGATGTTTTACCAGTCAGTGGTTGCAGGAGTACTTTTCTATGGTGTGGTGTGCTGGGGGAGCAGCACAGCAAAGGAGGACTCATCCAGGCTGGAAAAACTGATCAGGAAGGCGGGCTCTGTGGTCAGCATGAAGCTGGACACTCTGGTGACAGTGGCAGAGAAAAGGACACTAAAGAAACTGCTGGACATTATGAACAATGCTGGGCATCCTCTGCACACGGTCGTAAACAACCAGAGGAGCCTATTCAGCGACAGGTTGCTTCTCCCAAAGTCAAAAACCAACAGACTTAAAAACTCTTTTGTCCCACACGCCATCAAACTGTTTAACTCCTCACTGGAGGGGAGGGGGAGGGGAAACAGGGGGACAAGGGAGGGCGGGAACAACTGAGCTGTAGGTGCTTTTTTACACTGTGGATTATTTGCAATATTTGTTTTTTTTCTTATATTCGACTGTACAATAATCACTGTGCAATATACTCACTCAAATGTGCAATCCTATTTATCCATGTTGTATATTCTGTATTTATATATGTGTATATATGGTATATTTATGCTTATATCCTTATTCTCATTTCCCTTATTGTATCTGTAACATGCAACTTCTGTCGGTGCTGTGCTACTGGAAACTGAATTTCCCAGAGGAAGTTTAATCTAATCTAATCTAATCTAATCTAATCTAATCTTAAACAACTCAAACTCAAGTTATCACCTCATGTGAATACACAATACTCACTCATGGGCCCTTCACACACTCACATTCACACTTGTTGCAGGCCTGTTTGTCGCTGTGTGATGGCCGAACAGCTCTTCTCCCTGGTAAGAGCCCAAACAGTCTGACTTGCAGTTCAGTTGCTCCATACGTTGCTGTTCACAAGTCTTAAACGGAATCAATTCTCAGCTTCCTGAAGACACCACGCTGCCTCTGCTACAGCGTGTTAGCCAGTCACTGTACAGCTCTCCGACAGAGAACATCTGGCTTCAGATCAATGATGAAGCAGCATTACAAGAGCAAACAAGGAAGCAGTGCGGACTTTTGTCTTTCAGCGAGCATTTTCATACTTAATCACTGCAGGTTTTGGACTTTTGATCACACATACTGATGTATGGCAATATAACACAAGAGAAATCACTGAAATGCAACAAATGCAGGTTCTATAAACAGCTTGGAGTTTTATACAGTGGTGTTCCCTGTAAACACCAGTGTATAACATGTATGTGTTTGATATGAGCCTTGTATTCTGGAAGCAATTATTAAAATACATAAAATCTTTGTTTTCTGTATTTATTAATTGAAGCATATAAAATGCAGTGAGAGGCATTTCAGTACATAGAAAATTGGAGGTCACAACGAACACACTACAAAGTTCTTTCATAGACAAGTAGAAATACTGCGATGACTTTGCAGATGTTTTTCAGAATTATGATGTTTTTTTTTAATTGTACTTACACAAATAACTTTTTTATATCATAACATTTTTATTTAAAAAAATATATATTTTGATTTCTTAAAACAGTCACAGCACATGATGCATGTGCTTTTAGAAGCTTAAAAAGCTTGCAAAACAAATCATTGAGTACCTATATGAAGCATGATGGGGTATCAGCTATTTAGCTTTCATTGTTCTATTTGTCATCAGTAGCTGAATGATTTTCTCGCAATGCCATTTATAGCTGGGCAACCATTAGTTAGCTGTAGCTCTGATTTTCCCGAAGTGATGAAGTCCCACCAAAAGCAGCAGCAGAGCCGCCACCATCATGATAGTGAAGACAGTTCGTAAGATGAGGTAAATATGACAACCGTGGTCTCTCTGGGACTCTGTGTGATGGGATGCAGAGATGATAGAAGACAGTGAGACAAAGTGGATTTTCAGTGTATTGAATGTTTACCGTCTGCATACATTTTGCACTATGTTATTTTTTAATTAAAGGAAGTTTAAGTTTTTAAGTTTAAGTCTTTAGTTTTGTTACATGAATAAGAATGAATGATTACAAATTAAAGTTTGACATCATCAAACTTTAAACCAACCTTTTCACTCGTGGTGAAAAAATTGGTGTAAATGAGAACAGTTCAGTGTAGGTAAATTAACCTTGACATGGTGACAATAACACCATTATTTTTTCACCATGAGTTTGTCTGACAGCATCTAAAAATCCAGAAGTTTTATTGTGTTGAGGCAATTGCTGTATCATGTGGACATTAAACATCGCTGGTTCTCACCTTTGACCCTTAGCCAGCTCGCTATAGATTCTGCACCTCCTGAGATGCTGCACTTGTAAAGTCCTTCATCCAACTTGGAAACTCTTTGGATGGTCATGTTTCCTGTGGAGCTGCTGTGAACATGAACTCCATCTTTGTAAAAATTAAAGGTGAAGTTGGAGGAAACTATTTTGTTTCTGCAGCGAAGAGTCACAGCTTCTCCCTCTATCACAGGAACAGCAGGACTCTCCAGGATCACAGAACCAGCTGATAATTAGTCATGGATGAGATTTATTAGCTATGAAATTCATGGAAAATTAATCACAAAATATTCTTGTCTTGGTGCAAACATACCAGTCACAAAGATGTTGACACTGTAGCTTCTCTTCCCTTCTTCAATCTCACACCAGCGCTCTCCACTGTCGTCTGGATACAGATTTTTAACTATGCAGAATGATCCTGTTTTTCTCTGGTTGGTGTGACTGCACGAGTTAATTTTCCCTTTGGAATTATGCACAACTTCCCAATAAACAGCATCCTCACAGTAAAATATCACTGATTCATATTCAAAGAACTGCAATCTGTTTGGAACAATACGAAGAGAAACTGCATCTGAGAAAAAGAAAAAGAAAATGGAAGATTCAGTTTAGCGTTCTATTACTAAGACTGCTGTGGTTAAACACTGAAAAGATTACACTTGAAAAAATCAAAGCAAAATAACTGAAAAAGTACATTTTAACTCATTATATATTACATATATATAATGATTATATGTTCCCAATGAAGATTATATGTTCCCAAGGAAGATTATATGTTCCCAAAGAAGAGGTTCACTGAAAAAAGACTTTTTTTTTCAACAAACACAAAATATTGAACAACATTCAAATCAATGAGCAAATTAATGACACTCACCAACGTTCTGATCATGTGCACACAGCGGGATCATGAGGGTCATTACTAAAGAGACCAAAAACAGCTACATATTACAAAAATTCTGTTGACAAATATGTTATAAGATCTCATAATCGGTACATAAAAATAAAGAAAATTCTGCAATTTTTGGCATTTAATAAATGACACTATTAGGTTTATTAAATCAGCTGTAGTTAAGTTTTTTGTGGAAATAGACACTTACACAGTTTAAAGCACAGAGCTCTGACCTCCATGATGTCTCACTGTTGACTGTGTGGACAACTGACAAATGTGAAGGCAGTGAGCAAGGGGCCTTTTCCTGTGTGGCCTCTTTCTGCAGCTTTCACTATCAAATGAGAGAAAAAGACAGAATGCTGCTTTCAGTATGAAGTGCAGTCATGTGGTATTTCTCATGCTCACCTTCATGCTTTCACCATCAGTGATATTGTTACTCTTGTTCCACCTACTGGCCAAAATTTTTAAATGAAGATTTAAACAAAAACAAACAAAAAAAAAAAAAACAGTATATCCATCAGTATTTTCATTGCCTAATGTTGGATATGTCCTCTGTTAACCACATCTTTACTGATATGCTGAAATATTCAACGCCCATATCTGGATTTGTTCTGGAACAGTTCACATTATATCTGTCTGAACAGTGCCTTTCAGTGGCTGTTTTCAAGTACAGGTCTTTGTCTTCTTCTCTTAGCTGTGGTGTCCCACAAGGTTATGTACTGGGGTCATTTTTTTTTTTTTTTTAAATTATCTACTCCATGTTCAGCACATTTTGAGTACCTTTAAGGACATGTGTTATCACTACTATGGAGCAGTGATAACACATTTCATAACAGAACGTTTGACTAACTTTGGATACTCATATGAAATCTCTGTTTTGCTCCTGTATCTGTTAAGACATATTGTCGGACTGGTGGACATTGTTATTCAAGCATTTATTTCATCATGTTTGGAGTACTGTACATCTGCAGACTTTTCTGAACACTGCTGCTAGGCTTCTGACTAAAACGTATTCGCATGTCACACTGTTGCTGATTGAATACAATCTTTTTCAAGATTCTGGTTCTGACTTTAGGAGCTCTCCTGGACAAGCACCAGCTGACATCAGATAACTTTTACATCCATAGATCTCCAGCAGGTCTCTGAGGTAATGTTATCAGAGCTTATTTATTGTGCATGATAAAACTAAAGGAGACAGAGCTTTGGCAACAGTGGTCACCAGACTCTGGGCCTCTCTTCCTGAGGTCAGTGGACTCTGGTCTCATTCAAGAAACAACTAAAAACTCATCTTTCTATGCATCTTTGTATTTGCATTATCTGCTGTGTTTCAGTTCACTGTCAAAGGGATGAAAAACACCGACTATTGCTGCATGTATGGCTGTAAATATGGTTTTTGACAATAAAGCTGACTTTGACTTAAATACAACTTTTATTTAGCAATTATTGAATAATTCTTATGTCCACCTTTGTACTGTCATGTATTAGCATGTTGACACATGCTTATTAGCTCATTCATAAACGTAAAGCCAAAAATAAAATTACCCTTTCAGTTTCTTCATAATTTTTAATAGTCAATCTAATACACAGTTCATATGTGCCCATAAAAAATGGTGCTAAGCTAAAATTAAAATATGCTCTGCCCATAAAAAATTAGCAACTCTGACTCTTGTGAACAAAGAGTTTAGCTACTCACCTATAATGAAGCTATTTGCAGTTACCAGTTAATACACTCATTTTAAATTGAAGGTAAGAACAACAACCTACAACTGTTTGTGGGGATGTGAGTGTATCAAATAGAGGTACAAAAACAAACTAGTACATTAGAGCAGGCTGTAGCCTTGACTTTGTACTTGCAGTGGACATTTTAACAGATATTTACTTGTTTTAAGTAGGACTAAAAAAATATGCTTGATGGTGGAAAGAAATATTTTAATACAATTAGGTCGCAGGTCACATCTCCACAAATACACCACAAAGTGGCAAATTTGTCGGACATAAACCAGCCCGTGGTTGGGTCAAGATCTCTGTCTCAATAAATAAATACATCTGGGTAAATTCCCAGATGATTAAACATGCAACTATTTTACTGGTAATACCTGAAATGAGTAAAGAAAATCAACAGCCTATTTATGCAAGATAATTCATAATTTTATTGGGGGGGTTATATTGTTGGGTCTGATTATTGGTGGGGGGTTATAACCCCTCTAACCCCCCTGGAAATTACGCCCCTGCACATAGGTACTCGTACCTTAAAAAAAGCTCTCTGGTTGACAGTTCTTTAGTGATTCTCCAGGTCCTGAAGTACTGGAGCTAGTGCTGATGTCTCGTTTCTGCAGCTCAGAGTTACATCTTCTCCCTTTATCACAGGAACAGCAGCAGTGTCCAGGATCAGAAAACCAATTGAAAATCAATGTGTATAAATTTATTTAATTAAAATGTGTGTTTGATTATGACAACATATTGCTTACTAAATTAAAACATACCAGTAACAGTTATGTTTCTTCCCTCATCCTGTCTTACAAGAGTAGTTCCACTGTCATCTGTAAAGATATTTTTTTATAGAACAGGGCGATCCTGTTGCTGTTTTGTCATTAGTGTAGCTGCATGATTTTATGTTCTCTTTTAACGTATGTACAACAATATAATGAGAGATCCCCATCACAGTAAAAGGTTCTCAGCTCATACTTAAAGAACTGTGATCTGTTTGGACCAACAAACCGAAGCTGCAGCTGAGATTAAGAAAAGGAGAAATTAATTTCAGTTTTATTTTTGAATAAAAGAAAAATTATTATCATTATTATTATTATTATTATTATTATTATTATTATTATTATTATTATTATTATTAAAAAATTATCAAACTATACACAGTAAAATAACAAAATACATATCAAATTTCCATTGATTAAAGCCCCACTGTGTGTTTGTGAAATACAATAAGGCCCATTTAGGAGACTAACCTAAGTGACAAAGTGGTACTACTATTACTAAAGTGATATGGTTAAAATAAGTGATTAATACATCAGAAAAGAAATCTGCCAGTAGAGGTGTGTGTTGGGACTGACAGATGGTTTTAGGTTGGGAGTCACATTACATCAGGTTGATCTTCCTTTGACTTTCACAGACCACAGTGGGATCGGCAGTGAGAGCAGAGCAGATGTTTATAAGTTATCTTCAAAGTGAAAATAAGGAGTGAAAAAAGGTATTTGTAGAAACAACAAATCAACCAGTTCATTTCTACTAAGAAAAACTAAACTGGGAAAGCTAAGAACCAAATAACAAACCTGAACACGAGGGAATGGAGGTAACATGAAGCAGAGCAGATGTTTATCAGTTATGTTCAAAGTAAAAAGAAGGAGTGAAAAAAGGCAGAAACAACAGATTGACTGTCACTATTACCAGCAAAATGAATGAATCAGTGAATTGTTCATCAACTACATGAAGTATGATGAGTGTGATAACTGGTTTCATTGATCTATTTCTCATCATTCCATGGACAGTTTTTCTGTTTCATGACAGTTACATTAACACATGGGTGAACACAAGTTAGAAAGTCTGAGCTAGACCAACTGTCAGTGAAGAACAGCAGCAGAGCCACAGTCACATCTATGAAAACAGTCTGTAAGATGAGGTGAATGTGACAGCTGTGCTCTGATGCAGGGTGTCTCTGAATGTTTCTGCAAAGATTATTTAATATGTATAAAAGACAGAGGTGGATTTAAATGTGTTTTTCTGATCAGAATATATTGAACACATTGCTTTTAAATGTGCAATAATATTGCCTGTGTTCGGGCTGCCCCCTGCAGTTATCAACTAGCAATACAAGTCTAACAGAAATAAACACAATTTGACACTGAGTGCATTTAGCTAATATATCAGCCAATTATCGAAATTAAAATTAAACAATTCTATATGGAAATCTTTATTATCTTTATATAATTATATCTGTTTGACTTTATTATTTCAATTATTGAAGATGAAAACAAAGTCACAGGTCACATATTTATCCACAAACACAGCATGGAGTCACAGATCATGATGCATCTGCTTCTATAAATACAGCAAACAACAACAAAAAATAATGAATCAGTGAACTGTTAAGCAAACAGACACATGATGCAAGAAGCATGATGGTAATATAATTATGACAGTCAGGCTCTGAGGGGTGGCCTCTCTGAGTCTCTGTGTGACTGGCTGCAGACATTACAGAAACTAATGCCATAGTAAAACTGGCTGGATGTAAAAAACATGTTTGGAGATTTGTTTTTTTGTTTTGTTTTGCTTTTCTCTTCCCGCAAAAAGCAGAATCAGTCAGAGGACTCTGTCAGTAAACAACAGTAAACAGTAAACACTTAAGATTAACAGCTAGATGTGATCAGATTGATTGGGCAGAACAATCTCTCTTATCTTTACTCAATTTAAACAGGACAATGAAACCACATATAACTGAAATTTTGCCTTATGCCCACAGGCACGGGAGTTTTAGAGTTTAATAAGTCTGCAGCACGTTGTAATACCAACAGGTTTGCTAACCCAAATTTTGATTTCCCACATTAAACAACAGCATTCCTCTGTGTCCTTACTTACTGCTCTCACTCTGTTGTCCTCTCCCACTTCAACAGTCCAATAGTCGGCAGTTCTTCTTCAGCTTTGTCCTGTGTTCCACTGTCTCTTCTTGCCATTTTACTCCGAAAGTGTCAAATGTCAAACTCCAACAGTCTCCTCAGTTCTCCTCAAACGTCCTTTTCACAAGCACAGTTACTTTGCAGCTTGTTGGAAACACAGTGTCATTCATCCAATCAGTCAGGATGATGGTTTGCTCTTCTTCTCCACTGCTGTTTGTCCACACTGCTGCTGCTTGCTGGGTCTCTTTGCTCAGGACTTTGCTGCTGTCTCTTTATCTGCCATGTTATTGCTCTTTGGAACTGCATTCCTTGTCTTCAGGGAGGAGTGAGAGCTCACTTGTGAGGATGAGGGACACATGGTGCTGTACATAAGTTAGCCAGAAATTGGCCTGAACATTTCCAATAGTGTTAAACTATAACTTTCTTCTGACTGCTGCATGTGGAAAATCGATTCAGGTCTGCTTTTCATCTGAAAGTGACAAAACTAAGACATTTCATTATTATCACTGCTTAACCAACACACAGAACTCTCCTTTCTTAAAAGCAGAAAATGAGATTGTAGTTGTTCTTGGCTAATAAACACAAAACTTTTTTCCTATTATTTTCCATCTACAATGTAGATTTTGTCTCTTTTCTACTCTTCCTTTCTTTACACTAGCTGGTGACCTGCAGAATCACCGCTCTCACAATTGGAGGCAATTACATTTACACAGCGCACACACACTGCGATGTCAGACACATTCACACTCACTTTTTCATCTGCATAAATAAAACATATGGCTGATGATATGTGCCATGGTGATCCATAAGTATGATCACAAGTTTATTTAATTATTTTTCAACCCAACAAAACAAATAAACAAAAACATGATGCTGATGCTATGAACACTCTACACACATGAATCAAGATCCAGGAAAACTGCTGCGCATCTGAAAGAAGAAGCTGAACTCACGGATACGCTACATACTCGAGTTATCATAGTTCTGTTTCTCTCTCTTTGATGAGTTCTCAGCCAGCTCCTGATCTGATAATGTGTAGCTTGCTCATCAGCTCAGAAGAGACAGCAACGCAACCTCACACAGTGGTTGTGTGCTTTGCCCACAGTGGCAAAGACTTACACTTTCATATTCGATTCAGCTTCTCCATCATGTAGTTTTCAGCTGTTTCACACAGGGTTCAGCATAATAGTTGTTTTCACAGGTGTGCTCTATATCTCAACAATGGCTCATAATAAGACGACAGTCTTTCAAACAGGTCAAGTGCCTCTATGCACGTAATTAGGTAAAATATTCATCTATTTTACTTCATCTCATATGTCATTGTACTGAATTTGAGCAACCTTAAGCTTAATGCAGGTTACTTTTAACACTTATCCACCTCAATCAAATCTGTGGTCTGGAGCACGGCTGTTGTTGATCAGGGCAAGCTAAAAAAAATAATCTAAACATGTGTGTGTATTGGCAGTTTTGACGGGTACTAATCATTTATTACAGGTGGGGTTACTCAGGCTTGCGCTTAGGACACTCTCTAGCATAGTGACCCCTTTCTCTACATGCATAGCATTTCTCCTTCCTTCTGTCGCGTTCCCGCCTAAATCCCCGCGGGCCTTCACCTCTCTTATTCCTGCCCCTATTCAGCCCTCTTCCAGTCTGTCCCTGGAAACTGATTTTATGTGCTAGGGAAGCGGCGACTGCAGAGTTTTGTGACTTCTTCTGTGTTTCTTTAATTCCTTCCTGTGCACAGCGGGTGCAGTTAATGCATGTGAAGGACCGGTCAGAGTTATGATTAACATTTTGCTTCCTAATAAAATCAGCAATGGGTGGGTGAAAGCCATTCACCAGAGCATAGCTTAACTGCTGCTGATGTGGGCTGGCCTTCTCTGCACGCTCTTCAAGGCTGCTGTTTTCCTGAAAACTTAATCTCTTCCATTTATAAGCATGCGATTAACCGCACGGCTCAGGTCCGCGTGAAACCCGCGCAGCTAAGGAGCCGTCACTCTTTTTTTTTTTTTTTAAATACTGTCCGCTCCCAGGAGCGAAGTCCAGCATAAACGTCTGTCACGCTCGGACACACTCTTGGTTGCTTAGGAACCAATGATAACAACAACAACCGTGTCACAAACCACGCCTGCTCCGCAGTCATTAACACAAACACAGCAACACTCTTTTGGGACCCTAACCCAGTCGCGCGACTCAAAACCCAGTGAAGGGACGCTCGGGACACAAACCCAGGGCGATTTCAAAACCGGACACTCACCGGACGCTTGGGCCCTTGGGCGATTTTACCAAAACCTCTCTTTCGGGACCCTAACCCAGTTCTGGGACACTAACCCAGTCAACTCTTCCAACTTACTCGGCGTTGCTTAGCGTGTAATATCAGCCTCGGATCCCGCCGATCGTCATTCGTCGGGAGAGAAAACGGACAGCTAATCCACCGCCCGATGACAAATTCTCACGTCTCGCTGACGTCAGGGTTCTCTCTCGGTGAATGCCGACTCCAGGATCCGGCTCGAAGGACCAATTAATGATAGGTTTGTAGCTTAAACCTATTCGCTGGAACGTTAAAGGCAATGTAATAACACAGCAAGCAAGACACGAAGTAGGCAAAGTCCTTTGGGTTACTCATGCATGAGGGAGGCCTGCCTGGAGCCAAGTGTCGTTCCACCTACTTGACCTCCATCAGACTCTCAGCCAGGTTCCCCATAGCACTCCTTTTATTGAGGTTACTTGAATATGCATAGGGACATTAACATATGTTGTATACATACACACAAAGAGTACCTTGCCTGTGGTTTTGTAAGTGTGTGTGTGTGTGTGTGTGTGTGTGTGTGTGTGTGTGTGTGTGTGTGTGTGTGTGTGTGTACTGCTGACCAAAAGGGTCATAAAGCAGGAACAACATCCTAGGTCATAAAGAGGGTAACCTCCCCACACCCAATCTATGGTTCACCCTAGATAACACAGTGAAGCCATACAAAGGGCAGGAAGTTTTACCACATCAGACCTTCACAAGGATGTTTGCCTGTGATAAAACACTACAGCCCCCCACTCAGAACCTCGAGAATCTGGGAGGGAGAACAAAAGAATTCCTTTCAACACACAGTTAAAGTACAAATGGTAAGAATAAAAATGACAAACATTTAACAATTCACTCTAACATATATATATATATATAAAAAGAAAGTTGTGTTTCAAAATTGGAATTCAAGTTATTTTTGCTTCCAATAGTGTTAACATACTACACAGGTCAATGACTAGATGTTTTTTACATTTTCATTGTAAGTGGGCTAAAGCAGTTAATTAACACTAGAAGTCCCAGGCTTTTCTAACCCTCTGTCAGCCAAGTGGAAGCTAACTTGGCTAGTCTGTTAGCATCAATTCATATGTAAATTGGGTCGTTACCTGAGAATTGTGGAGGGGAGTGGGGAGTGTGAATGATTGCGGATTTCTAACTGCAAACTGCCTCTTTGTTTGTGTGTGGGAGGGGAACTGCTAAAAGCTGTGAACTTCATTTTGTGTTCGTCTTGATGCATTCTCAATCATCCAGGAAAATAAATCTCCAAAAGATTTATTGATAAAAACAGTACAAAAAAAACAAAAAATATTTCTACAAAAACAACCATTTGTACACATATTTACAGATAATAATAAAAAGTGAGTGAGTACATTTCAATCACTCACAATCCTGGCACTGCCATGGTATCTGTAGTCTGCATGTACCACATGTGTATCTGTAGCAGTGAACACATCGCACAGTGGCATGATTGTTCTTGCATTTGTGTTTGACCTGACACGTGGCTCTTTTTCCAGGTCTAGGTGTGGAGGGTTGTGTCCGAAGCAACTGTTCTTTTCTTGCCTTCTTCCCAGCCATATGAGAGTTAGCCAACTCTCTTGCAAACTCCACCAGGAAGTCCACCCGTCTTTCCTGCGTCCCGGTGCATGCTTGATACAGCACATGTGCATTCAGTGCTGCCATGTCAATCATGTTATAGAACACGGCAACTGGCCAGCGCCGTGTTCCTCTGCGGACCGTGTACTCCTGCACCATCTGGTCCATCACATCTACGCCACACTTTGTGGTGTTGTAAAGGGTGACAGTGTTTGGCTTCCTTTTGGTGGTGTTATCAGTCTGAACCACGCTGTGCATGCTGCTAAGACAATAGACTGTCTTCTTCCGTTTGGCCGCATACGCCGTCAGCGTGGCAGCAGAGGTTGAAAACACCTAAGAAATAAGATAAATTGTTATTTCCATAGCACTTTTACACACAATGAAACACATAAACATAGAACCACAAAAGACCTGCAGCCTACCTGAGGGGTGAATTCATTGCGATTTGTGTATCTAGCGGATTGAGGAATTTCCCGGCGAATCTTGTTGACTGTGCCGAGGATGGTGGTTTTCCGTCTAAGAAGTTTTTGCGCAAGTGAAAGCGATGTGAAGAAATTGTCCATGGTAACATTTCTGCCCTTGTCTAGGAATGGTTCCATCAGCCTCATCACTACATTTTCAGACAGTCTCTCCCCACTGGGACGATTGGGGTCCTTGCCAAGATATGGGAGGACATTGCAAATGTACTTGGATTTTAGGTCGCAGGCCACCCAAAACTTGATAGGGTTTACTTGCAATATACTGCAGGAAACAGCACCGAGTCTTTGATCTTGATCTTGATCAAAGATCTTGATCTTGCGGGGGGTTACTAGAGTTCCATGACTACGTGACTGCTGGTCAGCAAACCTGGGAAACCCACAGATCATTGGAACTATGCCGCGTAACCGCTTCCAAGACATCATGCAACACCTACGCTTTGATGACAGGTCCACCCGCAGTGATCGATCAAAGACTGATAAGTTCGCTGCAGTTTCCAGTGTGTGGGGATCATTTGTCACCAACTGCATCACGTGCTACAACCCTGGTCTACATATCACCGTTGATGAACAGCTCTTCCCATCAAAGACTCGGTGCTGTTTCCTGCAGTATATTGCAAGTAAACCTGACAGTTTCGGGATCAAGTTTTGGGTGGCCTGCGACCTAAAATCCAAGTACATTTGCAATGTCCTCCTATATCTTGGCAAGGACCCCAATCGTCCCAGTGGGGACAGACTGTCTGAAAATGTAGTGATGAGGCTGATGGAACCATTCCTAGACAAGGGCAGAAATGTTACCACGGACAATTTCTTCACATCGCTTTCACTTGCGCAAAAACTTCTTAGACGGAAAACCACCATCCTCGGCACAGTCAACAAGATTCGCCGGGAAATTCCTCAATCCGCTAGATACACAAATCGCAATGAATTCACCCCTCAGGTAGGCTGCAGGTCTTTTGTGGTTCTATGTTTATGTGTTTCATTGTGTGTAAAAGTGCTATGGAAATAACAATTTATCTTATTTCTTAGGTATTTTCAACCAATGCGCCAAACGGAAGAAGACTATATTCTTAGCAGCATGCACAGCGTGGTTCAGACTGATAACACCACCAAAAGGAAGCCAAACACTGTCGCCCTTTACAACACCACAAAGTGTGGCGTGGATGTGATGGACCAGATGGTGCGGGAGTACACGGTCCGCAGAGGAACACGGCGCTGGCCAGTTGCCGTGTTCTATAACATGATTGACATGGCAGCACTGAATGCACTTGTGCTGTATCAAGCATGCAGGAAAGACGGGTGGACTTCCTGGTGGAGTTTGCAAGAGAGTTGGCTAACTCTCATATGGCTGGGAAGAAGGCAAGAAAAGAACAGTTGCTTCGGACACAACCCTCCACACCTAGCCCTGGAAAAAGAGCCACGTGTCAGGTCAAACACAAATGCAAGAACAATCATGCCACTGTGCGATGTGTTCACTGCTACAGATACACATGTGGTAAATGCAGACTACAGATACCATGGCAGTGCCAAGATTGTGAGTGATTGCTGAAAATGTTGAAATGTACTCACTCACTTTTTATTGTTATTTGTAAATATGTGTACAAATGGTTGTTTTTTTATTTTTGTTTTTTTGTACTGTTTTATCAATAAATCTCAGCAACAAAGGAAATACACCCATGTGTGTTGATTTCTCCCTAAGGCAAACTGAAACACAAGTTTCCTTGTGGCTCAGGAAACTAACCACTCCAAGTGATTCAGCATGGCCCCACCTTATTTACATAACAAAAGCAGCTGTTCACAGGTGATTAAGGATATTAGCTAAAAGCCTACCAGCCATTTGGCTCGACGGTGGGTTTTATAGGTAGAAAAGCCAAATGGCTCTTCTCTGGGACTTCTAGTGTTAAAAGTAGTCTAACATAAATGTAAATGCTGTAATTTGATTATTAAACCATGTAACTTGGATGGATTTGATGCTGGCTTGACTGATGTTTAATGTTCATGTTTAATGCATCTGATGTCGCTCACAGTGGTCCAAGGGATCACTCAGGGAGTTTGTGTGTTCGCTCAGACAAGTGAAAAATTAGAGGGAACATTGATGCACACCCAGACTCCAAGAAGGAGAGAAAAGGAAAAAAGTAAATAAATTCTGGCAGTATCCCAAGCCAAGTCACCATGTAGAACCCGGTGACCCTGAAACCCCATCTGAACAAGACCACACATAGAAATGCTGGCATTGGGAAACACTAGGACCAAGAGAAAACAAAAAAACAAAACCGGCAGCCGCCTGGCTATAGCTCAGAATGGAATAACATAAGATCTTTAGTAGTGCAAATGTCATTTATCCAGCCTAAACAAGATGTGGGATTAATGAAGTAATTACACTGTCCACCAAACTTTGCATCTTGCAAAGCCTCATCACCAGGGACTGGCTAGAGACAAAAGTCAATCAGGAGGGGAACTTCACCCGACAGCTTCACTTGTTGAGACAATGTTTTTTACGTATAACATTACCTTCTCTGAATCCAGAAACTCCTTACTCTCGCCCCTGAAAGATATACAAAGTCTGTCTGGAAACATTATTCCATACCGGACATCTTGACGCCCTCGAAGCAGGTTCCTCACGTCATTAAAAGCGAAGCGAACTTTGGCAACGCTCTCGGTGTAATCAGGGAAGATAGCCACTGGGTTCCCCTTGTATTGCAACGGGCCCTACTCCCAGGCGCACCGCAACACATTGACACAGTCTTGGTAGTAATTGAGTTTTGTAAGTAAGTAAGTAAAACGTTATTTATATAGCACCTTTCTAGATAAAAAATATCAAAAAGTGCTTCATACAAGGACAACAAAGTATAAAACAAAACAGACAACATTTTAAAAAATGCAATGCTAGAAAGATGTGTTTTTAGTTGTTTTTTGAAAGAAGCTACTGAGTCCAGAGATCTTAAGCTCAATCGGAGTGGGTTCCACAGTCTGGGAGCTACAGTGGCAAAAGCTCTGTCTCCCTTAGTGATCAGTCTTGTATGATGAATGACAAGTAGACCCTGATTACATTACCTAAGAGACCTGCCAGAGATATAAGGCTGCAGAAGTTCAATGATATAGGCAGGTGCTTGTCCATGGAGAGCTCTATAAGTCAGTACCAGAGTTTTGAAATGGACTCTGGATTTATTGGGGAGCCAGTGCCGCTGTATTAGCAATGGTGTTACACGAGAGTACTTAGATGTTTTGGTCAGAAGTCTAGCTGCAGCTTTTTGAACAATCTGCAGACATTCCAAGGAGTTTTTGTTTAAACATGTAAACAGTGAATTACAGTAGTCCAGTCTTGAAAATAATAATAATAATAATAATAATAATGATGATGGTCAAAGGGTTTGCAAAGAAAAGCGTCTGGACTTCTTTGAGTTGCTTGAAGACGTTTCACAAGCAACTCAAAGAAGTCCAGACGCTTTTCTTTGCAAACCCTTGACTACGATGACCTGGATGACTGAGAACCTTCACAGAAATAATGATGATGATGATGATGATGATGATGATGATGATAATAATAATAATAATGATAATAATGACTTTGACTATTTATAAAATGCTTTCAGACAAAGTGCTGTACGGCTATTTGAAAATAAATAAATAAATAAATAAAAGTTATGCATAGCAATACCAGTTAAAAACACAATTACAAGTTAAAACAAGTTAAAAATATAATAAAAGTTAAAAATAATAAAAATTTAAAAAACTAAATGGTATAGAATTAAGAAATGTAGGATAGGGTGAACAAGTGGGTCTTCAACTTAGCTTTAAAAACCTCCACAGGGCATGCCTGCCTAATATCTTGAGGG
This sequence comes from Oreochromis aureus, assembly GCF_013358895.1. Classification (NCBI taxonomy): domain Eukaryota; kingdom Metazoa; phylum Chordata; class Actinopteri; order Cichliformes; family Cichlidae; genus Oreochromis; species Oreochromis aureus. The sequence goes on along the minus strand of NC_052944.1, from coordinate 55,021,388 downwards.
AGGATGTTCCACAAAAATGGGGCACGAAAAGAAAAAGCATGTTCCCCAATAGTTTTTATTTTCTGGTCCTAGGAACTTTTAAAAGGCCAGAATCCTGGGATCGGAGAGGACGGGATGGAACATAAGGGTGCAAAAGATCAGAGAGGTATAAGGGGGGCCAAACCATTTAAAGCCTTGTTAGGTGAGCAGCAGGACCTTAAAATCTGCTCGAACCTGACAAGGTATCCAATGAAGGGATTTCAATACAGGGGTAATGTGCTCAAATTTTCCAGTTTTATTTAAAATGCGAGCAGCTGCATTTTGCACCATCTGTAGACATTTGAAACTTTTCTTTGGTAGCCCAGAAAGGAGAGCATTACAATAATAGATACGTGAAGACACAAATGTGTGGAGAAGAACCTCTGCAGTGTCGCTTGATAAAACTTGTCTGATTTTGGCTATGTTCCTTAAATGATAAAAAGCGGTCTTTGTTGTCTCTTTTACATGAGACTCGAAAGAAAGCATCATGTCGAACCACACACCCAAGATTTTAACCTTGTCCCTGCAATTTATGACATTGTCATCAACTTTCAAGGTGAAATTTTGGGACAAGTATTGAAATATTTGTGGTTAAGTGACCATCAACTCAGTCTTATCAGTATTAAGAAGCAGGAAATTATCCGATAACCAGCCCCTAATTGCAAATAGACACGATTCCAATTTAGACACTTCAGCCCAATTTCCAATGGTTAAAGGAACAAAAAGCTGCAGGTCGTCAGTGCAACAATGAAAAGTTACATTAAAAGAGCGTAAAAGAACACAGAGAGGCAGCAGACACAGAGAGAACAGCAATGGGCCAAGTACAGAGCCCTGAGGCACCCCATGCCCCACTGCACAGGTCTCAGAGAGATCATTTTTAAAACTAACAGTCTGAGATCTCCCAGACACGTAAGATCTCAGCCATGGTAAAATATTTCCTGTAACTCCAATAAAATGTTGATGAAATGAAAGCATAAATGACAATTTCCAATTTTTATGAGATACAATAGGGCTTAGTTTAGAAATGTTTCTTAAGTGAAAAAAACAGGACCGAACCAGAGATTTGACATAAACATCCAGAGTGAGAGCCGGGTCAAAAATTACCCCTAAGTTCCTGATAGACGATTTCACAAATGTAGCAAGGGGACCGAGAATTCATTATCTTAGGTATGTGTTTAACAGGGGCACATACAAGGACTTCATTCTTTCGTTCATTAAATTGGAGGAAGCTGTCAGCCATTCAAAACTTTAATGGATTCTAACCACTCATTCAAAATCTCCAGCTTAGAAACATCTTGGGGGTTGAAAGAAATGTTTAACTGGATATCAACAGCATAGCAGGGGTAGCAGATGTCCTCAAAAGGGTTCAAAATATGCTGGAGGGAAGTAGATATATTAAGAACAATAAAGTCCCCAGCACAGAGCATTGCAGCACATCATAGGACATTAATGTGGAAGATGACCTGTACTTAGAAACTGCCACAAAAAAGTAACCTTCATACAGATATGATGAGAACCACTCTAAGGCAGACCCAGCTACACCGACCCAGTGTTTCAGCCTTTCAAGTAGGATATTATATTCAACTGAATCAAAGGCCGATGTGAGGTCCAACATCAGGAGAAGAGAACATTTTCCTGCATCGTTTTGCATCAAAATATCATTGGAGACCCTAAGAAGGGCTGTTTCAGTACGAAAGGCAGACTGAAGTTTGTTAAGAATATTATGTTTGTATAAAACTGCTATAAGCTGCTTAGCCACATCCTTTTCTAAAATCTTAGCAGTAAATGGTAGTTTTCAAATTCTCCTGTAACTGCTGGTAAGAGAAGGGTCTAACTTTGTTTTATTTTAAAGGGGATGTATAGCAGCATTTTTAAAATAAACAGGGACTTTACCAGATGTCAGTGAGGTGTTAATTATGGTGAGCACACAGGGACTAATAGAATGGAAGACATTTTTTTATAACGATGCAGGCAAACAGTCAAGCGAACAGGATGATGCTTTCATTGAGTTAACTATTTTTAGCTCGGATAGTGAAAGAGGAGAAAAACTATCTAAAATACAGACCGAGCTGGATTAGGAGCTGACAATGCATAAACTGATAGGGAAAAATTATTTCTTATATTACTAAGAATGAAAGAAAGTTGGAAGTGATAGGGGCAGCAGGTGGAGCAGGAGTAATAATGTCAGTAATGGTGCCAAATCAAACTAGGATTATCTCTACTCTTTGCAACTAGATAAGAGAAATAGGCAGCCCTCACCTCTCTAATTGCGCTGTTAAAAGAAACTAACAGATCCTTTAAGTAAAGGAGATGAACATTTAAATGAGTTTTCTTCCACAAGTGCTCAGCTTTATGACAATCACGTTTTAAGCAGTGAATATTGTCATTTAGGCAAGGTGAGGACTTAGAAACAGAAGCTGGTCTTAGCGATGATAACTGAAGGTTTCCAGCTGGGTCATCTGGGAGCAAGGCCTCTATGTGAGCAGTCCACCAGGATTTCTTTGTCCAGTTGCAGAACTTCTTTCAATAGGGTGGAAACTGAGCTGGTCGAACTGGAACCAGTGTCATCCGCAACACCCACAATATGAATATTGCACCTCTGCATTCTTGCCTCCATATCTTCATACTTTTCTTTTATGCTAACCAGCTCAGTCTGTAATCCTGCACCTGTCCCTTGGAGGCTGACAACCTTGTCCGACCATGACGATAAACCCTCTTCCAGGTCACTAATGGTGGACTTGATGTTGTTAATTTCTGCCGTGTTGTTAGCAATCTCCCTCTTAACTTCCCTCAGTTCGTTCTTCAGGGAGTCAAAATCCTATGCGAGCGCACATCTCACTTCTGACCTGATAATCGTGGAGATGTCGTTTTTCAGAGAAGGAAGGATGTCCGATTTCAAACCATTATACTCCATCACGGTGTCCGACTGCGAGCAAGGCGATGAGCTCCCCCTTACTTTATTAGCATGTGCCAAGGATGCGCCTGACCACTTCCTTGAGGAGCCAGTATATTTATATTTACGGAGTTTAGATGCCATTTCAGTTGTAACTACTGGTCCGTTTTTTTTTCCATCGGTCATTGTAAGACTCCTTGTGCTTGCCTCAAAAGGTTGTGCTTTAAAACTTTTCTTTTTGAATTTTACCATTTAGGTGCAATGGCCTCTCAAATAGCAAAGGTATTGTTGTCATTGGATGCTGAAGCAGTTGGCTCACTCAAAGAAGGAGTGAATTTCAAGAAAAGCCCAGAGGATGGCAAGTGTTACATCATATTTAAGAGCAACAATGACTTTAAAGCATGCAAGAACCAGTGCAAGCATCAAGGGGGGCTGTTCATCAAAGACATTGAAGATCTGGATGGCATGTGAGAGCAGGAGCAGATATCAGTGATTATACATTGTCAATTTTTGATTATAGCTGACAGAATTGTCTGTTCCCTCAGGACTGTTAAATGTACCAAACACAACTGGAAATTAAATGTGTCAACAATGAAATATGTGAACCCACCTGACAGCTTCTTGCAGGATGAGCTTGGTAAGTTCTGTCTGTAAAATGCCATTTACTGTATATTGATATTCCACTTCCTGCAATATGAGTGTTGGATGCTAAATCTGAAATATAAATATGTAAACTGTAAAGGTGCATTATGGGATGTGTGGGGACTTTATAATTATAGCTCTTGCCACAGTAGGCTCTAACAATCAGAATAGCAATTACCTTCATTACTTTATTAAATTAAATGCTAAACTGGTAGAGGGCCACTTCTAAAGAATAATATGACAATTTGTGTCAATAATTGTAATCAAGAAATGTCAAACATATTCTTTCCAACAGACATTTTCCATGCTGCAAATGACTGGGATGTAAACTGTTTAATGCAATCTAATTCTCTCCTTGGTAATTTGCATTTTTTCACTCATCCACGTGACTTCTTCAGTCTCAGCTGACTGCAGGTTTCTCCAACCTTATGAACAGTACATTTGCACAATGACTGAACCTAGCCCACTGAATGAACAATGGGCTGTAAGGTCAGTTCTTTGGTCTTTAATATGGAAATGGTGCCAGCGCTGCTAGTTTCAGTCATTGTGCAAATGTACTGTTTATAAGTAGTCAGCAGTCAGCTGAGACTGAAGAAGTCACTTGGATGTCGATGATGAAATGTTTCTCCCACTGAAAATGCTACGTCCAGATGAACAGAATCAACTTTTTGGGAGTAGCTAGCAATGCAGTTATCATTGTTGTACAGGTTAATAAGTCTGCAGCACATTGTAATACCAACAGTAACCACTAGATCAGTCATCAACAGAGGCGCTAAAGAAACTGCATTAGTATTGTATTACTTAACACTTGTGTTAAGTAATACGTGTTCATATGTGTTCATATTTATACTATTCAACCAATGCTGGTGCATCAGTACAGCCATAACTGTTTACATTTCTTTAAAACAAGCTCAGTCTGAAAACAACTCCTGGAGGTTTTATTTGTCAGTCCAGTGTAGTGCCAACAGTCACTGATGGCAGAGAAAGTTCAGTCTTTAACTCATCTGGTTCAGGTACAGCCTCAGGCTTCAGCATATACACTATCTTTATTTGTAGCATACTGGCACGTAGATGGTGGAAGCAGAAGGGATGTTTTTTATCATGAAACACACAAATTTCAATAATGTCTAAATTTCAAGAGTTCATTTAATAAGAAAAAGAGTAATGTTGATCCTTTCCATAGTTACATTTTCTGCTATCACGTAAACATATTAAATATGCTTGATAAATTAGTACCTTGTTAAAATCTATATTGATAACATATTATAATCCATATTCATCATGAAATATGTTGAAGGTTTTTATCCTTATACTGATAATTGGCCTATGAATTATAAGCTTACTATAAATATTCAAGCAGAAAAGAGCTGAACACCACCTCTCAGCATCTTAATCATATCCACTTCTCACTCCTCAAGAGACACAGAGCCTGACCTAAAAAATTAGCCTGTTTTCTTTGATTCTGCTTCTGCTGCAGCATGAAACAAGCCACCAGGTATTCAGTCTGAGCACTAGACCACACATACAGATATTCTCAGTAGCAAACTTTGCAGGTGTATTTCACTGCTGACCACAAATTTGGTTCATCTGTTTTGGAAAACAAAGCAATGCGACACATTCGCATCAGCAGTTGACCACAGTGAGTACCTGCTGTTTAGAAGAAATGAGCTGCAGCAGCTTTTTTCTTTTGAACAACATTCATGCACAAACAAAAAGAGCAGATGTAACAAATGCTTTAAATTCAACTTCTAAATAACAGACAGAAGCGTTTGTTAGCATGTGAACTTTATTGGTACTTGTAGTTCTTTGTAGTTCAGTTATATACCCAGCAGATGATGTACAGCTTGTTCATTTGCAATAACAATATGTGATAAATGTGGATTACATCATTGATGTCAATTTCTCTCAGATGTGATTTTTGTCTTCATTCAGCTCTTTTTGAGACCTGTCAGATATACAAGAAATACAGAAAAAAATGTTATTTTCTTTAAAGGATAGAATAAATTTGGAGTTTGGAGTTCATATTACACACCAAAATTAACTTCACAGGGCAGCTAATTAACCAACATGATTTTTTTTTGCCATGAACAATAAGTTTAATTAATACTGCCAGTATTTAATATTAACCATGCATCACATATTAAATATTATCTAAATGCGACACGTAAAGAATCATCAATCAAAGTTAATCTTACCTTTGAGTTCAGTCTCACCCGTGGGTAAGGTCTAGTGTAGTAAATGGCTCTAGAAGATAACATGTCATCATCTAATGGAGAGAGACAGCCGGATTGAGAGGACAGACGACCACAGTAACATCAGTGATGATGAACAATATTTGCTATTCACTGTTCATTAGGTCTAATTTGGAAACTTAGGAAAATCTGACAATCAAAGGAACATAATGTCACTATTACATCAAAACATTTTTTCTGCAGTTTCATCTTAATGACATAAATGTCAGCTCTGCTGCTCTAAACAGTTTCTTGATTTTTACCCTGTAGTTCGTTAGAGTTGCTAGTCAAGCTTTAGCGTTGTTTTCCTTTTCCTAATATCACTTTAAATTAATATTCAGAACCCATCAAAATTAAATAAAACACATTTGGAATCGTTAATCTCACCTTTAAGTTCAGTCTCACTCAGGCTTAGGGTGTAGTAAATGGCAATAGTAGACAATATGTCATCATCTAATGGAGAGATACAGCAGGAGTGAGAGGACAGATATCCACAGTAACATCAGTGACACTGAATACTATTTGCTATTCACTGTATTCCTGCAGTTTTATTTTGATGAATGAATGAATTATGAATGAATGAACATTATTTTTCTGCCAATTCATTTTAATGACATAAATATCAGATGCTCTAAACAGTTTCTTGATATTTATCCTAAGTTTCATTTACGTAGCTTGTGAAGCTTTAGCATTGCTTTCCTAGCATTACAGTATTGAGAAATAAAAAACTTATTTTTCCCAATACTGAGACTTTTTTGGATATTTTTATTTTGAGCTTCTCGGGTTTTTAAAGAGCTTCATTATTTTAATTAGTTTTATTAAAATTAGAGTAAATTTAAATTTATTCTAAATATTGTGCACACTTTTTAAAAACTATGTAGGAAAAACAACACAAGAAAGTGTTTGTCATTAGTTTAAAAATTATTTATTTATTTATAAATACATTTGCACATTTTAAATGTATTTATTACTCTGTTATTATTACTAAAAAAGAAAGAAAAATATGCCTGTTTAAATATTTTTCCTCTGCCTGTTATAACATAAAATTATGTTTCTTTTTTCCAAATATAATAACAACTAACTGCACAACATTCATGTTCTGACTCCCGATTCTGGGCTGAGCCTGAATGATGTGCTTTTGTTGACAGAAAAAAGCATTTCCATAAAAAAAATGAATCAAAATAACAATTTAGATTTTTTTCAACATTAATGAACACAAAGTTTCATATCTCTTAAGTGTACAAAATATTACCTTTATTTCTGCACCAGCAATTGTTGCCAAAGAATATTCCAAGCAACAGCACCAGACCGTTCAATAAAGCATTGGCAAGGATCCAATGTGCGAATTCAGAAGGGAAAAGGCTCGCCTCTTTGAAAAAATGTGGATTAAATGTTGAATGTCAAAAAAAATTAAAAGAGAAGAGGAAAATAAAATACCTGAAGGTAACACAAGGTTTTAGAAAATCTGGGATATTTTGCACATGCGATTAACTTACTTACAGTGGCTTGCAAAAGTATTCGGCCCCCTTGAACTTTCCCACATTTTGTCACATTACAGCCACAAACATGAATCAATTTTATTGGAATTCCACGTGAAAGACCAATACAAAGTGGCGTACACGTGAGAAGTGGAACGAAAATCATACATGATTCCAAACATTTTTTACAAATAAATAACTGCAAAGTTGGGTGTGCGTAATTATTCAGCCCCCTGAGTCAATACTTTGTAGAACCACCTTTTGCTGCAATTAACAGCTGCCAGTCTTTTAGGGTATGTCTCTACCAGCTTTGCACATCGAGAGACTGAAATTCTTGCCCATTCTTCTTTGCAAAACAGCTCCACAACTGCCCTGTGACGGCCTCAGAGGTTGTCTAAGAGAATGTTGGGAGCAACAACACCATGAAGTCCAAAGAACACACCAAAGACAGGTCAGGGATAAAGTAATTGAGAAATTTAAAGCAGGCTTAGGCTACAAAAGATTTCCCAAGCCTTGAACATCCCACGGAGCACTGTTCAAGCCATCATTCAGAAATGGAAGGAGTATGGCACAACTGTAAACCTACCAAGACAAGGCCGTCCACCTAAACTCACAGGCCCAACAAGGAGAGCGCTGATCAGAAATGCAGCCAAGAGGCCCATGGTGACTCTGGACGAGCTGCAGAGATCTACAGGTCAGGTGGGGGAATCTGTCCATAGGACAACTATTAGTCGTGCACTGCACAAAGTTGGTCTTTATGGAAGAGTGGCAAGAAGAAAGCCGTTGTTAACAGAAAACCATAAGAAGTCCCGTTTGCAGTTTGCCACAAGCCATGTGGGGGACACAGCAAACATGTGGAAGAAGGTGCTCTGGTCAGATGAGACCAAATGGAACTTTTGGCCAAAATGCAAAACGCTATGTGTGGCGGAAAACTAACACTGCACATCACTCTGAACACACCATCCCCACTGTCAAATATGGTGGTGGCAGCATCATGCTCTGTGGGTGCTTCTCTTCAGCAGGGACAGGGAAGCTGGTCAGAGTTGATGGGAAGATGGATGGAGCCAAATACAGGGCAATCTTGGAAGAAAACCTCTTGGAGTCTGCAAAAGACTTGAGACTGGGGCGGAGGTTCACCTTCCAGCAGAACAACGACCCTAAACATAAAGCCAGGGCAACAATGGAATGGTTTAAAACAAAACATATCCATGTGTCAACAACGGACACAAGAACGGCCCAGTCAAAGTCCAGATCTAAATCCAATCAAGAATCTGTGGCAAGATCTGAAAACTGCTGTTCACAAACGCTGTCCATCTAATCTGGCTGAGCTGGAGCTGTTTTGCAAAGAAGAATGGGCAAGAATTTCAGTCTCTAGATGTGCAAAGCAGGTAGAGACATACCCTAAAAGACTGGCAGCTGTAATTGCAGCAAAAGGTGGTTCTACAAAGTATTGACTCAGGGGGCTGAATAATTACGTACACCCCACTTTTCAGTTATTTATTTGTAAAATATGTTTGGAATCATGTATGATTGTCGTTCCACTTCTCACGTGTACACCACTTTGTATTGGTCTTTCACGTGGAATTCCAATAAAATTGATTCATGTTTGTGGCTGTAATGTGACAAAATGTGGAAAAGTTCAAGGGGGCCGAATACTTTTGCAAGCCACTGTATATCAGCCATTACCACAAAAAAGTGTTTTTTAAAATAAAGCGCTAAATAAAATACAGAAAAACTAAATTGAATTGTTTGCTCCTCCAAAATGGAAAATGAAGTTTATATAAGCAATAACATAGCCAGTACTCACCAACTCTCTCACCCTGAACAACCAGCAGAATCATAAAGATCATCACTGAAGAGAGAAAAGACTTTTACAGGTACTAATAAAACACTTTGTTACATATCATAACTTGACCACTAGGCTATGGGCTACTTTGTTTTAAAGTAAAACAAACTAAATCATCACAATTTAGACAGAATTTATAACTTTAACCTTTTTTTTAATGTGGATTATTAATGCTTTTATTTATTGTATATTATATTTACCCATTTTATCTATTATTATTTATTATTTGCATCTATTATTTTTGTGTATTTAAAAACTGAAGACTGAGGTGTTACGGCAGTGAGCACGGGTGTCTTCCTGCTGCTCAAACTGTTTTAATATCAAATATTTTTAAAACTTCATGCATAAAAAAGTAGTTTTATGAAAGTAGTTTCCAGTGAGACCGATTTGCTCTTGTGACAAGTCGAGCCTCAGTGATAGTGAAGTTCACTATCAGTGGGTGGAACAAGTAACCACTTCAGACTGTTGCTGCATCTGACATAAGTACCAGGCTGGTTCATGTTTCCCACGCTCACATTGTTACTTTGATGTTCATCACTAGCTTATAATTCCTTAACTGATAGCACACTAGTATCATTACAGAAAAACAAGATCAACTTAAATCTTGTTCATAGTTTACAGTCTGTAAACTATACAGAGTATAAACTATGTACCAAATTCATATTTAAAAATAAATTTTAACACATGAATAAACAAATAATAAAAATGAACACAGTCTTGGTGGCACAAAAGAAGTGTTAAGGATATGAAAGCCATCAATAGTTACAATCTTTTAATCATTTTTGTGGTAATCTATTCAATAGATGATTTCACATTATAAGTGAAATATCTCAGTTAATCCTTTTAAACTTCTTCTGGAACTTGACATTCATTTTTAGCCACAAGTCAATAAACATGGCTGTAGATAATTTAATCACATTCTGCCATTTAAGCATAGTTCATGTTTACATGAATATTCATTTAGAGATAGTTGAAAAGTGTCAGGAAGAACATACGCTTAAGATTTGTTGTACTTATGGCAATAAGCATTAAAAACATCACTTTAATGTACCGTAACCATACATTTTATTGTTTAGTTCTTTGTTACTGAGAGTGTGTTTTCTGTGTGTTACTGTAGGTGTACTGCAGGATGATGCTATGTGAGAGATTGCCATGAGTCTGCAAAATCTGCAGACTACAATCTATATTTTCTACTTTCTTCACTTTTTCTACTTTAAAAGCTCGCATTCATGTCAGTAAGAATCTACTTTTCATTTTTACATGATCAACTTATCACTATTGTTTCCAAATAAGCAGAGTAAGTCAGCCGACTGTGTCAGTAAACAAAACCACATAAGATTTCGACCACTTAAGAAGTGACACAGTGGAGAGGGCAGAAGGATCTCTCTTATCTTTATTGTAGAGGACAATCTAAACAGGGAAATCAAGGCATAGATAACTTCTAAATTTTGAATAAGTGTCACAGTCCTGGGTCATGCAACTCAGTGTTTTGAGTTTCACTGTATTATGTTATCCTTTGTTTATTATGTTTTGAAAGAGTCTGGTGTTCTTTGTTCATTGTATTTAGTTTCATCTCCCCTGTCCTGTCATTAAGTTCATGTGTGTCAACTGTGTTCTCATGTGTCTCTACTTCTCCTGATCACCTCATGTGTGTATTTAAGTCCTCTGTCTCCCCTGTTCATTGTCGCGTTGTCTGTGTTCCATCCCCCTGGTCAAGTTAAGTGTTCTTCAGGATTATGTGCAGTTCATGTTGTCATTGAAGTTGTTTAATTCTTAGTCCTTTCATGCACCTGCACAAAGAGGTTCCATGCCGATCATGTTCATGTTGGTTTACTCATGCCATGTGGTTCATAGTTTTTCATGTACCTGCACAGATTCCTTTTCACAGTAGTCATATTTACTCCATTTAGTCATTTCTAGTGTTTTTCCAGTTTAGGTTTTGGTTTAGCCGTAGCCTTTGTTCTTGTTATGTTTTGCCTTCACACCTGTTATCAGCCCAAATAAAGGCTTGCCTTTAGTTAAAGCTCAGTCCCGTCCCCTCGCCTCTGTCCTCTCCTGGTTCCTCAACACACACACCCACACGGTCTCCCCCTGCAGCTCGTGACAATAAGTCTGCAGATGATGTGACATTTGTTGTTCTGGTCATCTCACGTTGCCATATCAGGAGTAACCACTAGACTGCAGCAGAAAAGGGGTTTTCCCCTTCACTACATAATGATCTGTGAAAATCCCCAGATTATGAGTCATAAACAAAACACCTGGAAAAACTGCTTTACTATTACTTAATACTTCTGTAGTGTTCATACAGTCCTGATCAAAAGTTTAAGACCACTTGAAAAATGGCAAAAATTCACAGAACTGACCGTTTGAACTTTGCGAGAGCACCAAACATGGGACATTGAAAGGTGGAAGAAAATTTTATTCTCTGATGAGAATCTTGATGGTCTTGATGGTTTCCAATGTTACTGGCATGACAAGCAGATCCCACCTGAGATGTTTTTTAAATGCCACAGTGGAAGGGTCGCCATCATGGTCTGGAGTGCTTTTTCCTTCAGTGAAACAACAGAGATTCAGGAGGTACAGGGGGGTCAAACGGCTGCTGGTTATGTCCAGAGGTTTCAGAGCATCCCTCGCGACTGAGGGCCCTCGTCTGTGTGGTAACAACTGGGTTTTTCAACAGGACAACGCTACAGTACACAATGCCCACAGGACAAGGGACTTCTTCCAGGAGAATAACATCACTCTTTTGGACCATGCTGTGTGTTCCCCTGATTTAAATCTAATTGAGAACCTTTGGGGATGGATGGCAAGGGAAGTTTTACAGAAAGAGAGAACAGTTTCAGACAATAGAAGCCCTTCGTGAAGCCATATTCACCATTTTGAGGAATGTTCCCACTCAACTCATGAAAACACTTGCATCAAGCATGCCGCAACAAATTTTTGAAGTGATCAACAATAATGGTGAAGTTACTCATTACTGTGTTCATGGTTGAAACTTTGATTTCTGTTTTGGGGTGTGTGTGTGTGTTTGTTTGTTTGTTTGTTTGTTTGTTTGTTTGTTTGTTTGTTTGTTTTGAGGTATGGTCCTAAACTTTTGATCAGCTTTAAAACAGGTTGTTTCAGTTTAAGAGTTGTTTTCAATAAATTGCACACTCAAAATGTTTTGTCTCACTCCCATTTCTTGTTGCATGTTGAAGCTCCACTTGAAACCTTGTTAACCAACCATGCAAAATATGACTTGCTACTCTTACTGTTCTGACATTTGGGAACTGATATATAGCCTATCAAGTATGTTGTCTAAAAATAGTTAAAGTCAAGCAGAAACAAGCTGAGCACCACCTCTTACCATCTAAATCCCATCAAGATGTTGAAATTATAGTATTACACTCACTCAGCTTCTGACTTCTGCTTTCATACAGTCTGACAAAAAAATGTAAAACAAAACAAAATCCGCTTACTTTCTGTAACTCTTCTGAACAGCTGCTGCTGCAGCGTGAAATAAGCCACAGCATATTCAGTCTGTGCACCATATAACATTTTATGTAGAGACATACTCAGTACCAAACTGTGCAGTTATAGTTCACTGCCTACCACAAATTTGGTTCATCTGTTTTCAAAAACAAAGCAATGCAGCACATTTACATTAGTGGCTGACCACAGTGAGTACCTGCTGTTCAAAAGAAATGAGCTGCAGCAGCTCTTTTCTTCTGAGAAGCATTCATGCACAAGCAAAAAGAGCAGAAGCAACAAGTGATTTTTTTACCTTCTACATAAGAGACAGACACATTTGTTAGTATGTGAACTTCATCTGTTTTTATAACTGTGAGTCTGACAGCTGTTTCTAGCTGAAGACACACAAAACAGTTTGCAGACATTCACACCAAACCCAGCAGATGATGTGCAGCTTGTTCAATTGCAATAACAATATGTGATAAATGTGGATTACTTCATCGACTTCACTTTCACTCAGATGTGATTTTGTCTTCAGTCAGTTCTCTTTTTGCGACCTGTCAGATATACAAGAATTAAAGAACTAAAACAGTATTTTTTTCAAAGGTGGAAAACTCATATTACACACCAATATTAACTTCACAGCAATTAAAATTTTGTCATGAACCATTAGTTTAATTAATATTTTGTATTTAATGTTTACTACCCATCAAATATTACATATTATCTGAATGTAAGACATGAGGTATCATTAATCAAAGTTAATCTTACCTTTGAGTTTAGTCTCACCCGGGCGTAAGGTGTAGTAAATGGCTCCAGAGTATAACATGTCATCATCTAATGGAGAGATACAGCCGGAGTGAGAGGACAGACGACCACAGTAACATCAGTGACGATGAACACTATTTGCCATTCACTGTTCATTAGGTATAATTTGGAAACTTAGGAAAATCTGACAATCGGAGGAACATAATGTCACTATTACATCAGAACATGTAAGCAAACTGGTGGTTGTCAAAACTGTGGGGCAGGAGTGCCCTAATGTGACCAGCTTTTCAAAACATTTCTTTGTTACAGGGGTGATAGCAACTGGCTGGTTGCAGATGAAGCTGAAAATATTGTATTTCTTGGGCATCTCTTTGTGCTAAGCTAAGCAATGTTTATGTTTGTTCAAAAATTAAAGTGGATGTGTTCAAAGTTTATTCTAAATGGAACAATAAAAGTTGCACTTCAGGCCACAGTTTTGACCTGCACGATGAAACTCTTTTAATTTGAAGCAGAAATGTAGAAAGCTCATAGTGTATTATCACCAGCACCTACTCTTTGCTTATTCATGTTTACAGATACCAGAAAAAACAGCACATTGTTTTTTAGTAAATGTATTTATCTCCTGCTTTTTTAGATTTTTTTGGTATTATTCCTGAAAAAAAAAAAAAAATTAAATAAGAGAAATAATAAAATCACGGTAAGAGAGGAACACAACATTCACAAAACTTATGTTGCCTTAATTTACGTGCTGATGTGCATGATGTGAGCATGCGACAAAGCAAAACTGATCAATTCAATTCAATTCAATTTTATTTATATAGCGCCAAATCACAACAAAAGTTGCCTCAAGGCGCTTCATAGGTACAGAGAAAAACCCAACAATCATATGACCCCCTATGAGCAAGCACTGTGGCGACAGTGGGAAGGAAAAACTCCCTTTTAACAGGAAGAAACCTCCGGCAGAACCAGGCTCAGGGAGGGGCGGGGCCATCTGCTGCGACCGGTTGGGGTAAGAGAAGGAAAACACAAAGTTATGTGCAAAACATCATGTTCAATAAAATATCTAAATTTTTATAACATAAGAACCAACTTCTTGAGTTTGTCGTGTGTTGTTTATGGTCACAGTGGTGTAAACAGGTTGTTCAGAGCTATCACCTGAAAAGGTAGAATCATCCCTGGGCAAGAGAGGTTATATATATATATATATGTTTAGACTCTAAAGCTGTTTTTTGGTAGCCCTCACGCTTCTCTTTTTCTGGCTTTGTACTGTGGTTTGACCTAAGACAGAGTTTTAAATTATCAAAGCATCAGCAGTGTCGAAAACAAAAACACCACACATGACATACTGAGCAGACACAAAAATAATCCTTCTGTGCAGCATATGTCACGTAAAAATACCACACTTCACTTTTAGCTTTTATTTAAATTTTCTTAAATGTCAATCTACTAGCAATGGTATCATTCAGTCTCTCAATTGATAAATCAAATTGATAAATGGATAGAAGGCCATAAAATTGGTAACAAGGATGAAATACAATAATACAATTGTGATAATTATTTCTCTCTCACCTCCTGGATGGTCTCCATGTGAGTTTGTCGCTGCTGATGTCTTTGAGGAAACTGATGAATATTAAAGAAAAACCCAGCATTAGAAAAAAAGTGAATAGGGAGCTGAAGACTATTCTTAGAAATTATGTAAACTGAAAAAACTGAATTACCTCTGTGTTTGCAAATATTAAGAAATCTGACTACCAGCAGTATCAATATTATCACTAAAATAGGCAACACAGTCCACAGCAGGATTAAGACAGGATTGGAATTGGAGTCATCTGACAGGGTCTCTGGTGAAGCATCTGCTGCAATGGTACAAGTTTATAAATATCATAGCACGTGTAATATTTCTGACTTTAAACATAAAAAATTGTAACGTCATTTTTATAACATAAACATTTTCCTAAAGACCAAAAAACAGAAATCTAATTGTTGGAGTCTCATTTCTCTCTCTATGAAGCCATAGAAATAACTAACTATAGTTTTAGCCTTACATCTGACATGAAGCCAGCTTTCTGGTGATGTTCCAACACCAGAAATGCTGCACTTGTATCGTCCTTCATCAGACCTGGAAACACTGTTAATGTGCATGTTGTCAGAAGGGCTCCGGTCTATGAGGCCATCATCTTTGTAGAAATTTGCACTTTGGTTGGTGTGAGTTGTCTTGCTTATGCAGCGGAGAGTCACATTGTGTCCCTCAAAAACAGGGAAAACTGGACTCTCTAGGATCACAGAACCAGCTGAAGAAAATGCAAAATGGTTTTTTTTTTGTTTGTTTGTTTTTTTTAATCATTTTTTAAAAAGGTAAATGACAAATACATTCTGTACAATACAGGACAAAGTGGATAAGAAATCTCACCTAATTTTAAAACAAAACTATTTACTAATTTCATATATATGATGAACTTACCAGTTATGGTAATGTTGACACTGTTGCTTCTCTGACCCCCTTTATCCTCACACCAGTACTCTGCACTGTCTGTTAGATAAGTTTGAGAAATTGTGCATGAAGACGAAGTTCTTTTACTGTTACATACTGGACTAAAAGATTCTAACTTTTCCTCAGTGGTTTTGACTCCTCTCAGTTCAGTAGAACCATCAGGGCTCTCACAATCAAAAGATAAACGCTCATACTGAAAGTGTTGGAATCTGTTAGGAGACACATGAAGAGTAGCTGCACCTGAAAATTAGAAACATCACAAGATTAATAGTTAGCAGATTAATCAAAATTCTTATAAAATGTGTTATTAAAAGATGATTAAATCTAAAAGGATTTTAACAAACATCATCAACAGACTTGAATGTTTAAGTCAACCCCAACTTACTCACCCCCCAAAAAAGTAAAAAGATTATTTATTTTATTAACGTCTCTAACGTACTCACCCGTTTTTTTGGTTAAAGCCATTTTGAACATGTGTCCCCAGCAGAATAACTTCAAGCATTACTAGATCAGCACAGGAAAGCCAAAAATTATTTGATGTACAGATATATATACAATAAATCTTAAAATATAAAAATAAACCTAACAACAATTACTCACATAGTCTGAAGCAGGGAGTTGTAATCACCATGTTGTCTTGCTGCTGACTGAGTGAGTAGCAGACTAAAATAAACTGAAGAATATCATTGGGGGAAGGCGGGTTTCCTGTTCCTGTGCAGTTTGTTTAGTCATAATGTCTTCAACATATATGAGTCTGCAGAATTAAGGTGTAAAAGAGGTCCACCATTCCTGGACCTGTTCGTCTTGTTCACTCAAGAAAAATTTAATTGGGTGGTTATTACATTTGCATGAGTCTAATTAGTTGCCTGGACATGCAATATCACAAAATAACCAAAATCATCAAACCATAGGAAAATCAGTGGGGTTATAATAAGGCACAAAATGAATACACACTTCACATAAATGCTCTTGCTATTTATTGTGGTCTAACCTGAGACCATAGGAATGAGACCTGAGTTACCGCGGATCGCCCCGTGCGTGGTGCTGGACAGTGTCAATGCGTTAATGAGCTAACTGCGCTAACGCGTTGATGGCGTGCAGCCCCATCAGCGGTAACCCGTTAACGGAGATTTGCCACGTTAATGCGGTTATGGCGTTAATGTCATTTTAACGAGATTAACGCTGCAGCACTAAATCATAGCTACCCTAATTTTTTTAAAGTACAGAGAGACTGCTCAATGGCGTGGTGGTTAGCACTGTTGCCTCAAAGCAAGAAGGTTCTGAGTTCAAACCACAACATGAGTTCTGTGTGGAGTTTGCATGGTCTCCCTGTGTTTGCATGGGTTTTCTCTGGGTAATCTGGCCTCCTTCCACAGTCCAAAGACATGCTGGGGTTGGGCTGATTATTGATTTTAAATTGCCCACAGATGTGAATGGTTGTCTGTCTTTCTGTATTAACCTGTCAAATTTTCCTGTAAATCCAACATACTGAAGAAAAAAAGGTGCATATAACAAGTTTTATGTTAACCAGACTCTAGAATGTGTTAAGCACTACATAATATAACTGTTTAAATGAAATTTTGCATGGGTTGGATGAACTCAGTCAAATTAAGTTGGACTCAACTGCAGTAAATAAGTTAATTCATGAATTAATTAAGCTGGTCCAAACTGCTCCCACTCAAGTGCATTAAGTTGGAATAACAGAACTGCATAATGCGAAGATAAAGAAATTAATCATTTGGCAATCCTATCCATGATTGTTTTATGCTCATTCAAATACTTTTTTTTTTTTTTTTTTTTGCGGGGCGGGGGGTTGAAAAGCATTAAATAATTGATTTGATTTATTTATTCTTTAAGATTTCAAGCCCATACCTAGCAAACATACCTTCATGGAGCCCATGTGGGGACACTGTGACCCACAAACCATAGGTGTGGCCTCTGTAGCTGACGGTCTGACCTTAATTGCCTTGAAACTATTTAGAGTGACCATATTTTAATTTCCAAAAAAGAGGACACTTGGCCCAGTCATGAAGAACTTTAATAATACTGTTTGCTTAAATTTTTTTTTAACATATTTAAATGATGCCTTCTCTGTGCGGTTAATGAAAATAAAATAAAAAAAATGTCATATAGGCTTTTACAAGTCAACAAGGGCAGAAAAATAACTTAAAAACCTCTGGAATTAAATAATGGTACAGAAATAAGGCCTCACCGTTCAGCTGCAGTTGCGCTTTGGCATCTTTTAAACATCATCAGCCGCGCTGCGGCGCGCTGTCTGTCCCGTCTGTGAGCGCAGAACAACCACTCACAAAGCAGCAGCTTGGGGATGACGTCACACATATGGGTCTTCTGTAGGCCTATAGGAAAACCCAGACATTTTCATCAATCTCAAAAATCCCCGTTGACAGAACGTGAAAAGTGGACATGTCCGGGAAAAAGAGAACGGTTGGTCACCCTATTGTTATTGTCATCCAAAGACCTCTTATTTTGCTCATGTCAGCTTTCCTTGAGCCCCAAGTTTTTCTTCCTCTTTCTTCCCATGCCACCTTATCGTGTTCGTATTTTTGTCACAGCTGCAGCAGCAGTCGTGTGGTGTGTGGGAAAAGGACTCGAATGCAGGCACTTACTGAGATCCAAGGGAGGTTTATTGTAAATAACGGAACACAAGGCAGGGATGGCAAAAAGAGAATGAAAGATAACCTGAACTGGGAAAAACTAATGCTGAACAGCAAACCTGAACACGAACGGGTGGAGAGCAAAAGTAACATGAAGGAAGTGGTGAGCAGGGAGAACATATGGCAGTACGGAGACAGTTTCACCGAGACGTTCACATGCGGACCAGTAACGAGCACACAAGTTCACACAACATAAATACACACAGAGGGACACTGGGAAATCACACACAGGTGGGAGACACAGCTGGACCTGATTAGAGACAGATGAGACAGGGAAAACACTAACACCAGGAACCAACAGAGGGAGCACCAACCCAGAATCCCAGAACCAGAAAATCTTAAAACACAAATCATCCCAAAGCTAGAACATGAGTTCACAAATAATAATAATAATAATAATAATAATAATAATCACAAACCAAAATCACTGAGTTCACGGACTCAGGATCATGACACTTTTGCTTTCTGATGTAGGGCTTTTATTGCATCATTATTTGGGAGTTGTGCTTCTTTAATAGGTGAAAATCAATGCTGTTTTTGAAGTAATTAGGAAACCACTTAACAATTGCATCAACAAAATTAACAACTCCTTCCTTTGTTTCTCATTTAGTCTGCAGCATGCTCATTTTTGTGTGCAATATTGTCAATGTTAAATAAATTTCTTTTAATAATTCCTTCATTGTCTTTTTTGGATTTTTTTGATAATTTGGGCAATTACACACTTATTTAAATTTGCGTAAACATTTATGCTTGAATTATGCTGAAGCAGAAAAGTGAACCAATGCTTGTCAATGTAGTAACAGTGTATTTACAATCTGCTTTGTTCTCTCTGTGTTTATTTAGGCAGTTTTTCAGCTCCCCCCATCCAAAGCCCAGTGCTCTTGAAATTGAGAGACTTTTCAAACCTGACTTCAGCCCATCTGGAAGTAACAGGAGACATCTGGAGAGTGAAACTGTGGGCTACTGGTCAGACTATCTGCTAGCCTACCGCAGACATGAGCAAGACAGATAAATATGAAGGCATGCCGGCTCGGACGTCGCCCGGATCAACAAGGTCCGCGTCAGGTGTTGAGGAACCAGGGCACCCTGACGAGAAGTGGGCTACTGGAACAAGAAGGCATCGGTGAGCAAGAGACGAAAACAGGGCGTTGTTGGAATGCTACTACGCAAGTAACCCTGGCGGAAGGGGTCACATGAATAGGATGAGGGAGCTATGGATTCTTCGATACCCAACATCCACAATGACGGCGAAACAACTAGTAGCTCAGTGTTCCAACATTCGAAAGAAGGGACTGCTCTCACAGCTAGAGATTGACAAGGTACAACATAAATGCTATGGCAAGGGGGAGCCAGGACGCCAGGTCAGGGGGGAGATATCATCACCTCCACCCGAGATTGGGTACCAAGCCCCAAGTGTGATAGGAGAAGGATCGTTGAGTGCGAGAGGAACTTACCTGAAAGATAGGATCATGGCCAAGCTTGAAACCTGGATCCCCCGTAGCCGGTTACCAAGATTACGTGAAGTACCCTCAGAAGGTCTAGTAGGTGCATAAAAAATACAGCAAGCTGTCCATACCTGAGGCCTTGGAAACTACCAAGCAAAGACTCACAGCCTTGGCCAGCCGCTTAAGGAGGTACACCAGAGAGACAGAAGGCAGGAGAATAAACCAGCTGTTCTCCACAGAACCAGCAAAGGTGTAATCTCAGTGGCAAGGGAACAATAAGGGAACAGGACCACCAAGGCTGGAGACGGAGCAATACTGGAAGAGCATATAGGAGAAGGACGCAACCCATAACGGCAATGCTCAGTGGCTAGTGGATCTGAGGGCAGACCATAGCGACCTCCCTGAACAGGGTCCAGTAACCATCACGGTGGCAGACATCCAAGCAAGGGCCTCCAGTATGAAGAGTTGGACAGCACCAGGCCCCGACATGGTTCACGCCTACTGGCTGAAGAAGCTGACTGCACTCCACGAGCGTCTGGCAGCACAAATGAACCAGCTGCTAGTTCGAGAGACACCCGGAATGGCTAACCGAAGGTCAGACGGTCCTAATCCCCAAGGACCCCAAGAAGGGACCGGTCCCATCCAACTACCGACCAATAACCTGCCTCAGTACTACATGGAAGCTCCTGTCAGGCATCATATCGGCTAAGATGAACAGGCACATGGGTCAATACATGAGGGGGGCACAGAAAGAGATTAGCAAGAATACCAGAGGTGCAAAACACCAGCTACTGGTAGACAGGACAGTCAGCCGAGACTGCAAGACCAGGTTGACCAACCTGTGCACTGCCTGGATTGATTAGAAGGCCTATGACTCAATGCCCCACAGCTGGATACTGGAATGCCTAGAATTGTACAAGATCAACAGGACCCTAAGAGCCTTCATCAGGAACTCAATGGGGATGTGGCGTACAACACTAGAGGCCAACTCCAAGCCCATAGCACAAGTCACTATCAAGTGCGGGATCTACCAAGGAGATGCTCTGTCCCCACTGCTGTTCTGCATAGGCCTGAACCCCCTCAGTGAGATCATTAACAAGACTGGCTACGGATACCGACTATGGAATGGAGCGGTTGTCAGCCACCTCCTGTACATGGATGACATCAAGCTGTATGCCAAGAGTGAACGAGACATCGATTCACTGATCCACACTACCAGGATATACAGCAATGACATCGGGATGTCATTCGGGCTGGAGAAGTGTAGTCGGATGATAACAAAGAGAGGGAAGGTAGTCAGAACTGAGGGGATCAAGATACCAGAAGGCAACATTGCAGACACAGAGGACAGTTACAAGGACCTGGGGATCCCGCAGGCGAATGGGAACCATGAAGAGGCAGCTAAGAAAGCTGCAACCACCAAGTATATGGTATAATAAGTTGGCCAAAGGAGGAGATAGAAGCCACTGACATAAAGACAAGAAAGCTCCTTACCATGCATGGAGGGTTTCACCCCAAGTCCAGCACCCTGAGGCTGGACACTAAGCGGGAGGAAGGAGGCCGGGGACTGGTGAGTGTCAGCACCACAGTCCAGGATGAGACAACGAACATCCAAGAATACATTGGGAAGATGGCCCCAACTGACCGAGTGCTCAGTGAATACCTCAGGGAGCAGAAACCCAAGAAAGAGGAGGGAGACGAGGAACCATCATGGAAGGACAGGCCCCTGCACGATATGTCTCACCGGCAGATAGAGGAGGTGGCTGATATCCAGAAATCCTACCAGTGGCTGGACTGAAAGACAGCACAGAGGAACTAATCATGGCAGCACAAGAACAAGCTCTGAGTACAAAATCCATAGAGGCTGGGGTCTATCACACCAGGCAAGACCCCAGGTGCAGGCTGTGTAAAGATGCCCCTGAGACAATCCAGCACATAACAGCAGGGTGCAAGCAGGCAGGGCATACATGGAATGCCATAACCAAGTGGCCGGCATAGTATACAGAAACATCTGTGCCGAATATGGCCTGGAAATTCCGAGGTCAAAATGGGAGACGCCCCCAAGGGTGGTGGAGAGTGACCGAGCTAAGATCCTGTCCAGAAATCAGTTATCTATTTGAGCATGTTTTTTATTCTAAAATGTAGGTACATCTGTTCAAAGGAGATTTAAAATACAATGGCTTGACTTGATTCATTCAAAGGTTTGACAGTGCTGCTAAAAGTAAAGGCATTTAAAGGTGTACTGTGTTCTACTCTTAAAAGTTGTAATAAACACAATACAGTGCAAGATTTGATTTTGATTTGATTTATTATTTATCTAAATGTTCAGGACTGTATCTCAACTTCCATCAGCTAATCAAGGACAAGAATTAGCAAGACATTGCAGTAAGAATGTGCTTTTACAAACACAAACATAAACTTTTGGCATCTTCAGCCAACTCATGTAGCCTAGTCCAAAAATACAGCATATGCTATAGGGTTTTGGTAAAAACAACAAAAAGCCAGTGTTTTTTTAGAAATGTGCAATTTCTAATAACTTCATGTAAAGTTCACTGGCAGACTCCCAGCAGACTGGCTTTTGAAAATGATTTTGCTCCATTACAAAATTCAGATACTCCTGTATGTTTGAGTCCCCACATACAACTACTGACAGCCTAGACTCAGGAAAAGCGTCCTGTTCAGATTGTTGAATCAGGAATCCACACTCCCTGGAGCCGTATCTGTGATCAATGGAAGACAATTGCATTAATATAGGTTTACACATAAAGTAATTATTTGATCATTATTATCCATTACCTGTGGGGTAGGTAGTAGTTCATTTGGTAAACCTCCTGGACTTGAAGCTGTTATTGAGGGATGAATCCGATGAGTGTTCCACAGCTTCACACATTCATCAAGATCCTTCTGAACAATGTCAGTGAAGCAAAATCTCAAAAGGCACTGATGCTCGTGACTTCCATTGAAGTGTCCAGCGTCTCGAAGATCCGCAAACAGCTCCATCCAAAACTGAGCCCTACAGAAATTGGTAAAAAAAAAAAAAAATTGTTTAGAAATAGTTTAGTTTGTTTACATGGCATCATTTCACAACACGTCATTGCATGGCTTTTTACAGTTCATTTTAACTGAATCATATATAGACTCCAGTCAGTTTAAATGTTTTCTATCGAAAGGGATTGCATACAGGCAAAACACTAAAACATTTGAGTAATGTTAATTAAAAGTTAATTTATTTTAGTAATTCCAATTAAATGTGAAATTAGCGATATTGACTCATTACATACAAAGTGAGGTATTTCAAGTATTTGTTATAATGTTAATGATTAAGATGTAGAACTTATGAAAAACCCAAATTCAAAGTCTCTAACAATTTCTATGTTCTATTTGTTTGGGTCCTTTTTGCATAAATTACTGCCTCCATGCAGCGTGGCATGGATGCTATCAGTCTGTGGCTCTGTTGAGGTGTTATGGAAGACCAGGATGCTTCAGTAGCAGCCTTCAGGTCTTAGCCACTACACTATGTGACACCCCTTTCATCCACACTTACATTAGACAAAACTTTCTATTAATGTGCTTTGTCTCTGTGAACATCCAGCTTCTTTTAAGGTGTTCCTTATGGAGGGTGTCAATTATGTTTTTTTTCCACAGTTGTCAGGACAGCAGTCATGTCCATCCTGTGAGTCCTCCTGAATTAGAAAGACCATTTAAAGGCTCAGAAACACTTTGCAGATGATTTGAATTAATTAGCTCATAGTAGAGTGGCACTTTAAGTCTAAAATTCTTAACCTTTTTACAATATTCTGGTTTTGAAGTTGGGTTTTTCTTAAGTTCCAAATCATAATCATCATAATTACTAAATGGGATAAAAATGTCTAGTTTGGCATGTAATGAGTATTTAATATCGGTTTTACTTTTTAAGTTGAATTACTGAAATAATAATAATAATAATAATAATAATAATAATAATGATAATACAAATAATAATAATGGATTGCATTTATATAGCGCTTTTCGAGGCCCTCAAAGTGCTTTACAATTTCACTATTCATTCACTCTCACATTCACACACTGGTGGAGGCAGCTACAGTTGTAACCACAGCTGCAGACTGACAATAAATCAACTTTTGCACAACATTCAAATTTGTTACACCTTTAAATATCAGGCAAATCAAATGTTATATTTACCTTCCTTTTTGACATATGGACCACCAGGACTCAATTCGCTGGTTATTCGTTGATGAACCAAACATGTGACTGGACTCTCTGCTGAAGTGGTCATCATGATGGTGATGTAGTGCGCACTGAACTGCAGCCATAATGCCATTTTCTGTCCCACAGTCAGTTATCAGTCTCATTGGTACAACACCAAGGCTCCCAACGCATGACAAGTAATAGTAAGCTATGACCACTGGATTATTATTGGTTGGTCCACATTCTAGCCACAAAACCTTGCGTGAAAATCTATCAATGCACCCTGAAATGGCCAAACCGAATGATTTGAGCTTGTCATAACCATCAGCATGCCACATGTAGTTGGGTCCCAGCGAATGATAGGTTCTCCTAATGAAACTTCTGCGTGTTCTCATCTGGCATCCATGAGGATTAAGCTCCCGGAGTACTTTCATCACATCATCCCTCTTCACTTTAAGATGATGCTTTTGTTTAAGTACCTGCCACATTGTTCGATACCCAAACAATCGCCCAGGTCCTTGAAGCTCCGCTCTGATTGCGTTAATGATCGTTGTTCTGGAGTGAAAATGTTTTCTTCGGTAAAGTCCAGCATTATTGAGTTTACTTTTAAGACTCCTTAAACTCATCTTTACACCATGCAAACTTAACATCATGTCCACAATAACACTATATGAGTGACCTTCGTTGAAATATTGAATGCAGTACTGTAGGTTGTCTGATCCTTCAGCCTGGTCTGTGTCCCGCAAAAGCTCCAGAGACCATCCACAGGAAGCACAAAAAGGGGTGAAGAGGCTGAAGCTAACGCCACAAAACGGGCAAAACATTTTCCGGTTCTCTATGTAGTGCAGCAAGCACCGTCAGGATAATAAGGAAGCGCTGTGAGGAGTGAGTTTCTCCATGTTTGTTGACGTCCCGCGTTTAGCTGACTACAAATCATTTTTCTGTGCTACAAATATGGAGTAAGCCTAATCGTTGTCTCACTTCCGGTATTTCAGACAATCCCTTTCTGTCAAGGATTTTTAATTTGTTGCGGTTTTTTAGTTTGTTGCGGATTTTTAATTTGTTGCGATTTTTTAATTTGTTGCGATTTGGACTTCCAAGCCACCATAGTATTCTCATGTGGAAGATACTTTCTTGGCCACCCAGCTAACATTAGTACTGCTCTATTTTAGCAGTGTATCTTTTCTGTAATTAATTCAGTATTTTTAACCCTATTCTCGTAATTAACTCAATATTAACAATTTTAATCTGGTAATAGATTATTTTTTTTTATAAATATGGTGTAATACTGCCTTGTAATATTAGTTATGTCTTTGGTCAGAAATTATTTTTGTAATCATCTCACCAAAACAGACCTGAAATAATCCCTACATGTTCCATTTTCATTTGCAGAAATGACAAAGCCAAAAACCAAACCATGACCTTCCTGTCAGGCTCCAAACACCTGCAACAGGAAAACATGCAGTGGATGCCTGGGCAGCCTGAACGTAAAGGAGGGATTGACAAAAAAACAAGAACAGTTTAAAAACAGCAACTGGCCTGCCTCTGTTAAAAAAACCCCCCAAAAAAACAGAAATGCGAGCAGGGTGGTTAATTCAGCCCAGTTGTCAGTAAGTTTAAAAGTTCTGATCTAATAAGTGGTTGGTCTGCTAGACAATTCTTTATTAATCACAGTTCTCAATGTTTTCTTGTATATCATGAAGTAAGAAACTAACAAGACATGTATATACACATAAACTATTTATTTATAAAAGAGCATAAATAAAAAAGTTATTCACATCAGAATAACACCATCACACTAAAGAAATCAAACTAGAAAAAACTTCAACTATTTTAATTTAAGCTACTTCTGATTTTTAATTTAATTGGCTATTAACTGAGAGACAAGACATTTCAAGATGGATTTTATCATTAATTTACATGTTTGGTCACCATAATTACTTTTTAACTATCTACAACAATAAAACAACAAAGATGTGAAACTTAAAGGTTTGTTATACATCAATTTGCTTACATGAAAGACTGGCTGCATGTTTTTCTTTGTTGTTCTTGCAGATTTCAAAACTACATGCCCTGGGCTACCAGCCAATTCTGTTTCTTGGACAGTTTGACCGTAAGGGCCGTATAGTAGGGGACGTGATCACTCAGATCGAACCAGCGGAAGGTGCTGCACGTGACATCCTCATGAAGATGAGGAAGTTTTATGAACACCTTCTGAGAAGTAAGATATGCTTTGTCCATTATCTGTAACCAGGTGTCCTTATCAGGTAGCCTATCCTAGCTGTCTTTGGGTGATACTCATGGTACACCTTAGATAAGTAGGCAGTTCACCACGAGATACATAGAGACAAACAAGATGGTGAGGATAAGGATAGTTAAGAGTCACCAGCTATTCTATTCTATTCTATTCTATTCTATTCTATTCTATTCTATTCTATTCTATTCTACTCTGTTCTGTTCTATTCTATTCTATTATTCAGCCAAGGTTCAGACCAGTAACCTTCTTGCTGTGAGGTGACAGTTGCCCTACATGTCCTGTGGCTAACATGAAAATAGTGTTATATATGCCTTATTACCTCCCCATGTGCCGTTCACATCACCAAAGCTAGCCATACTGAACTTCTGCTGTTACCCACCTTAACAATTTTGTATGTGTGTGTGTGTGTATAGTATGGTCTTTCACACTCATGTATATACAAATGTAATTGTACAAATCTTCTCGAACACCACACCTGATAATTCTCTTTGAGACTTTCTAGTATAACAAATACATATGTAAACATATTACCAATATGAACACCAAGATTCTTATACACTTATATACTTCTTAAGAGGTTACCTGTTTATCTCCCTGAGGTAGTTACCATCACCATTGTATAAAAGTCTTAAGTCACAGTACTAGGTTGAAGTGTCAAATGTTATGCACTACAAAGTCAGGAAAGTAGTGTCATTAGAGGAAAAAAGTCATTAGCTATCTGGATTTATAATCACACTCATTAATTTATTAATGTACAATGTAGAAAAGCACTACAGATGTCACACTACCCTAGAGAGCACTTGTACTGAATGATTTGGGTCAGTTAGGGTGTGAGATGACTTATTTGATGCCAATATTTAAAAGTTATAACTTTAGTAAAAACCTAACTGAAAACATGCAAATCACTACTTATTATGTGTTTATGTGTACTGTATAATTTGTACAACCCCTTTTAATGAATATTTAATTTTTAGAATTTGGCAGAATTACAAGCTTCACCTCCTGCTAAAATTTCGACACCAGCAGCTGGACCATCCTCTGCTGACAGTGTCGATGCTGGACCAGTCCCAGACCCAGAGGCTCTAAATGAGGAATTTATTCTTAATTTAGAGCCTGTACCAACATCTTCCCTCTGTCAGCGTCCTGCATCCTCCTCTTCATCTCTGCTTCCTCCTGCATCCTCCTCTCTGTCTCTGCTTCCTCCTGCATCTTCCTCTCTGTCTCTGCTTCCTCCTGCATCCTCCTCTTCATCTCTGCTTCCTCCTGCATCCTCCTCTCTATCTCTGCTTCCTCCTGCATCCTCCTCTTCATCTCTGCTTCCTCCTGCATCCTCCTCTCTGTCTCTGCTTCCTCCTGCATCCTCCTCTTCATCTGTGCTTCTTCCTGCATCCTCCTCTCAATCTCCAATTCCTGCATCTCCCTCAATTTCTACGTCGTACACCTCGGATGTCCCAACCAATAAAAGGAAAAGGAAAGGTTAGACGTTATGGTATTGTAAATGTACAAAATACATGACAGGTTCGTTAAGTTTGTTAAGATTTCTTTTTTAAATTTTTGCATTTTCTCCAGTTTTACAGACCTCATGTAAATACTTCATTTGTTATTTTTCACAATGCCGAAAACACCGTACACAGAAGATTTTCAAATATGAAGAGATAGTAGACAGGAGAGTTGTAAATGTAAGTAATTTAGCCTGCTGCTGTGCAGATTTGTTTGCGTCTTTGGACATCCCAGATTTGTCATTAAACACCATCCCACCCTGCCTCAAAACCTCCACCATCATCCCCATCGCCAAGAAGACAGCTGTGGTCAGCCCAAATGACTACAGGCCTGTTGCACTTACGCCTGTAGTGATGAAGTGCTTTGAGAGACTGGTCTGTCAGCACATCAGGGCCGGTCTGCCTCCCACTCTGGACCCCCACCAATTTGCCTACAGGATCCACCGAGGACGCTATCACCATAGGGCTCCACACTGCGCTGAGTCACCTGGAGCACAGAGGAAGCTATGTGAGAATGCTCTTCCTGGACTTCAGCTCAGCATTCAATCACATCATCCCGGAGATCCTGGTCCAGAAACTGTCGCACCTGGGACTCTCCACCCCCATCTGCCTCTGGATCAAGGACTTCCTGACAAATAGACCACAGTCTGTTAGACTCGGCCCACACCTGTCCAGCACCATCACACTCAGCACCGGGTCTCCACAAGGATGTGTTCTGAGTCCCCTTTTGTTTACGCTCTACACATCCGACTGCTCCCCTACCCATCTCTCAAACACCATCATAAAGTTCACGGATGACACCACAGTGGTTGGACTCATCTCAAGGGAGGATGAGTCGGACTACAGAGATGAGGTCAACAGACTGACTGAGTGGTGTTCAGTTAACAACCTCCAACTGAACACCACAAAAACTAAAGAACTTATCTTGGACTTCAGGAAGGGCAGAGCAGACCCGGCCCCACTTTACATTCACGGGAACTGTGTGGAGAGGGTACACTCCATGAGGTTTCTGGGCGTGCAGATCTCTGATGATCTCTCCTGGACTGCAAATACCACGGCGGTGGTAAAAAAGGCCCAGCAGCGTCTCCACTTTCTGAGAGTGCTCAGGAGGAACAACCTGGAGGAGAGGCTGCTGGTGACATTCTACAGAGCCACCATAGAGAGCATCCTAACGTACAGCATAACAACATGGTATGCAGGGTGCTCAGCTGCAGACAGGAAAGCACTGCAGAGGGTGATAGGTTTGTAGCATAAACCTATTCGCTGGAACGTTCAGGACAATTTGCTACACAGCAAAGAACAAGACACAAGTAGGCAACGTTCTTAGTGTTACTCATGCATGAGGAGGCCTGCCTGGAGCCAAGTGTCGTTCCAACCACTTGACCTCCGTCAGACTCTCAGCCAGGTTCCCCATAGCACTCCTTTTATTGTGGTTACATGAATATGCATAGGTTCATTAACATATGACGTATATATAGGTATACATGTGGACAAAGAATACCTTGTCTGTGTGTGTGTGTGTGTGTGTGTGCGTGTGTGTGTGTATATCTATGTATATGTGTGGGGTCAAAATGTGACCCCATGAAGACTCCCCAAAGCTGGTGCCAGGAGTCTAGCTGTCCATCTAAACAAAAGGCTCTTAGACTCAAACAGATATACGTATGTTTGCTATACCATATATCAGCAAGAGAAAATACGACCTCTCCTAGGAGGTGTGTGATCTATGCCAGAACACTCTGAAGAGGAGTGAACACACTCCCCTCTTCATGCTACACAGAGTTGTTACAGACCTCCTAGGATGAGACATTCTTTCAATATGCCATCAACTATACACTTCTAAACACAAATGATTACATGTTTCTTAATACAAATGACAATAATAAAACATAACCCCAACAAGGGTCATCAACACAGCCCAGAAGATCACTGGCTGCTCTCTGCCCAGCCTGGAGGTCATTGCAAACTCTCGGTACCTCAGCAGAGCTGGCAATATCATCAAGCTATTGATTTGGCATGTTCAACCACTGTTACACCAAACTCTCTCACTTATAACATGATATGACACTGAGTAAGGCCTCTTACTCAGTGTCATGGATTTTCTATACTTTTGGGGACACTGGACTAAAGTCTGAGGCAATAAGTCAGATCAAAGAAGGCAATGATTCTAAAATGGGAGTTTACTTATGTCATTATATATATCCATGAATATGTGCCTGAGGATAGTTGTCATGAAATCAATATTAAATCAAAGTTTTTCCTTAATTACCACAGCTGACACGAGTTCTCCATAGCTGCCTGCTGTCTCAGGATCTGTCTCCAAAAAGGACCAGGGAGCCCTAACATGTTATGTTCTAAACTGATGAAGAAAACGCACATTAAACATAGTATAAACTTTCTGAGTTAAGTAATGTTAAGAGGATGCCTTTAGTTCCTATTGGGTTTGTTCCTTGAGCTGTGGATGGGTGGGCCAGTCCACAGCATCAATGCCTTCGTCTTGCAGGAACTGCTGACACACTCCAGCCACATGAGGTCTAGCATTGTCTTGCATTAGGACACCCAGCATATGGTCTCACAAGGGGTCTGAGGATCTCATCTCAGTAGCACATGGAGGGCTGTGGAGCCCCCCAAAGAAATGCCACCTCACACCATTACAGACCCACTGCCAAACCGGCATGCTGGAGGATGTTGCAGGCAGCAGAAGGTTCTCCATGGCGTCTCCAGACTCTGTCACAAGTGCTCAGTGTGAACCTGCTTTCATCTGTGAGGAGCACAGCGCGCCAGTGGCAAAGTTGCCAATCTTGGTGTTCTCTGGCAAATGCCAAACATCCTGCACGGTGTTGGGCTGCAAGCACAACCCTCACCTGTGGACGTCGGGCCCTCATACCACCCTCATGGAGTCCGTTTCTGACCGTTTGAGCAGATGTGCACATTTGTGACCTGCTGGAGGTCATTTTGCACGGCTCTGACCTTTCTTTCCTACCCCACAGTACCTTTCCTGATCTTTTGTTTCCTACTCTTTTACTTATTCTTTGATGACGGTTGTCTTTCTAGATAAGCAATTTCATTTGCTCTGGGGCGAGTCACTGGCTCGGGTGCATTCTGGGACTGTCAGTTCACCAGTGTGCTGGCATGCTTCTTAACAAACACACCACTACAGCAAACATCTCAATTGTACTTGTTGGTTTCTTCAACAAAACACTGAACAAAAACTTTCCTTGTGAGTGTGCTGCCTGTTGCTTTTAAATTTTGTGATAATTTGAGCAGTCCAGAAAGCATTCCATGAATTAAATTATGTTATTGTATCTGAACATGTACACTAGTCATTAAATTAGACGGGAAAGAATGATTCAGGGTAAACAACTGCACCAAGGAAATTCCATTTTTCCTCTCAACATGTAAAATGTCTGAAAAGCAATTTCTAAAACAGTTCACATTAAACAGATGTGATTAACTTTTTATTTTACCAAACATAACATCAATGATGGCACAATCAGTCTTCATCAGAAGTGCTCAAATCACTCTCAGCGGCATCGTCTGGAATAAAAATATTCAAGGACAGTCATCATAAACATTGATTTGCACAATTTCCTTAAACTTGGCAAATTTAGAAACTCACCCTTCCAAAATGGGCTGTTCTTTCATCCAGCATTTTGACAAATGCCTTAAGTGACATCCCTGGTGCAGCCTTCTTAATGTCATAGAAAGACTAAAAGACATCCATTGAAAACAGGGTGCAGAAATTTAAGGTGCCAGGCCAATATCCACTACCCAGGATGTCTTTAACTGAGGGGGACCACATTAGGCCACAGCTGGTGCAGCTCACCACTGGCAGTGCAAGGTTATAACAGCCTTTAGGAAGGATAAGGATAAATTCAGTCATGGCTCAACAAAGACATTCATTTTTTTCATGTTGTGAAGATTTCATGTTGTTTTCAAAGCGGTCTGGTAAATCCAAATGACCTTTGACAGGTGCCCACATATACTGCGGGCCAAGAGTAATTCAAAACAAGATAGCAATGTACAGTTTGCAATAAAACCTCCAAACACACATATTGTGTATGTACTGTGTGACAAAAGACCAACTTACCATTTATGGTTACAAGAGCCACAATTGCGCCGGGTGAAACCTCAACATTACCTGCTGGGCAGTCACACACATGGTCTGGCCTTTGCACAGGCAACAGCCGCACTAACATTAAAACACACGATATATATATATATATGTATGAAGAATTGGAAATTAACTGATACACAATAAATATACAATAACAGCACCCACTCATAGTACATAGCATAAAATGCATAAGACTTAAAAACCGTACCTATTGGCTTGTGAAACTCTGATGAAGGCTGCAAAAACCCTCCTCTTACTGCCTCTCTGCTGTGCAGGACAAAGCGTGTGTGAACTGCAATATCACACTCAGCACAAAGGAATGGAAGAGGCAGGCAGTCCAGACACCTCAACACTACTTGTTTGCCACACTGACACACACGGTGTGACTGTGTGTGTCAGTGTTTCTGATCGCCCAGTGAGTAGCAGCTGACTCAGACGACGTCTCACAAGTCATGGCTGCATCCTCTTCTCCATCCTCCAACAACTGAAGGAGCTCCTGACGAAGCACCTCAGTTCCATACACTAACAGAAAAAAAAAAGAAAGAAATAAAGAAACTCTGCCACAAAGTGAAATAAACACTCTAGTCAGTATGTTTCTTAGGACTGCACAAAAGCCCTACTCAACTATAACAACAAATATAAAAGTAAACTTGAAAAAAGAAATCACAATATATACAAGAGGGTAAAGTACCTTTTGTTGGGTTGACACTGGCAACATAACTAGGTTCTTCACGTGGACATTGACGCTGATCTGTGGATACTGGAAAAAAAGAGATAGAAGAATATTTACTTACTTAAATTCTTTGGTGAAAACAAGTTGTGAGATAAAATCAATTGTTGTGTGAACACTGACCACGTGGCATGCAACTAGTACTTCGACTGGATGATGGTCTTTGAGGAATAAAATCTCCCTGTCTGTCACGTTTTTTCCAGCGCACTGGTCTTGGCTGAGGTTCACTCTGTGCATCATTCTACGCAATTAACAAGAAAAAAAGGCAACACCTAAAATACAGTCCTTGATTAAAGCAAAGATTATCAAACATCTTAAGTTAACCAACTTAATTTCACATAAACTTATATATACACATATATAAAAAATTATAACGAATTTCAAATAATATAACGTTTAAATTAGACAAGTGTGTTACCCCTTTAACAATTGTTTCCACTACATCACATTTTAAAAATAATGTTAGAATAGAATAGAATGCCTTTATTGTCACTATACAGTTGTACAATGAGATACAGAGCATCTCCTACTCAGTGTAAACATGCTGGGGGTCAGTGTAAACATGCTGGGGGGGTACAGTTCTGCAGCGCTATATACATATGGACAGTTACCTGCATATCTTGAAGGAGTTCGTCAGCAGCCTGAAGCTCTTCCTCCAGCTTGGGATCCTCTGAATCACTCATTTTCAAACTAAAGAGGAAAGAGATTTTTGCAGAACTCAGTGACATAAACACAAAACTAACGCCATTCAAATGATTTTCAGTCTTGGTGCTCCGGTTAACGTTAGCAATTAACGTTAGCATCATCAGTTTATAAAGAGCTAGCAGAACTCTTAGCGCAAAAACTGCTTTACACACCATGTGAGGCTATTTTGCAACACACAAGTCCTTTAATGTTTGTAATAGATTTAATCCATAATCGTTGGATTAAATGGCTAATGCTCCAGTAGCCACGTGTAGTCGTTACCGTACTCTACCTAGTAAGCATGCTGACGGTAACTGTAGCCATTTTTAAATGCATTTAAGCATTCCGAGCTCAGTCACCTCTGTTTGTTTGAAGCTTTTATGAAAAACAAACTTTGAAACACACATCAAGCTATTACTTTGAATATATGACTACAAAGTAGTCATATATTTTTTACATACCTGCGTTAGAAATAATCAATTCCGCCTCCTTTTTCTTATTCTTATAAATGGGTCACTCCGTTCTCCCACTGCTGGGACAAATCAGACCTAATGAGACAAAAGAAGCAAAGCAGAATACAGTGACAAAGGACAGACTATTAAATGGTATAGAGCATCTTAAGACTCATTTATTTAGATTGCCTTTTAATTAGATTTGTGCTGTATGGTTGATTTTTGATGTATTTTATGTAATTCTGTTTTTATATTACTGTGAAGCACTTTGTGGTTTTTATCCTGTGAAGAGTGCTATATAAATAAATTGAATTGAAACTGAATTGAAAACAGGAAGCATGACACATACGTAAAGACACAGACTCAGAGACACGGGCTTCACACTGAGACATGACTGATTCTGGAACAGAGGGAACATAGACACAAGGGTGACTAGACATGGGACGTGGAACCAGGACAGGCACAGAGAAAACATGAGAACCGAGGCTAAACGCAGGCTAAGAAAAATACAAAGGAAGGAACTAAGATCACTAAACACAAAGAAAAGATAAATAACAATCATCAAATATCAAATCAAGATCTAAAAACACAAATACTGGGCTGCAGACCCAGTACAGTGACATTTCCAACCGGAAATGTGGATTGAGCAGCCAGTTCAAAAAGAGTTTTAACAAAATTACCACAGTTACTTAATGTTTTTTATTATTATTATTATTATTATTATTATTATTAGTTTAGTAACTACTTACCTTAAGAGGTCACAGTCAATATATAAAATATAAAGTTGTTTTGACTGACTAGAATCCAAATTTACCCAGTCCATGACAGATTTTCACAGCATACAAAATAGTTGCTACTCTTTTGAAGTAAGGGTAAGCAGTAAACTCCTCATAATAGGAGAAAGGGTTATCTTTAAAAATATTATAGTTGTAGACTGTGATTAGACAATAGCTCATTTTGAAAAATAGTATTTAACTACTGATAACTACTGGGTAATATTATTTATACACAGTGTTTTGAGTCATAAAGAAAGGAACCATTATTCTTGCATTTGATTTATTTATTTGTCCAAGAGGAGACACAAGTCCCTTTGTTGTTGTATTGGGAAGGGCATCTTTCTGGCCTAAAAAACTGTCAGTTAATACATGTGGAGACCCCTTGTGAAAAGCGAGGTTTATTATCATACAGTATTAGTGCATTGTCAGTTTGGCCGGCGGTCATAGGTTCTGTCCAATAATATGATGCGAGACTGGAGTAAAATACATCCACTTTATTAAAGAAGGAGCATGACAACAGCACAAACACTGACCCCAACTAAACAAAATGGCTTCCTTTTATACTCTACCTTCTCAGGTGAGCATTCGGGAATAGCCCAAGTGTGGGGGTTAAACTAATCAAAATGAAAACATAACCCTCCACACACACAAACATACAATAACATTAAAGCACATCACAAACATATACATATTTCCAACACTTACTATAAACAAACCAATAACATAAGCTACACCCATTACTATATAAATTAAAACCCACTTTAACCATACTCCCTAACCTGGCACACTGGTTTGCTCCAAGAGCTCTTAAACAGGTGATTGAGCCACTTCCAATCTTTTGCTCCACATCCTGCACGAAGCGACCAGGACAGGTGAGTACCTTTATAAGTTCTCATTTCACACACCTTTAGGTTATTGACAAATGATTAACTGCAAGCAGCTCTAACTTTGGCTCTTCTTTGACACAGGTAGGATGGCCAGTCCCACTGTCTCTTCACCGTTACAAGCTGTCCATTTAATTGTATGTCAAATAACCTAATAAAAAAAATTCATAAGAACTAATGTGTTTTTCCTTTATTATACTAATTTAAATTCCCAACCCATCAATCAATTACTAACAATACCAACCAGGTAATGGAACCCCTGGTCTCCATTACATGCATGAAGAGATTTTCTTCTTCTTTTTTCTTTTTTTTTTTACAAGAAGTGCTATAATGTCTACTTTTTGCAACAGGGGGCGCTGCAGCACTTCTACTAGACCATTCTCTGAGTCGTCACCAAGTGCTTCCTCTGCATGAAAAACACATTAATATCACATTTCAGAATTACTCATGTATGTTTTAAAAATTTGAACTCCACAGTTTTCTTTTAATTCAGAAAAATATTCACACAATCTGATGCAGAGAGCTCTCACCTCCATGATGTCTTGCTGAGTAAAAGCACCGTGACTCATTTCTGCTGATGAAACAACAGTTTATATTTAGAAATAGCCTTGGTGTACAGTTCTCTTTCAGAGGGGAAGGAAACAAACAAATCCTGTCTTAAAGAAATCTTATAATCATTTTTTCATTCTCTATGTTCACTCTGACTCTGATGTATTAATATGCTAACATACGTGTATTACTACTGAGCCCAGAGTAATAGATTGGCTGGTTAGTAAGAAAGTTACCCTTTAGCTGTAGAGGAATTTTATTGTTGACTACTGACAAAAGTTGAGCTGTGTTGGTATCAAAGCTAAAAAATTAAGGTCTAAATTCACAAAATTAAAAATTCACAACTCTGATCGGTGTAAACAAATATCATATCCACATACCTACAATAATCCTTGTTGCTGGTAGCAGTGAATACACTCATGTTAAACTGAAGGTAAAAACAGCAACAATGACACATAACTGTTTGTTGGGATGTGAGTACATCAAAGAAAGGCACAAATGCAAACCAATGACTCAATTCATTTGTACTCAATTTTATTTATACAGTGCCAGAACACAACTCAAGGTGCTTTATATTGTAAGCTAGACTCTACAATAATACAAAGAAAAAACCACAGATCATTTGACCACTGATGAGCAAGCACTTTGGCAACAGTGGGAAGGAAAAACTCCCTTTTAACAGGAAGAAACCTCCGGCAGAACCAGGCTCAGGGAGGGGCGGGGCCATCTGCTGCAACAGGTTAGGGTCAGAGAAGGAAGACAGGATAAAATACATGCTGTGGAAGAGAGAAAGAGATTAATCTGATAATATGGATAATATAATGATCATATTTAAGACTGAAGCATTCATTAATGGCTGGACTTCTTTGAGCAGTCTTGTAGGAATGGGGTCTGAAAGACATGCTGATGGTTTGGAGGAAGTAATTACAGAAGTTAACTCACAAAGCTCATTTTGAGAAAAAGACTAAATAAATATATATGAATGGCACTGAAAGAAGCTGTAGATAATATTGCATCTAACAGATGATTGACTAATTTAAATTAAAAATACATAAAATGTATGCACAAGTACTATTTGCTTTTTAAGATGATATGTTTTATACAAACAAAGTAACAGCTCACATGTGTGTCCACAAAAGGCACTGCAGTCTTCTATAGAGGAGAATAGTGTGAGTACTTTATCAGAGTTATAGTACGATGTTACAGACATTTAAAAGTTTTCTAAGATCCCCATTTCTTAAAAGTGTCAAAACACTTTAGAACTAAATTCGTGATCCAGAGAAGGATGTAACCATTGTGTCCAGTTCTCATACACACAAGTAACTATTAAGTGCATTATGTCACAGAGAAAGCAAATTCTGCTGAAATAATTCATATTCACTGACTGAAAAAATAACTGACTGTAACCTATTCTGTTAAGGCCAAACCAAGATGAGTGTTGCCTCCCTCACTTAGCTCCTAAATTCTGCTTTCACACAGTCTGACCAAAAAAGACGCACTAAAACAAAACACCACTTATTTTCTCTGGGTAATAGACCACACTTAAAGTCAGTTAAAGTCATGCTCTGTATCAAACTTTGCACTTATATTTCATTGCTGACCACAAACTCATTGCGTTTGTTTTGGAAAAAAGTAATGTGACACTTAGAGATTAGCGGTTGACCACAGTGGGTGTCTTTGAATGCTGCAGCAGCTCTTTTATTGTAACAGCATTCATACATGTGTAAAAACAGAAAGATCAAACACATTGGCCAAAGTTCAGCTTCTAAATAACAGTTAGGTGTCTTTGCTTGTGTTCAAACTTTACGCATGTGTATAACACCGTGGGAATGGCAAGCAGCTGTAACTGACTGAATGAAGAAAAACTCTAACAGATTATAGACATGTCCATCAAACCTGTCTGAAAATACACAGCTTGTTTAATTACAAAAAAAAGTGATAAAACTGGGTTGCTTCTTTGTTTTTGCTCTTACTCAGGTGTGATTATGTCTATAGTCAGCTCTCTCTCTGCAACCTGTAAACAAAAGAAGTGTAGAAGAAAAAATGTAAAGCACAGCATCAAAAAAAAATTGTCATCAAAGATTTATTCTATATACAGTACTTTTTACAGAATATAATTGCAGTGGCTTTTAATATACAAATTTGGGTGTGAGTGAAATGTATGACGAACTATACATATTCCATTGCCACGTAATAGTATGTAACTGTCTATATTGCCAATCCCAAATTTACTAATTACTATTATCTGACTGCAGCACATAAAGCATAATTTCCCCACTTACTGTATTGTAGAATAGAAGGGATCCTCTGCTGTGTGTTGGCAGGGACCTGCTGAGGGCAACTCTGTGCTGGTTCCTGCTTCTGCTTTGACAACAGATGGAATAAAATCAATTGGTAGCCAAAACATTTTACATAATAAAACACTTATTTGTCTTAGATTATGCCAAATTACTTACTGATGTTTTGGATTTCTAAATGCTAAAGTTAAAATGGCTTTTAATCACAAATAGTCTTACCTTGTTGTTGAGTGCCACAGAGGCCTAAGCTATAGGAAATTGGTCTAGAGAGTGATGCATCTTCAGCTTGTGATGGAGAGGGCCAGTGGGAGTGAGGGGAAAAATAACCACAGCAATATTAGTGATCATGATCCCTGTCTGTTATTTAGTGTATTCATTAGATTTGATTTTAAATTTTAGAAAAATTTAACATTCAAGATTAGAAAGAAAATCGAAGCCATTCCTACATGGGCCCATTATGTAAGGTGTTGCTACACTCTCAGAAATAGAGGTACGAGAGAAGAACATTTTTGTACCTATAGGTACATTTTTTGTAAATGTTCCGTTAAAAGTACAATACTGGTCTTTAAAAGTCCAGAAATGCCCCTTTAAAGGTTCAATTTGAAATAAAGTACAAATCTGTACCATTTTGACCTGTACTGCAGTGACAGTGGCAGAATATGGTAATGGGTCAGCATGGGAAAATCTGGATGGGCCTGGTTAATTGTAAAATTCATATGAGATGTGAGTGTGCTCATAAAAGCTACATGTTATAATCAAATCTGTTGGTCCTCTCCTCTGTACGTAAATTATCCTATGATGCAAAGAATATCTGTAACCTACCTTTGTGTAAGTTATGTTAAATTATATTAAAAAACACACACACACAATGACATGCAGGCACAACCAAATGATGTTAAAAAAAACTGGTCCATTTCCATTTTATTAAGTTCCAGTTATAATTTTTAATGTTTTAAATCTTGGTTGTAGCCTTCAAAAACGTGAAATCATTTTACTGTTATGTTTGGCCATTTACTTTTTCGCTTTTACTACATCCTAGAATTGTTCATTAATTGTGAGGTTTTTATGGAATTTGCAACATCAAGTTAAACCGCGGTTCTTTGGAAGTTAAAATGTCAAGCAGATTTTTATGTTACGGTGACTACATTTTGTAGTTACAAATATAGTTCGCCAAGACAGCATAACGGTTTCTAAACAACTGCGCATTAATACCACAATGTTGTATTTTCATGTGTCAAGTTCGCAACATGCATTAATCCCAAAGGCTGAAAAGCCAGCAGCGATGAGTGCTCCGCCTCGCGCTGACTAGCGTTGACGCAGAAAATGACTCTCAGGGGTTATCGATGGAGGAGCTCCTTAAAAAGTTGATGGAAGAAGGCATTGATGTGTCAGACGACAAGGCGCAAAGGTTTAGAGGTAAGTCGGGTGTGATTTTGTGTTTTTATAAAAATTACAACGTGTAATTTTACAGTAGAGTTAGCAAAAGTCCGAAGAGCTAGATTTAACATGCGTGAAAGCTAGCAGTTAGCTAAGTTTTAAACAAAGAAAGGTACAAATGTGGACTATTTAGACTGTTGGTGGAATGTTCAATGTCTGTCTGCCCGCCGTATTCGAGTGTTTTATCAATAAATAGTGACTAACCGTGTAAACAATGTAGAAAAATCAATAATTTCTCAAAACGTGCTAGTATGTAAATATAGCTATTAACAAAATCGTTTTCTAAGCAAAATTTATCGCATCTAACTTGTTTCCCGCTCAAAGGGATTTTAAACAATGGAAGGTACACATTTGTACCATTCCACCTACTTAGTGGGATTTTCGAATATGAGAGCTGTAAGCTCTGCGCAGGGACACTGTCTGCAAACACCTGTGATGCCAGCTAGCTGCTCGATCAGGGATCGATTTATAATTTCAAATAAACCAAAATCAAGGAGGCAAATTGTGGGCAGCAAAAACAGGATTCTATTCTATCCACAACTCCGGTTATTGTTTTGGTTGCAATGAATAATGCCTACAGCCAACAGGCAATCGGCGCAAGGATTTCCCCCCCAAAAGAAATTTGAAAATGGTTTTATTTTTATTTCATACTGTACTTTATATTTCAGATAACGATGTAGATGGAGAGACGGTACACTGTGGACTCACTGAGACCATGGTTGCATATCTTTTGACAAGTCTTTTTCAAAAGCAGCTGAAGTTCAGAGACTTCACAAACCGCTACAAGGAAGTCATCATCACTTTACAACCGGTCGACCCATTTGAAGGTCCAGTGTCCCAAGCAAACCAGAGGTAGGTTGTGATAAATGTCTAAATTTGCATATGCATTTAAGTGCTTGCAAAATGGCTAGTTAATGCTGTTTTCCTACTGTATTGCAGTTCTATACCTTCTTGCCTGCAGTTATTTCCATTCCAAAATTCCCACAAGTCCAGAGTCGCTTGGATCTCAAAGAACCAGTCCAGAAAGAACAGAAGTACCGAAACAAAATAATTGGGACTCTTTATGAAATGCTGTCACAGTACACAATGTAAGGGTTCCTTTCTGAATAATTACATTAATTTCTTAATATTAATATTGCTGTTGTGAGAGGCAGAGAACAAATGGTTAGCCCATCTGCCTCCCAATCTGGAGACCAGCGTTCGAGTCTGGCGTGACACACGGTTCCAATGAACTGGCAATAGTGGTAAAACCATACATCCTGTGTCTCCAGACCTTGTCTGGACTATGATATCCAAAGTGTTCATTTTCGAATTTGCTCAAGAGTAAATTAATAATTCAGGACTGCAGTCAATTAATTAATGAAGTTTGGGAGAGGTGTGGCTGTTTATCCGCGCCCATTTTTAAAAAATTAAAATCAACTTTAGCTACATTGATTTGACATTGGTCTATAACATACTATTTACGGTAATAACAATATGAGTAGAAGAATTGAAGAACAGAAAAGCCCCAGGAAAGGATAAGAGTAATCAGTGTACTGTGTGTTGTTTTTCTTATGTTTGAAACAGGTACCCAACCCACTCAGACTACATCCAGGTCATCAAAGCCCTGATTGTGAAGTATCCTTTCTTAAGAGATGTACACGGAAATGGTTATGTGAGTACCTCTCCTTTTTTGTTTCTTTTATAGATTATATTACTATAAAGTAAGCATAATTAACTACTTATATACATTTGAAACAACTAGGACACCTGGCACAGCCAACTCAAGAGAAAGTTCAAAGCAGAACGGGCTCCCCTAATCAGCAACGAAGAAGTGAACCGGGTTAAAGAAAAGTTTGGGACGCACGCAGAAACATCGGCCCACAGAGGAATCCAGCAGCTCCTGTCTGAAGAGACTGAAGCCCTCTCTCGTAAATCCTCACACCCTCAGCCTCTAAGAGCTAAGGTAACATATGTAGTCTTATTATGTTCACTGTAAAGCTAAAAGTAAACATTAATTGAAAGAAACATGTTAACAGATAACATTAACATAGAAAAAGGAACTTCACAGTTGATTTAACAAAAGTCAGCTCAACTTGCAATTCCTATTCAACATTTTGCATTTTTTCAAAGCATTTGGTGTACAAATTATTGCATTTCGAGTAACATTAACTTATCAGATTTTACTTATGATAATACTGATATCTGCTTTGACAAAGGATTCGTGCTTTGTGGGGAAGATGCAGCCTCCGTTGATGCTCATATCAAGGTGCTAAATGATCAGCACAGGACGCTACATCCTGACACAGCACTGGTGAAAGACCGCATGACAAAAACCTTTGCATGGAGACGTCGAGAGGTAGCTGAAGGAATGTGTACTGTGGACCTATTAAAGAGATATCCATTCCTGGGGACATCTGCAGGGGTAAGAATTGTTAAGATGATTGGGGAAACAGCTAATGATTTTTTGTCTCTAAATCTGATTATTATTTTCTGTATTAACTGATTAATCAATCTGTTTATTATCTTTAGAATTTTGTTCAAGGGTTAAAGCACTTTACATTTATCTCCAGTCTGTGTCTTTAAACATGTCAAAAGTTTAAATCCTCAATGTAAAATGTCATTCTTTTGTCTATTCTGCTCTTTTCATTTCCAGTTGTGTGATGAGGTTGATTTAATGCATCCCTGCCAAGACAACATCTGTTGCCGCTTTAGCGAGAACTTCACTGCTGTTCTTCAAAATGTTCTTCAAATGACCAAGGATTTGCCACTGAAGAAGGTCTACATGGAGGCAAGAGAGAATGCACTGGCTGAAGACATTACAGGTGCTAATTTGACCTCATACAAATAGTAAATTTTGTGACAATTCATTTGCGCTCTCTTCCAAAGATAATTGATGTACCATAGTGCCATGTCAAGAGCATGTTAATGGGAATTTGCATGCTATCAAAATCTAATGAAGTGCATTTGCATCTGTATGACCTAGGAATTGACTTCAAGGGGGCACTTCTCCTCTTGCCATCCATCTTCAAGGAGAAGATAGAAAATTT
Source organism: Oreochromis aureus (assembly GCF_013358895.1). Taxonomy (NCBI): domain Eukaryota; kingdom Metazoa; phylum Chordata; class Actinopteri; order Cichliformes; family Cichlidae; genus Oreochromis; species Oreochromis aureus. The sequence goes on along the minus strand of NC_052944.1, from coordinate 54,978,555 downwards.
CATCATCCTTGGAGAGGTAAATGCATGATGCAATGCATAGCCTTTGGCCACAAGTTTCATTCTCGGTGTTTTGTTGGCATGGAGCTGAATTCAGCTGCGGTTCAGCATCACAGCTAAGCTAATGTGGGGAAACACTGCTGTTAATCCACAGACTTACAGAATGCTCTGGAAATGAACAAAAGTTTTACAGATGTGCATTTTCAGGATAAAGTGCTTCAGTGTGTGTCTGCTATATCTGTCAGCAGTGTCAAATATGAACTTGAGGATGTTTTTGTAGTTGGCCATGTACACACTGAAGCCATACCTATATTCTTTAAAATCAAGTATATTTTGAATGTTGATACTTGTTGGGTATTGTGTGGGAAACTGTTACTTCCTTGCACTTATGAATGTCATTTCCATGCTTACCAAGTGGCAGTTCACAATGACTGGATCCTGTTCAATCCAGGAAATGAATTAGACTTTCAAGCTCTAGACACCTATTTAGTTGATGATAGGCAGGTTGTGTCCTTGAGGTATTCTGTGTGACGTGATTGCAAGCACATTTTCCACTTTGTCTATATATATATGACATATATATATTCTGGCTTGTTGAAGTAGAGCAAAACATTTGTGTGGACAGTTTTTTAAATACATGCCATCTCTGTGATCCGTCAAAAACATTGTGTTCAGGTGTTTAATGTCTTTATGTGATTGTTTACTTTTTTTTAAATGAATGTATTTTTCTTGACATGTCCTATGGCAATATACGAATGTAATCAAGGATGTATTCCTGTGGTTGTTTAAATGCTTTGATGTGATTCTATTATCGAAAATAAATGGTTAAATAACCAAATATTTTGGACTATTGGGGTACATTTTTGTCTCTTTAGGTGCGAAATAGGTTGTCGCTGGGGTACCCTCATAGGTACCCTATTGTACCCTTTTCAAGGGAACATTTCTGTACTATAGTTTGAAGGTACATTTATGTCTTAGGAAAGTACATGATTGTACTTCAGATGGTACAACTTCATAAGGTACAAAAATGTACCACGCCTAAAGGGTACAGAAATGTCCTTCAAAAAGGAACACCCCCAGCGACAAGCATTTGTACCCTTTTTGGTACACTTTGGTACCCCTATTTCTGAGAGTGTACTGAGCTAACAAAAACTGAAATTTCTAATTGAATTTCTGCTGTTTGCAAGTGAATTTTACTTTGACTACAAAAATATCAGCTGCTCTTCAGCTTCTTGCTTTTTGCTACTTTTGTACTAAACTAAAATATTAGACTTTACAGTTTACTTTACACTTTTACAGTTCAGCTCTGCTCAGCTCTACCCTTTTTATGTGCAATATTTTGGTCTCTGTGAAATATCCTGGCAGATGTGAAATAATTAATTACCAATTACCAATTGAATGTGAGTGTGAATGGTTGTCTGTGTCTATGTGTTAGCCCTGTGACAGACTGGCGACCTAACCAGGGTGTACCCTGCCTTTCGTCCTAAGACAGCTGGGATAGGCTGCAGCGCCACAATGACCCTAAAAAGGATAAGTGGAAGCGAATGGATTGCTGGATGTAGAACATATACTCTAAAATTATCAGACATTTTTTGCATGTATTTTATTTGTGTATTTTTTAAAAAAAATTGGACTTCTCTATCACATGTTTCTTTGTAATATGAATTGTAAAATAGTAAAATTCTTGGTTGTATATGGCTGACAATTAATGCTGGTCACTGAATATTATTGATCAAAAAAAGTAATTGGGTTTAATTTAAATTTAATTTTGAAACTGAATGCATGTCTGAAATTGTACTTCATGCCACATTTGACTATTCTGAGCTGTCTGAGATACAGTAGCTTTAAAATTGTATTCTATGTGGTTTTCATTTGAGGCGTACGTTTTGAAGGCTCAAATTATCACTCACATCTATACATTTATAAATATTACATACACGTCTACCAAAGCTACAGACAACAACCACCTGAGAAAACAAAAGCAATCCGTTTCTTCAAAGAAGTAATTTTGTTCTTCTGTTCAGTAAAATATCTCCTGTCTTTCTTATAACAACATGTTGCTCTGCCTGCATCCACTGTGCCGGCCTCTATGAAGTTTAAAGAAATACATTTCAAAAAGGTTTTATTTTGTTGTGGTTGTTGTTTTAAAACACATTAAACAGGTATAGAGGATTTCTTAGTTCCAGCCCAGTAGTTTATGACATTCATTTGTATTTGAAAACGTTGGATGCGAAAATCTGACAATGCATCTGCCTGACAGACTCATTTTCCATCTAATATTAATAACATTAATAATAATTTTCATTACCTCTTTGCCAGTAATCTTTTCCAAAGTGATACAGTCCCACTGCCACCAACAGAGCACTGACTAAAATGGTGGCAATGATCCAAGGTGTGGCAGCAAAAGAGGAATGGCATGCCTCTTTGTGACTGTGTGGATTGACTGTGTATTTTGTAGTTTGAGTGTCTAAATGATGGTCTGAAAAAAACAGAAAGGCTTAAATGAGAAAAGAATGGTAAACCATCATTTTAGCTCTTGCATAACAACATGGAGAAGAATCTTGCCACTCAAACTAAAAGTTTCATAAACATCATGGGAAGTCTGCTTCACCAGATTTAATCATTAGTGTGAATGCTTGTAAAAGCATTCACAGTATTGTTCTTCTAATCTTTATTATTATTAGTGTGAATGCTTGTAAAAGCATTCACAGTATTGTTGTTGTAATCTTTATTATTAGTGTGAATGCTTGTAAAAGCATTCACAGTATTGTTCTTCTAATCTTTATTAGTGTGAATGCTTGTAAAAGCATTCACAGTATTGTTGTTGTAATCTTTATTATTATTATATTTTATCTATTCCGTACGTTTTTTGTAATGCTACTCCTTCAAAACCGTTCAACTTAGAAAAACCATTCAAACACCGTTAGATTCCTCTTCATTAGGACATGACTGCTTCTATTTTTCTCATTTTTAACATTTATATTTTTAAAATTATTCAACTTTTTTCAACAAAAATTTCCCATGTATTTCAATGGGGAGACCCTTCAAATCCTCATTCAACTTACTCATTTTCAAACTGTATCTACTTTAACATACGTTGACATAGAGCCACCATTCAAACTTTAAAACGAAGACAAGACATTCAACTATTCAACTTGTATTTATCTTTTCAATATCTATTATACTTTTTCTTCAGTTCCAGTTTAAGTTTCATGATGTTTTTCAGCCATTTCAGAGTTTATAATGGGTGTGTATGGGACGGAATGTTGGGGCTAGAGTGAGACAGCTCAACTGCTAGAGTGAGAGGAGCAAAAAATTAATCTTAAAATATTTTTTAAAACTGCTGCTGTGTCCACGGTGTTTGGTCTACAGGTATGATTTTACCCTCAAAACGTAGCCATCGCTGTCCTCTTTCATCCAATGTGTTTACTATTGTACTAGGTGTTATGGTTCTTTCATAAATGTCACCAATGCACAGCCTCCTCCTCCAACTCCTCCATAGACTCTAATGTTAAAATGGCTCAGAAGGTTCGTTTGAAAACCAGAAGTACAGGCTGTCTTTACACTGTCACCACGTCCATATAATAAACTCCACAAGCATGAAAACTGAGAATTAGGTAGACTGGACATTGCTGCGCTCACGGTGAAAGAATTTTGTCAATAGGACCTGTACTTTTCATTTGGGAGCGATTTGTTTCGACCTGACTTTTCTGTTCATTTTAAGCAGCAAAAGTGAGGTGTATGTCTGTGCGCGTGTGTATAGAGCCAGTGGGTGCAGTCACTATAGCAACCAGGCTCACACCTGCCTGCCTAACGAGCTCTGTCTCTCACTCTGCCAAGATTGATCTTAAACACTTCTCTTTCAACTGCTGCTGTGTCCACAGTGTTTGCTCTACAGCCATCATTTTACCCTCAAAACGTCGCCATCGTTCTTCTCTTTCCAACAGCATGTCTTTCAAAGCTCAGATTTTTAAACTTTTTAAACGGTGTGGATCCAAGTGGAGGGATCACATTTTAGTCATTTAGTGATTCAAAGAATATGAACTTTTAATATTCATTCAGATGTTTTCTGACTCTAAATTTTCTTTAGTCATTACCCATCATTTTCTAATTTACATTTTAAACATTTTCAGCTCTTTTCCAACTTCTGTGTGGATGTCAGCTTTTAGCAGTTCAGCACGTTCTTTTTCAGGTGCAGATTTCTGTATTTTTCATCTCATTCAACATTTTTAACTTAAAATTCAGCAATTAATTCATTTCAATGCATACATTCAGATTCAAGCATTCACACGGCAGTTTCTTCAGAAAATGCACTTTCTAGTTAGTGTGAATGCTTGTAAAAGCATTCACAGTATTGTTCTTCTATTCTTTATTATTATTTCACATTCCGTACGTTTTTTGGACGCTAACTCCTTCAAAACCGTTCAACTTAGAAAAACCATTCAAACACCGTTAGATTCCTCTTCTTTTGGAATGGTGTGCTTCTATTTTTCTCGTTATTAACATTTATATTTTTAAAATTATTCAACTTTTTTCAACAAAAATTTCCCATGTATTTCAATGGGGAGACCCTTCAAATCCTCATTCAACTTACTCATTTTCAAACTGTATCTACTTCAACATACGTTGACATAGAGCCACCATTCAAACTTTAAAACGAAGACAAGACATTCAACTATTCAATTTGTATTTATCTTTTTCAATATCTGTTATACTTTTCTTCAGTTCCAGTTTAAGTTTCATGATGTTTTTTCAGCCGTTTCAGAGTTTATAATGGGTGTGTATGGGACGGAATGTTGGGGCTAGAGTGAGACAGCTCAACTGCTAGAGTGAGAGGAGCGAAAAAATTAATCTTAAAATCTTTTTTAAAACTGCTGCTGTGTCCGCAGCGTTTGCTCTACAGGTATGATTTTACCCTCAAAACGTAGCCATCGCTGTCCTCTTTCATCCAATGTGTTTACTATTGTCCTAGGTGTTATGGTTCTTTCATAAATGTCACTAAAGCACAGACTCCTCCCTCCAACTCCTCCATAGACTCCAATGTTAAAATGGCTCAGAAAGTTCCTTTGAAAATCAGAAGAGCAGGCTGTCTTTACACTGTCACCACGTCCATATAATAAACTCCACAGGCATGAAAACTGAGAATTAGGTAGACTAGACATTGCTGCCGCTCACGGTGAAAGAATTTTGTCAATACGACATGTACTTTTCATTTGGGAAGGATTTGTTTGGGGCTGACTTTTCTGTTCATTTTAAGCAGCAAAAGTGACGTGCATGTCTGTGCGCGTGTGTATGGAGCCATTGGGTGCAGTCACTATAGCAACCAGGCTCACACCTGCCTGCCTAACGAGCTCTGTCTCTCACTGTGCCAAGAATCATCTTAAACACTTCTCTTTCAACTGCTGCTGTGTCCACAGTGTTTGGTCTACAGCCATCATTTTACCCTCGAAACGTCGCCATCGATGTTCTCTTTCCAACAGCATGTCTTTCAAAGCTCAGAAATATAAACTTTTTAAACTGTGTGGATCCAAGTGGAGGGATCACATTTCAGTCATTCAGTGATTCAAAGAATATGAACTTTTAATATTCATTCAGATGTTTTCTGACTCTAAATTTTCTTTTCTCATTACTTAGGTTTTTCTAATTTACATTTAAAACATTTTCAGCTCTTTTCCAACTTCTTCTGTGTGGATTTCAGCTTTTAGCAGTTCAGCACTTTTGTTTTCAGGTGCAAATTTCTGTATTTTTCATCTCATTCAAAATTCCTAACTTAAATTCAGCAATTAATTCATTTCAGTGCATACATTCAGATTCAAGCATTCACACTGCAGTTTCTTCAGAAAATGCACTTTCTAGTTATTGTGTGGATGCCCTAAAAGGGCTTCCACACTATTGAGTTCCTGTTTCTCTTTATTCTTTATTTTTCTTTTCAAGTTGCTTCCGACGTTTTTGGACTTTATCTACTCCCTCAGTTTTCAGCCGATTTTCTCCGTTCAAACTCTATACTGTTCTGCTCTTTCTGGAGATGGGTGCTATGACTTTTGGTGTTTATTACTGTTATACTTTTTAAAATATTACACTTTTTTCCTTTAATTTGTCCCATTGAAATGAATGGGAAACTTCCACAATTCTGCTAAAACTTGCTTGTTTTTGAAACTTAACTACTTTGTCATACTTTCACCTAGAAACTCCATTCAAACTTTAAAATGTTCTCAGATTATTGGGCTATTCCTGTGTGATTCAGCTGTTTCAGATCTTCTACCGTTTTAATTTTATGCCTCTTTAAGTTTTCAGTTGCAAAATTGTGATTTTTCAGAAAATACATGCGTTGCTATGGTTGCTATGCAATTAACTCAGAGTGAGGGCTGGTCTGTTCGGAATTTTCTCTTCATGTCTGAACAACTTCTTGCTACTCGCTCAATTTCCACTCAACCCCACAAATTATACATCAAAACGTAGGTATTTTTGCTGGCTTTCAGAAAATGTCACTATCATTCTTGTGGGATTTACAGATTTTTTGCAAATCTCCTCAGAGCAACACAAGGTCTGAAAACTCTCCATAGAAAGTCAATGGAGAGCTTGTTCAAAATCACCGCTGAATTTTTCTAATGAGAGGCATTTTCAAATCGTCATATCTCCTTAACGAAACAAAGTTGAGACATGACGCTTGTGCCAATATAGCTTCAGACTCTCCTGATGCTCACAATTCAAGAGTATTTTCCTCACCTATTACCGTTTGGCCATGAATTACATTTGTTTGAGGATAGGAAATTTGTCTCTCGCTCAGATCTCTTCAGATTTCAAACTGTGGAAATGAGGCACTTTTTTCTCTCGTCATATCTTTTTGATGGATTTCAACAGAGCCCTGAAAATTTCCATGACTGTTCACCAAAGCCTGCTGTTTCTTACGGTGAAAGAATGATTTTGAGGCTCCATAGAGATCTAGAGTTACACAACGTTGTTTGAGGGCAAGTCAAGGCAGTTTTGCTTCGCCTCTTCTCAGTTGCAGTGTGTTACAAGTCATATAGCTTTAATAATTTATATTTTATCTCTGAATTATGAAGACCTGGAGATTTCCCCATCTCTTCTGAACAAAACGGTGTCAGAATGAGCATTCTAGCCCCTACGGTTAGGAAATTATGGCCATTTGTTCGAGGGGAATCCTGAATGTGAGAAATACACTGCAGAAAACTCATGCCTCTCTCTGTGTCTGTGTGTGTAAGTGCTGATTACAGCAGGTGCAGCCAATTTAGCTGACCTAGATATACCAAGCCCAGACTCTAAACAGCCACTGCTCCCTTTAGGCTCTGTGTATGTGTATGTTTGTGTGTCTGTATCAATATTTCTCCCATGTTACATATTACTCCTCCATAATAGTATTTGTGCTAAATCAAAGTACTTCTACTACATCTTAGTACTTCTGCTCAATCATAGTATTTCTGCTAAATCATAGTATTTTTGAAAAATCATGGTATTTGTGCCAAATCATGGTTTTAGGGCAGAACCATAATATTTATTTTATGTTATGAGATTACTACTAAGTGGAGGAATGTCTGTTATGTTATAGTTTATGTGCTGAATATAGTATATCTGCCAAATCAATTCAATTCAATTCAATTCAATTCAATTTTATTTATATAGCGCCAAATCACAACAAAAGTCGCCTCAAGGCTCAATCATAGTATTTATCCCAAATCATAGTATTTATGCCAAATTACAGTATTTATGGTAAAAAGCAGAAATAGTACCTTTTAGCAGAAATTTCTGTGAAAAGATATTATTTATGTTAAAACATAGTATTTCTGCTAAATCATAGTATTTCTGCCAAATCATAGTATTTGTACTTATTCATAGTACTTGTGCCAAATCATAGTATTTGTACCCAATCATAGTATTTCTGCAATATGATCGTATTTGTGGCAAATCATGGTATCTTTTTGCCAAATCATGGTATTTGTGCCCAGTTAAAATTTTTGTTATATTATAGTGTTACTACTAAGTCGTAGAATTTCTGTTATGTTATAGTATATCTGCTGATTATAGTATATGTGCCAAATAATAGTATTTATAGCAAATAATAGTATTACTGCCCAAACATAGTATTTCTTGTAGTATTTGTAGTAGTAGTTGTTGTAGTATTTGTGCAAAAACATAGAATTTCTGCAAAATCATAGTATATCTGTTATGTTATAGTATTACTACTAAGGCATAGTATTCCTACCAAATCATAGTATTCCAAATCATAGTATTACTGCAATTCCATAGTATTTGAGCGAAATCATAGTATTTGTGCAAAAACATACTATGTCTGCAAAATCACATTATATCTGCTATGTTATAGTATTACTACTAAGGCATAGTATTTCTACCAAATCATAGTATTCCTTCAAAATCATAGTATCACTGCAATTTCATAGTATTTGACCGAAATTGTAGTATTTGTACTAAATCATGGTACTTGTACCAAATCATAGTATTTTTGGAAATCATATTATTTGAACCAAAACATTGTATTTGTACGAAGTCATAGTATTTCTTCTAAATCATAGTATTTCACCCAAATCTCAGTAGTTGTGCTAAAACCCAGTATTATTGCCAAATCGTAGTATTTGTACTGAAACATAGTATTTGTGCCAATAAGAGTATTTGTACTAAATCATAGTACTTGTGCCAAATCATAGTATTTCTGCCATATTGTGCTAGTTGTGCAAAAACATAGACTGTCTGCAAAATCATAGTATATCTGTTATGTTATAGTATTACTACTAAGTCACAGTATTTCTGCCAATTCGTAGTATTTGTACTAAATCATACTACTCGTGCCAAATCATAGTATTCAAATCAAAATATAGTATTTGTATCAAAGCATTGTATTTGTACGAAGAACAGTATTTCTGCCAAATCATAGAATTACTGCAATTTCATAGTATTTTGAGGAATCCCTTTTTGTTATAGTATTACTTCTAAGTCATAGTATTTCTGCTTTGTCATAGTATTTGTACTGAAACATAGTATTTCTGCCAAATCATAGTATTACTGCTATTTCATAGTATTTGAGTGAAATTACAGTGTTTCTGCAAAAACATAGTATTTCTGCAAAATCATAGTATTTCTCTCATCTTAAAGTACTCAATTATAGTATTTGTGCCAAAGTTTAGTATTTCTGCCAAATGATATTATCTCTGCTAAATCATAGTGTCTGCCAAATCATAATATTTGTGCCTAAGCGCAGCATTTGTACCAAAACATAGTATTGCTGCTATATCATAGTATTTGAGCCAAATCATAGTATATGTCCTAAAACATAGTATTTCTGCCAAATCATAGTATTTCTGCTATGTTATAGTAATTGTGCTTGTAGAAAAACCTGTATTAGTGTGAGCTACATTACCCAGCAGCCTCTGAGCAGTGAGGGAATTCATGGGACTTCTGAGCTAGATGGTCTTCCTTCGTTCCTGGGCTAACGATTGAGGAGAGAGCTGCTGGGAAGGGGAGCAAATAGCCCATCCTGTATTTGTTGGGGATGGTGTGTGTCACATAAACGTGAGTTAATGTTCCATGCTTAAGATGTTTACCCTGCTACTTGTGTGTATTGTTTTTAGTTACCTTTAGCGTATGTGCTAGTTAGTGATAGCTATGGCAGCACAGTTATTTGATTGTTTTGGGCTTGTTCCTGCTTTGTTTGTTCCCCCTGAAAATTTCTGTGAATTTGTACACTGTAATATCGCTGTATTACGTAGTGGCTAAGTAGGAGGCTGACTGTTACTAAGTGCATCAGTGTACATAGGTCATCTCTTGTGTTGGAGTGCCCTCTTGTGGCGCCTTTTGGGTAGTGCCTTAGTAAAAGTGAACACTGCAAAGAAGTGGTATCAGACTGGTTTGTAGTGGAGGAATTTGTTGCCAGTTTCTTTCATCTTTAATCCGTATTCATGTTGTAATGTTGTAACTTTTGTGGCACAAATACCACAATATGGCAGAAATACCATGTTTTGGCACAAATACTTTGATTTGGTATACTTTAGCTTCTTCACCCCTTTTCAGCAAAATTTTCATTTTTTTCACCCTTTTCAGCACAAATTCCAGCTTTTTGGCGGTTTTCAGAAAAAAAAACTCTTTTCAGCAGAAACTCTGCTGATTCACCTCTTTTCTGCAAAATTTTCATCCTTTTGCCTCTTATCAGCACAGTTCTCAGCAGCTTCTGATAATTTCAGCACAATTGTCAGTCTATCTACCTCTTCTTTGTGAGAATGAGTTTGGCTCAGTGAGATGAGTAGCTGCCTTGAGACCAGGAGGTTCGAGGGGAATCCTGAATGTGAATGTGAGAAATACACTGCAGAAAACTTATACCTCTCTCTGTGTCTGTGTGTGTAAGGGCTGATTACAGCAGGTGCAGCTAATTTAACTGACCTAGATATACCAAGCCCAGACTCTTAACAGCCACTGTTCCCTTTACCCTCTGTGTATGTGTATGTTTCTGTGTCTGTATCAATATTTCTCCCATGTTAAAGTATTACTCCTCCATAATAGTATTTCTGTTAAATCAAAGTACTTCTACTACATCTTAGTACTTCTGCTCAATCATAGTATTTCTGCTAAATCATAGTATTTTGGCCAAATCATGGTATTTGTGCCAAAGCATAGTATTTCCACAAAATAACAGTATTTCTGCTATGTTATATTATTACTGCTCATAGTATTTCTGCCAAATCTTGGTATTTGTTCCAAAGCATAGTATTTCTGCCAAATCATAATATAACTGCAAAATAAAGGGGTTTTTAGACAAATCATAGTGTTTGTGCTAAATCCTAGTAATTCTGCTCAATCATAGAATTTCTGCTATGCTGAAGTGCTTTTGCTAGATTATAGAATTTCTGCTAAGTCAAAGTATTTCATGTAAATCATAGTATTTATACCAAGTCCCAGTGTTTCTGCCAAATCATAAATCATAAATAATGTGGCGTGTTGGGGGAACAGCTAGTTCTCTCCCATCATGCCTTGGGACATGTGCTGCATTTTAGATGTTCTTGTTTCATTGTTTATGGTTACGTTACTTTTAACTGTTGTCATGAATGTTGTGTTTATACTACGGTACAAAGTCACTGACAGTTATTATTTTATAGGAAGAATGCAGTACCATAAGTGAGTTCTGTTATGCTGTTATTGACCCTTGAAGCACATTGTGGCACAAACAAATATGTTCAATAAAAAGCTCCCCTTACCAGCTTGGGGTGGAAATACAGGCTCAATCTCTCCCTGTGAGCTTCTTTGCAAGATTCATCTGCATGCCACAATAAATTAAATAAAGCAAAGTTAAGACGAGAGGCTTGTGCCAATTCATCTTCAGACACTGCTGACACTCACGGTTGGAGCAGTTTTTACTGTCATCTTACTGTTGAGCCATAAATTATGTTTGTTTTCAAACTCTTAAAATAAAGCCGTTTCTTCTCTCGTCATATCTCCGCGACGGAGGTACAAAGAGCTATGAAAATCGCAGTCAAAGTTCATGAAATTCGGCTGATTCACCCAGTAAAGGAATTGTGCTTCTATCCCACCTAGTTTTTGAGTTACACGACATTTTGTAACTCCAAAAAACGGCACTTTACGCCTCTCACCGCGATCTAATTCTAACTGCTCATCTCCCTGTTTTCCAGGCACTGGCTCTCTTTGCCGGTGGCGCGTTTGGTAATGACACGGGTCTGCAGCCCAAAGGTCGTGGGTTCAATTCCACCTTGGTCCACATGGTTTTTTTTTCACTACAAATTTATACACTATGACAGACCTGTAATTTATATTGCTAATTTATTACAATTCTGCAAAGTTTTATGATGTTAGCAGTTTGTCTAATATGGACCTCAGATTCTTGTTAACGCTCCATGGCAGAAATACATACAAGTACACAGCCTGATGAAGCAGACAGAAGCAGTACCTCTGATTGCAGAAAGTATTACTACTCCATAATAGTATTTCTGTTAAATCAAAGTACTTCTACTACATCTTAGTACTTCAGCTCAATCATAGTATTTCTGCTAAATCATAGTATTTTTGCCAAATCATGGTTTTTGTGCCAAAACATAACATTTCTGTTAAGTTATAGTATTACTAATAAGTGGAGGAATTTCTGTCATGTTATAGTATATGTGCTGATTACAGTATATCTGCCAAATCATAGTATTTATCCCGAATCATAGTATTTTACAGTATTTCTGCTAAAAAGCAGAACTAGTACCTTTTAGCAGAAATTTCTGTCAAAAGATATTAGTTATGTTAAAACATAGTATTTCTGCTAAATCATAGTACTTCTGCCAAATCATATCATTTCTTCAAAATCATAGTATTACTGCAATTTCATAGTATTTGAGCGAAATCGTAGTATTTGTACTAAATCATGGTACTTGTGCCAAATCATAGAATTTTTTGCAAATCATATTATTCGAACCAAAACATTGTATTTGTACGAAGTCATAGTATTTCTTCTAAATCATTGTATTTCACCCAAATCTCAGTAGTTGTGCTAAAACCCAGTATTATTGCCAAATCATCGTATTTGTACCAAATCATAGTACTTGTGCCAAATCATAGTATTTCTGCCATATTGTGCTAGTTGTGGAAAAAAAATAGACTGTCTGCAAAATCATAGTATATCTATTATGTTATAGTATTACTACTAAGTCGTAGACTTTCTGTTTTGTTATAGTATATCTGCTGAATATAGTATATGTGCCAAATCATAGTATTTATAGCAAATCATAGTATTTGTGCTAAAACATAGTATACTGCCACATTATAGTATTTGTGTAAAACCAGAATGTCTGCAAAATCATCATATATCTGTGATGTTATAGTATTACTACTAATGCATAGTATTTCTGCAAAATCATAGTATTTTTGCAGAAACCTTGTACTTCTGGTAAATCATAGTATTTCTACTAAATAATAGTATTTCTGCCAAATCATAGTATTTGTGCCAAAACATTGTATTTGTACAAAGTCATAATATTTCTTCTAAATCATAGTATTTTAATCAAATCTCAGGAGTTGTGCTAAAACGCAGTATTATTGCCAAATCATAGTACTTGTACTCAAACATATCAGTTCAACTTATTTAACTCTTCTCAACAGCCTACACCTCTTCTTCACCCCGTTTCAGCAGAATTGTGAGTGTTTTCACCCGTTTTCAGCACAAATCCCAGCTTTTTCAGGTGTTTTCAACAGAAATCTCTTTTTTTAGCAGACATTCTGCTGATTCACCTGTTTTCAGTGCAATGTTCTACTTCTTTACCTCTTTTCAGTAGAAATTCTGCTGATTCACCTATTTTATGCAGAATTTTCAGCCTTTCACCTCTTATCAATACAAATCTCAGTATCTTCTGCTCATTTCAGAGGAAACCATTTCACCTCTTTTCAGTACAAATTTGAACTTCTGTACCCCTTTGAAACAGAATCTTTGCCTTTTCACATCTTTTCAGCAAAAGTTTCTGTTTTTTCACTTGTTTTCAGCATAATTTTTCAGTTTCTTTACTGCCATACAATTTTTGCAGCTTTTCATCTTTTTCAGTCATTTTCAGCAGGCAACTTCAGCGTTAAGGCATCCACACAGCATTTTCGCAGGAAATGCAAATTTTTTCTAGTTATTATTATTATATATTCCGTACGTTTTTTGGCATCTAACTCCTTCAAAACCGTTCAACTTAGAAAAACCATTCAAACACCGTTAGATTCCTCTTCTTTTGGACATGACTGCTTCTATTTTTCTCATTCATAACATTTATATTTTTAAAATTATTCAACTTTTTTCAACAAAAATTTCCCATGTATTTCAATGGGGAGACCCTTCAAATTCTCCTTCAACTTAGTCCTCTTAAAACTGTATCTACTTTCATATACATTGACGTAGAGCCACCATTCAAACTTTAAAACGAAGCCAAGACATTCAACTATTCAACTTGTATTTATCTTTTCAATATCTATTATACTTTTTCTTCAGTTCCAGTTTAAGTTTCATGATGTTTTTCACCCGTTTCAGAGTTTATAATGGGTGTGTATGGGACGGAATGTTGGGGCTAGAGTGAGACAGCTCAACTGCTAGAGTGAGAGGAGCAAAAAATTAATCTTAAAATATTTTTAAAACTGCTGCTGTGTCCACGGTGTTTGGTCTACAGGTATGATTTTACCCTCAAAACGTAGCCATCGCTGTCCTCTTTCATCCAATGTGTTTACTATTGTACTAGGTGTTATGGTTCTTTCATAAATGTCACCAATGCACAGCCTCCTCCCTCCAACTCCTCCATAGACTCTAATGTTAAAATGGCTCAGAAGGTTCGTTTGAAAACCAGAAGTACAGGCTGTCTTTACACTGTCACCACGTCCATATAATAAACTCCACAAGCATGAAAACTGAGAATTAGGTAGACTGGACATTGCTGTCGCTCACGGTGAAAGAATTTTGTCAATAGGACCTGTACTTTTCATTTGGGAGCGATTTGTTTCGACCTGACTTTTCTATTTATTTTAAGCAGCAAAAGTGAGGTGCATGTCTGTGTGCGTGTGTATGGAGCCAGTGGGTGCAGTCACTATAGCAACCAGGCTCACACCTGCCTGCCTAACGAGCTCTCTCTCACTCTGCCAATATTCATCTTAAACACTTCTCTTTCAACCACTGCTGTGTCCACAGTGTTTGCTCTACAGCCATCATTTTACCCTCAAAACGTCGCCATCGTTGTTCTCTTTCCAACAGCGTGTCTTTCAAAGTTCAGACATTTAAAATTTTAAAACTGTGTGGATCCAAGTGGAGGGATCACATTTTAGTCATTCAGTGATTCAAAGAATATGAACTTTTAATATTCATTCAGATGTTTTCTGACTCTAAATTTTCTTTTCTCATTTCTAAGGTTTTTCTAATTTACAATTAAAACATTTTCAGCTTTTTCCCAACTTGTTCTTCTGTGTAAACTTCAGCTTTTAGCACATCAGCACTTTTGTTTTCAGATTAAATTCTGTTTCTTTTTATCTCATTGAAACTTTTTAATTTAGAATTCAGCAATTAATAATTCATTTCAGTGCATACATTCAGATTCAAGCATTCACACTGCAGTTTCTTCAGAAAATGCACTTTCTAGTTATTATTATTAGTGTGAATGCTTGTAAAAGCATTCACAGTATTGTTCTTCTAATCTTTATTATTATTATTATTATTATATTTTATTATATATTCCGTACGTTTTTTGTAGTCTATCTCCTTCAAAACCGTTCAACTTAGAAAAACCATTCAAACACCGTTAGATTCCACTTCTTTAGGACATGACTGCTTCTATTTTTCTCATTTATAACATTTATATTTTTAATTTTATTCAACTTTTTTCAACAAAAATTTCCCATGTATTTCAATGGGGAGACCCTTCAAATCCTCATTCAACTCACTCCTCTTTCAACTGTATCTACTTCAACATACGTTGACATAGAGCCACCATTCAAACTTTAAAACGAAGACAAGACATTCAACTATTCAACTTGTATTTATCTTTTCAATATCTGTTATACTTTTCTTCAGTTCCAGTTTAAGTTTCATGATGTTTTTTCAGCCGTTTCAGAGTTTATAATGGGTGTGTATGGGACGGAATGTTGGGGCTAGAGTGAGAAAGCTGAACTGCTAGAGTGAGAGGAGCGAAAAAATTAATCTTAAAATCTTTTTAAAACTGCTGCTGTGTCCACAGCGTTTGATCTACAGGTATGATTTTACCCTCAAAACGTAGCCATCGCTGTCCTCTTTCATCCAATGTGTTTACTATTGTACTAGGTGTTATGGTTCTTTCATAAATGTCACCAAAGCACAGCCTCCTCCTCCAACTCCTCCATAGACTCCAATGTTAAAGTGGCTCAGAAAGTTCCTTTGAAAATCAGAAGAGCAGGCTGTCTTTACACTGTCACCACATCCATATAATAAACTCCACAGGCATGAAAACTGAGAATTAGGTAGACTAGACATTGCTGCCTCTCACGGTGAAAGAATTTTGTCAATACGACATGTACTTTTCATTTGGGAAGGATTTGTTTCGGCCTGACTTTTCTGTTCATTTTAAGCAGCAAAAGTGAGGTGCATGCATGTCTGTGTGCGTGTGTATGGAGCCCTGGCTCAGTCACTATAGCAACCAGGCTCACACCTGCCTGCCTAACGAGCTCTCTCTCACTCTGCCAAGATTCATCTTGAACACTTCTCTTTCAACAGCTGCTGTGTCCACAGTGTTTGCTCTACAGCCATCATTTTACCCTCAAAACGAAGCCATCGTTCTTCTCTTTCCAACAGCGTGTCTTTCAAAGCTCAGATATGTAAAGTTTTTAAACTGTGTGGATCCAAGTGGAGGGATCACATTTTAGTCATTCAGTGATTCAAAGAATATGAACTTTTAATATTCATTCAGATGTTTTCTGACTCTAAATAGTCTTTTGTCATTTCTTATGTTTTTCTAATTTACATTTAAAACATTTTCAGCTCTTTTCCAACTTCTTCTCTGTGGTTGTCAGCTTTTAGCAGTTCAGCTTTTTTGTTTTCAGGTACAAATTTCTGTATTTTTCATCTCATTCAACATTTTTAACTTAAAATTCAGCAATTAATTCATTTCAGTGCATACATTCAGATTCAAGCATTCACACTGCAGTTTCTTCAGAAAATGCATTTTCTAGTTATTATCTATACCACATTCCGTACGTTTTTTGGCATCTAACTCCTTCAAAACCGTTCAACTTAGACAAACCATTCAAACACCGTTAGATTCCTATTCTGTTGGACATTAATGCTTCTATTTTTCACATTTTTAACATTTATATTTTTAATTTTATTCAACTTTTTTCAACAAAAATTTCCCATGTATTTCAATGGGGAGACCCTTCAAATCCTCATTCAACTTACTCATTTTCAAACTGTATCTACTTCAACATACGTTGACATAGAGCCACCATTCAAACTTTAAAACGAAGACAAGACATTCAACTATTCAATTTGTATTTATCTTTTCAATATCTGTTATACTTTTTCTTCAGTTCCAGTTTAAGTTTCATGATGTTTTTTCAGCCGTTTCAGAGTTTATAATGGGTGTGTATGGGACGGAATGTTGGGGCTAGAGTGAGACAGCTCAACTGCCAGAGTGAGAGGAGCGAAAAAATTAATCTGAAAATATTTTTTAAAACTGCTGCTGTGTCCGCAGCGTTTGCTCTACAGGTCTGATTTTACCCTCAAAACATAGCCATCGCTGTCCTCTTTCATACAATGTGTTTACTATTGTACTAGGTGTTATGGTTCTTTCATAAATGTCACCAAAGCACAGCCTCCTCCCTCCAACTCCTCCATAGACTCTAATGTTAAAATGGCTCAGAAGGTTTGTTTGAAAATCAGAAGAGCATGGTGTTTTTACACTGTCACTACGTCCATATAATAAACTCCACAGGCATGAAAACTGAGAATTAGGTAGACTGGACATTGCTGCCGCTCACGGTGAAAGAATTTCGTCAATAGGACCTGTACTTTTCATTTGGGAGCGATTTGTTTCGACCTGACTTTTCTGTTCATTTTAAGCAGCAAAAGTGAGGTGCATGTCTGTGAGCGTGTGTACTGAGCCATTGGGTGCAGTCACTATAGCAACCAGGCTCACACCTGCCTGCCTAACGAGCTCTCTCTCACTCTGCCAAGATTCATCTTAAACACTTCTCTTTCAACTGCTGCTGTGTCCACAGTGTTTGGTCTACAGCCATCATTTTACCCTCAAAACGAAGCCATCGTTGTTCTCTTTCCAACAGCGTGTCTTTCAAAGCTCAGAGACGTAAACCTTTAAAACTGTGTGGATCCAAGTGGAGGGATCACATTTTAGTTATTCAGTGATTCAAAGAATATGAACTTTTAATATTCATTCAGATGTTTTCTGACTCTAAATTTTCTTTTCTCATTACTTAGGTTTTTCTGATTTACATTTAAAAACTTTTCAGCTATTTTCCAATTACTTCTGTGTGAACATCAGCTTTCAAAAGTTCTGCACTTTTGTTTTCAGGTTAAAAATTCAGTTTTTTTCATCTCATTCAACATTTTTAACTTAACATTCAGCAATTAATTCATTTCAGTGCATACATTCAGATTCAAGCATTCACACTGCAGTTTCTTCAGAAAATGCACTTTCTAGTTATTATCTATACCACATTCCGTACGTTTTTTGGCATCTAACTCCTTCAAAACCGTTCAACTTAGAAAAACCATTCAAACACCATTAGATTCCTCTTCTTTTGGACATTAATGCTTCTACTTTTCTCATTTATAACATTTATATTTTTAAAATTATTCAACTTTTTTCAACAAAAATTTCCCATGTATTTCAATGGGGAGACCCTTCAAATCCTCATTCAACTTACTCATTTTCAAACTGTATCTACTTCAACATACGTTGACATAGAGCCACCATTCAAACTTTAAAACGAAGACAAGACATTCAACTATTCAATTTGTATTTATCTTTTCAATATCTGTTATACTTTTTCTTCAATTCCAGTTTAAGTTTCATGATGTTTTTTCAGCCGTTTCAGAGTTTATAATGGGTGTGTATGGGACGGAATGTTGGGGCTAGAGTGAGACAGCTGAACTGCTAGAGTGAGAGGAGCGAAAAAATTAATCTTAAAATATTTTTTAAAACTGCTGCTGTGTCCGCAGCGTTTGCTCTACAGGTATGATTTTACCCTCAAAACGTAGCCATCGCTGTCCTCTTTCATCCAATGTGTTTACTATTGTACTAGGTGTTATGGTTCTTTCATAAATGTCACCAAAGCACAACCTCCTCCCTCCAACTCCTCCATAGACTCTAATGTTAAAATGGCTCAGAAGGTTCGTTTGAAAATCAGAAGAGCATGGTGTTTTTACACTGTCACCACGTCCATATAATAAACTCCACAGGCATGAAAACTGAGAATTAGGTAGACTGGACATTGCTGCCGCTCACGGTGAAAGAATTTCATCAATAGGACCTGTACTTTTCATTTGGGAAGGATTTGTTTCGACCTGACTTTTCTGTTCATTTTAAGCAGCAAAAGTGAGGTGCATGTCTGCGAGCGTGTGTATGGAGCCATTGGGTGCAGTCACTATAGCAACCAGGCTCACACCTGCCTGCCTAACGAGCTCTGTCTCTCACTGTGCCAAGATTCATCTTAAACACTTCTCTTTCAACTGCTGCTCTGTCCACAGTGTTTGCTCTACAGCCATCATTTTACCCTCAAAACGTCGCCATCGTTCTTCTCTTTCCAGCACCATGTGTTTCAAAGCTCAGAGATTTAAACCTTTAAAAGCGTGTGGATCCAAGTGGAGGGATCACATTTTAGTCATTCAGTGATTCAAAGAATATGAACTTTTAATATTCATTCAGATGTTTTCTGACTCTAAATTTTCTTTTCTCATTACTTAGGTTTTTCTAATTTACATTTAAAACATTTTCAGCTCTTTTCCAACTTCTTCTGTGTGGATTTCAGCTTTTAGCAGTTCAGCACTTTTGTTTTCAGGTCCATATTTCTGTATTTTTCATCTCATTCAAAATTCCTAACTTAAATTCAGCAATTAATTCATTTCAGTGCATACATTCAGATTCAAGCATTCACACTGCAGTTTCTTCAGAAAATGCACTTTCTAGTTTAGAATACAATAGATCTTTATTATCAAAATCATGGGTGTAATTTGCAATTTAGGTTTGCAGAAAGGATATTTATCAATAATTCAAAAATACTAATACAAAGAGATTTACTAGCTTTGAAGAGCATCAGCTGTCATTCATATCACATTTATGTCTAAACCTTATCTTAAAACGTCTCAGTGTCTCACCTGTGACTTTCAGCCAACTCTCTGGTGATTCTCCAACTCCTGAGATGCTACACTTGTAAAGTCCTTCATCTGATTCTGAAACTCTGTGAATGGTCATGTTTCCTGTGGAGCTTCTATGGATCTGATGTCCGTCTTTGTAGAAATCAGCTTTGAAGTTGGAGGAAACTGTTTTGTTCCTGCAGCTCAGAGTCACAGTTTCTTCCATCGACACAGGAACAGCAGGACTCTCCAGGATCACAGGACCAGCTAAATGAGATCCATTTGATAGTTAAATACATGAAATTACATTTAATTACAATTTATTATAAAAATCTGTTTTGTTTTTTCAAAAGTACCAGTGACACAGAGGTTGATAATGTTACTTCTGTTCCCTCCCTCAGTCTCATACCAGTACTCTCCACTGTCATCTGTATAAACAATTTTAAAGGTGCAGGATGATCCTGTTGGTGTCCTCTTGTTAGTTTTACTACATGATTCTACTTTCCCTTTAATATTATGCACAACTTCACAATAATCGACTCCTTCACAGTGAAATGTCACTGAGTCATATTCAAAGAACTGCAATCTGTTTGGAACAACACGAAGAGAAACTGCATCTGAAACAAAGAAAAGTCAAAGACTCAGTTTAGAGTTTTACTGCTAAAATGGGTATACTGCACATCAACAGTAAAAGGTTAAAACAGTAAATAATCCCATAAAAAATATGACCAACAGATTTTTCTCTTAAAAAAGTTCATTTTTTTCCTCCCAAAATGCTTGTTCCTCCAAAATGTGAACTACTGTTGATATGGAAGAGAAAACTCACTCACCAACTTTCTGATCCCGCACATGCAGCAGAATCATGACAGTGATCGCTGAAGAGAGATGTAAAAGCTACAGAGTTATTAAGACACATATAATTACTAAATATACTAAAAGTCTAAAAGTAATGCTAAAAAATATTACATCTCATATAGGGATGGGAATCGAAAACCGGTTCTTGTTGAGAACCGGTTCCCACTGTTTCAATTAATTGGAATTGTTTGCCATTTTTGCAAGCAATTCCCCTATTGATTCCAGTCGTCTCGAATGATGTCATCGCGTTGCGGAGCGTCATTTACCTGGCAGGAAACACGGTGCCTAAGCGGCTCAAACGCTCAAAAGTTTGGTTATACTTTATGAGAACGGATGACAACAGGGCAACTTGCAATACTTGCAAAGTAGATATTTCATCAAAGGGAGGAAACACTACGAATATGCAAAAGCATTTGCTCACAAAACACGCAATGACCTTAAATGAATGTCGTGTTTTTAATTCCGCTCCGGACTCGTGAATCTCAATCCAGCAGCAGCGGTAACGTTTGCACGTCCTCTCCCGTTAATGCTGCAGGTAAATAATCAACTAACAGTGCATATTATGTTAGCGCGATCTGCCTTATTACAAAACCTGCCATTACTGTGCGTTTAGGTGACCATGATGAGAGAGACAGACAGAGTCTGGCTGGCTCAGATGCTGGCAGTTCTCGCTGCAGTCTACCGTTAGCATCTCCTTTCAGGCCAGGATGAATGTCACCGAGCAGTGACTAAGTTTGTGGTCAAAGGCTTGCACCCATTTGCCACAGCAGATGCCCCGGATTTTCGGTAAGTGAATGTGTTTAATTGTAGGCAGGGACATTACTGGATATTCTTGTGTAATTGCTACAGAATAATTTATGTTATACTTTGTTATTGCTACAGAAGAATATTTATTTTATTATTTTACATTTACAATTTTTTTTCCTAGGGACCCTGTGACACCCCATTGAAGAGCCGTAGGCTGTGGATCTCTTAAGATCTCACTGTTGGGTTTGTAAGGCCATGTTACTCCTAAATTTCTATCTTGTTCAAAGAGAAGATATAAAACAAAGTTCTAAGCTAATCGACCTTAGTGTTCTCCTTTTTTAAAATCAAGAATCGATAAAGAATCGAATCGTTAAACAGAATCAAAAATGGAATCGGAATCGTGAAAATCTAATCTCATAACTAGTCCACAAAAATACAACAGCCTAATTTTCTATATAAAATATAGAAAACTGTCATGTTATTAATCAGAATGAATAACTTGAAGCTTTTGGTATTGTGGAAATAGAGAAAATACTCACACAGTCTGATGCAGAGAGCTGTGACCTCCATGTTGTCTTGCTGAAGCGTAACAGTACTGAGCAGGGGTGTGTTTGTCCGACTAAAATTATTTCAATATTAATTACAATGTTTTAGGGATTAGTGCAACTATCTAGTTTTACAAAAACTGATTCCAAAGAAGCTGAGTGTCTTTTGTGTCAAGTCAAGCTTTACTGTTTAAGTTCACTGTCAGTGGGCGGAGCAACAAACCCGTTCAGACTAATGCTGTGTTTGATTCAGCTTATAGACTGGTTCATGTTCCCTGTGCTCAGTTTGGTGGACGGTGCTGAGATATGTCACAAATGTAAATTTAAACCTCCTCTAGAAGTACTCAGGGCACTAAGGGAATCATCAAAGTCATTGAAGCTATTTTCAGTCACAAGACAGTTAATATTGCAACAGATAAATAGTTATCTATGCATGTTTACATATCTGCTTAAGATTTGTTAACCATCACTTTAATATATTGTGACTACAGTTTCAAACATTTATTTAATTTTAAACAGGCTTAAAGAGACACAGATGTTGCTTGCATGTTGGGAATGGTAAAAAATGGAAGTAAAAAAATGAATGTCTTAATTCTTTTTCAAAACAGAAGAATATTAATAAGTGTATTGGGGTCTGAGAGACACAATGGCTCACCTGTCAAAACTGTATTGAAAGACAAGCACAACTTTGCCAGATGTACAACAATATGGAGATTTAAAAAGTTAAACATAAAAAAATAATCTAATATCATTGAAATGACATCACAAAACGATGCCTCTCCATGCCTAAATTTGGTTAAGAAGTTAATGGACACGTTTCCTCCTTAACATCTCTGCAATCTCCTAAGAAAACCAGAGTCTGTGGGAATAATACAGTTTGACTATGCAGTCACAAAGAAATGAACCCACCATAAAAAACACAATGAGACTATCACATAACAAACATAACTTTAATTTATAAACACTGGCTTCAGTAGCCACAGACCAGAAGCCCCCTCTGGCTTCTCCTCCGTGGCTACTGGGTGACCCCTCATCTGGGGCTCTCCTCAGCTCTTCCCAGGAGGGTGGCACGGATGCCCCTCTGGTGGTCCTCCTTGGGCTCTCGCACTCTGGGGCCTCTGGATGTCTGGAGCCTGGATCTCCTCCATGCCTGCTTCATGCCCTGGGGGACAGGGCTATGGCTCTCTACATCCTCTAGCAGACCAATACATGGGGATGTGTTTGGTTTAGGGTTTAGTTCTTAGGTTTTGTTCTTATGCCCCATGTTTAGGTTTAGTTCAGTGCTTAGTCTTCTCTGCCTGTGTGTTCCCTCTGTGTAAAGTCCGTGTTTCCTAGTCCGCGTCTTTGTGAATTGTTTCCTGTTTTATTTTGAAGGGTTATGCCTTATGTCAGTGTTTCTAGCTTCGCTCCCCCTGTCTCGTTAGCCCTAATCCCTCCCAGCTGTGTCTCCCTCCTGTTTCCCATTCTCTGATTTCGCCCCAGTGTATTTAAGCCCCGTGTTTCTCTGTGTCAGTGTCATCTTGTACTCTCAGATTTTGCTTGTGTGTTCCAGTTTGTGGTTTCCTCAGTTTGATTCATGTTTTGTTTCGTGCCAGTAATAACGCTGTGGTTTTTGAGTTGCATTCAGTCTCCGAGTCCTGCATTTGGATCCTTACCTCCGCCTGCCCGCACACAGAGCCCTGACATGTTGGGCATGCACATAATAAAGCTCTGTTATAAGCAAATTACCACTGGATAATTCTACATTAAGTACATCTTCCTACTGCCACGTTGGACCCACTTTTCGTGGTGGTTGATAGTTCTGGAAGCATTCCTCTGAGATTTTACTCCATAGTGACATGATAGGATCACACAGTTGCTGCACAATTGTTGTCTACACACCCATGACACCCACGTTTGTGGGATGGGGGTAGTAGTAAAATATAAATGTTTAGGTTTAAACCTAGGTAACAAATTAGAAGTGTCCGTGAATACAGATAATCTATCAAACAAGGGGGAAATCACTTCTTCTTTTTTTTAAGGACACTGAAATCTCTTGACCTCTGCAGTAAAATGTTGAATATGTTCTTTGAGTGTGTGGTAGCAAGCGTGCTGCTCTACGCTGTGGTCTTCTTTAGGAAAAAAAAAAGGATGCAAAGAGACTGGACAAACTAGTGAGGAAAGCTGGCTTTGTAATTGGAGCCAGACTGAACCCACTGGGGAAGGTGGTGGAAAGACACACACTAAAGACTTAAGAAGCCATCCTGAACAACTCCATTTTATGACATCTTTATAACATCAGCCATCAAGCTTTTCAGTTCTTATACAAAAGCAGATGAGCAGACATGCTACATTTCCTCTGAGCAATAGTTTTTAAATTATTATTATTATTATTATTATTAGAGATGTAATACCACCAAATCCCAAAGGTGTTTTTTTGGATTTATATCTGGTGTCTATGGAGACTAATTCAATACAGTTAATTAATTGTCATATTAAAGAAACCAGTGTGAGCTGATGTGAGCCTGAGAGACATCATCACAATATTCAAGTAGGCCATGGTGTTCAAATGTTCATTTCTGTATTCTGCAACTTCGTGCGACTAAAATCCCAGTAAATCAGCAGTTTCTCAAAAGGTCAGATAACCCTCCAATCCTAGTAAACATTCTGCATTCAAAGTCACCTAAATCACTTGTCTTCCCAATTCTGATACACACTTTGACCTGATCATGTACCTTTGCCTAAATGCATTTTATTTGGTGCCATGTTATTGGTTGATTAGATATCTGCAGCTGAGAAAGTGTGAAGAAGTGGCTGATAAGTGTTTATATAACTACCATAAGTGTGGCATAAAGAATTGCCGTCTGATGAAATTTGTTCCTTGAAGCTGAAGTGAACATTGTATGTTATTGTAACACCCCAACCGTTATACTGAATCTAAACCCACTTACCTCAGTTTCTACCCCCTAGGTGGGATGTGAGGTTCGTTACCACAAATGGTTCTGGTATAGACAGGAATCAGGGAAACTAACAGTAAACCCCTTGCCTGCAGGTTAGACTTAACCAGTAGTAAAAGAAACGACCCTAGACAACTCTGTAACACAAAACGGAACGTTTACTGAACATAAGGGCAGGAAAAATGTACAACACACGCCCTTTTTTATCTCAAATGATATTCCAGTTCCTTAAACAAATTAAATATACTTTGTAAATGAAATGATTCCCTTTTGTCACATGGAGTCACACAAACCACCTGCAACTCAAAACCTCAAAGACCAAGGAACTGGTTGTGGACTTCGGGAGGTCCAGACCAGGTCCACTGCCAGTTCAGATAGAGGGAGAGGAGGTGGAGATGGTCAACACATACAAGTACCTCGGGCTGTGGGTGGACAACAAACTGAACTGGTCATGCAACACGCAGCACCTGTATAATAAAGGCTAAAGCTGACTGTACTTCCTCAGGAGGCTGAGGTCTTTTAACATCTGCAGGAAGCTCCTGAGGATGTTTTACCAGTCGGTGGTTGCTGGAGTACTTTTCTATGCTGTGGTGTGCTGGTGGAGCAGCACAGCAAAGAAGGACTCATCCAGGCTGGAGAAACTAATCAGGAAGGCTGGCTCTGTGGTCGGCATGAAGCTGGACACTCTGGTGACAGTGGCAGAGAAAAGGACACTAAAGAAACTACTGGACATTATGAACAATGCTGGGCATCCTCTGCACACGGCCATAAACAACCAGAGGAGCCTATTCAGCGACAGACAGTCTGACTTGCAGTTCAGTTGCTCCATACGTTGCTGTTCACAAGTCTTAAACGGAATCCATTCTCCGCTCCCTGAAGACACCACGCTGCCTCTGCTACAGCGTGTTAGCCAGTCACTGTACAGCTCTCCGACAGAGAAAATCTGGCTTCAGATTAACGATGAAGCAGCATTACAAGAGCAAACAAGGAAGCAGTGCGGACTTTTGTCTTTCAGCAAGCATTTTCATACTTAATCACTGCAGGTTTTGGACTTTTGATCACACATACTGATGTATGGCAATATAACACAAGAGAAATCACTGAAATGCAACAAATGCAGGTTCTATAAACAGCTTAGAGTTTTATACACTGGTGTTCCCTGTAAACACCAGTGTATAACATGTATGTGTTTGATATGAGCCTTGTATTCTGGAAGCAATTATTAAAATACATAAAATCTTTGTTTTCTGTATTTATTAATTGAAGCATATAAAATGCAGTGAGAGGCATTTCAGTACATAGAAAATCATAGGTCACAACGAACACACTACAAAGTTCTTTCATAGACAAGTAGAAATACTGCGATGACTTTGCAGATGTTTTTCAGAATTATGATGTTTTTTTTTAATTGTACTTACACAAATAACTTTTTTATATCATAACATTTTTATTTAAAAAAAATATATATTTTGATTTCTTAAAACAGTCACAGCACATGATGCATGTGCTTTTAGAAGCTTAAAAAGCTTGCAAAACAATTCATTGAGTGCCTATATGAAGCATGATGGGATATCAGCTATTTAGCTTTCATTGTTCTATTTGTCATCAGTAGCTGAATGATTTTCTCACAATGCCATTTATAGCTGGGCAACCATTAGTTAGCTGTAGCTCTGATTTTCCCAAAGTGATGAAGTCCCACCAAAAGCAGCAGCAGAGCCGCCACCATCATGATAGTGAACACAGTTCGTAAGATGAGGTAAATACGACAACCGTGGTCTCTCTGGGACTCTGTGTGATGGGATGCAGAGATGATAGAAGACAGTGAGACAAAGTGTAGTTTCAGTGTATTGAATGTTTACCGTCTGCATACATTTTGCACTTTGTAAATTGTTTATTAAAGGAAGTTATGTTGGTTTTGTCACATGAATAAAAATGAATGATTACAAATTACATCGAACTTTAAACCAACCTTTTCACTTGTGGTGAAAAAACTGGTGTAAATGAGAACAATTCAGTCTAGGTAAATTAACTTTGACATGGTGACAATAACACCATTATTTTTTCACCATGAGTTTGTCTGACAGCATCTAAAAATCCAGAAGTCTTATTGTGTTGAGGCAATTGCTGTATCATGTGGACATTAAACATCGCTGGTTCTCACCTTTGACCCTTAGCCAGCTCGCTATAGATTCTGCACCTCCTGAGATGCTGCACTTGTAAAGTCCTTCATCCAACTTGGAAACTCTTTGGATGGTCATGTCTCCTGTGGAGCTGCTGTGAACATGAACTCCATCTTTATAAAAATTTAAGGTGAAGTTGGAGGAAAGTATTTTGTTTCTGCAGCGAAGAGTCACAGCTTCTCCCTCTATCACAGGAACAGCAGGACTCTCCAGGATCACAGAACCAGCTGATAATTAGTCATGGATGAGATTTATTAGCTATGAAATTCATGGAAAATTAATCACAAAATATTCTTGTCTTGGTGCAAACATACCAGTCACAAAGATGTTGACACTGTAGCTTCTCTTCCCTCCTTCAATCTCACACCAGTGGTCTCCACTGTCGTCTGGATACAGATTTTTAACTATGCAGAATGATCTTGTTTTTCCCTGGTTGGTGTTACTGCACGAGTTAATTTTCCCTTTGGAATTATGCACAACTTCCCAATAAACAGCATCATCACAGTAAAATATCACTGATTCATATTCGAAGAACTGCACTCTGTTTGGAGCGATACGAAGAGAAATTGCATCTGAGAAAAAGAAGAAAAAATGGAAGATTCAGTTTAGCATTCTAGTACTAAGACTGCTGTGGTTAAACGCTGAAAAAATTACACTTGAAAAAATCAAAGCAAAATAACTGAAAAAGTACATTTTAACTCATTATACATTACATATATATAATGATTATATGTTCCCAAAGAAGATTATATGTTGCCAAGGAAAAGGTTCACTGAAAAAAGATTTTTTTTTTTCAACAAACACAAAATATTGAACAACATTCAAATCAATGAGCAGATTAATGACACTCACCAACTTTCTGATCATGTGAACACAGCAGGATCATGAGGGTCATTACTACAGAGACCAAAACCAGCTACATATTACAAAAATTCTGTTGACAAATGTGTTATAAGATCTCATAATCGGTACATAAAAATAAAAATAAAGAAAATTATGCAATTTTGGGGATTTAATAAATTACACTATTAGGTTTATTAAATCAGTTGTAGTTAAGTTTTTTGTGGAAATAGACACTTGCACAGTTTGAAGCACAGAGCTCTGACCTCCATGATGTCTCGCTGCTGACTGTGTGGACAACTGACAAATGTAAAGGCAGTGAGCAAGGGGCGTTATCCTGTGTGGCTTCTTTCTGCAGCTTTCACTATCAAATGAGAGAAAAAGGCAGAATGCTGCTTTCAGTATGAAGTGCAGTCATGTGGTATTTCTCATGCTCACCTTCATGCGTTCACCATCAGTGATATTGTTACTCTTGTTCCACCTACTGGCCAAAATTTTTTAAATGAAGATTAAAAAAAAACAAACAAAAAAAAAAAAAACAGTATATCCATCAGTATTTTCATTGCCTAATGTTGGATATGTTCTCTGTTAACCACATCTTTACTGATATGCTGAAATATTCAACGCCCATATCTGGATTTGTTCTGGAACAGTTCACATTATATCTGTCTGAACAGTGCTTTTCAGTGGCTGTTTTCAAGTACAGGTCTTTGTCTTCCTCTCTTAGCTGTGGTGTCCCACAAGGTTATGTACTGGGGTCATTTTTAAAAAAAAATTGTATCTACTCCATGTTCAGCACATTTTGAGTACCTTTAAGGACACCTGTTATCACTGCTATGGAGCAGTGATAACACATGTGATAACGGAACGTTTGACTAACTTTGGATGCTCAAATAAAATCTCTGTTTTGCTCCTGTTTTTATCTGTTAAGACATACTGTCGGACTGGTGGACATTGTTATTCATGCATTTATTTCATCATGTTTGGAACACTGTACATCTGCAGACTTTTCTGAACACTGCTGCTAGGCTTCTGACTAAAACGTATTCGCATGTCACACTGTTGCTGATTGAATACAGTCTTTTTCAAGATTCTGGTTCTGACTTTAAGAGCTCTCCTGGACAAGCACCAGCTGACATCAGATAACTTTTACATCCATAGATCTTCAGCAGGTCTCTGAGGTAATGTTATCAGACCTTATTTATTGTGCATGATAAAACTAAAGGAGACAGAGCTTTGGCAGCAGTGGCCACCAGACTCTGGATCTCTCTTCCTCCGAGCTTGAGGTCAGTGGACTCTGGTCTCATTCAAGAAACAACTAAAAACTCATCTTTCTATGCATCTTTGTATTTGCATTATCCACTGTGTTTCGGTTCACTGTCAAAGGGATAAAAAAAACACAGACTATTGCTGCATGTATGACTGTAAATATGGTTTTTGACAATAAAGCTGACTTTGACTTCGATACAACTTTTATTTAGCAATTATTGAATATTTCTTATGTCCACCTTTGTACTGTCATGTATTAGCATGTTGACACATGCTTATTAGCTCATTCATAACAGAAAAGTGAAAAATAAAGTTACCCTTTCAGTTTCTTCATAATTTTTAACAGTCAATCTAATACACAAAACCAAGGTCACAGTTCATATGTGCCCATAAAAAATGATGCTAAGCTAAAATTAAAATATGCTCTGTCCATAAAAAATTAGCAACTCTGACTCTTGTAAACAAAGAGTATAACTACTCACCTATAATGAAGCTATTTGCAGTTAACAGTTAATACACTCATTTTAAATTGAAGGTAAGAACAACAACCCATAACTGTTTGTGGGGATGTGAGTGTATCAAATAGAGGTACAAAAACAAACTGTTATATCAGAGCAGGCTGACATTTTTACAGATATTTACTTGTTTTAAGTAGGAACAGTATAGGTGTAAAAAAAAAAAAAAAAAAAAATGACTAAAAAAAATATGCTTGATGGTGGAAAGAAATATTTTAATACAATTATGTCGCAGGTCACATCTCCACAAATACACCACAAAGTGGCAAATTTTTACCAATTTTTCATATGTTTTATTTAATTTGCAAATTCCTCCATATATACTTCCAGTTGTTAACCTGTTTGTTGTATATTATCCATGACATAATTCATTTTTTTTTTCAGTGGTGTCAATGGAAAATTGTACTTAGTAGTCAGTATAAGCTTTTAATGATATAAGTTTGCATATGATAGAATACTGTATGTTGACCTTTTGATGACTTAGACTGTTGTCCACTACAAGACTGTTTTATAAATTCTTTCTCACAGCGATAATAGCTGAACAAGCAGGAAGAGGACAGCTGGATACTTTTATCTGCGCTCCCTAACAAGAAGAGGGGCCGCGTCCTTCTGAATCTCACAACACACACACATACACCTCAACCACTCTTATCTTCACTCCCTACGCACTAACATTCCTCTGCCTATGAATAGACATATTCACTGTTGTCACCAGTGACTATAAATGCACGAATAAAGAAGTACACTGTGTGATTGTGTGGATGCCCTAAAAGGGCTTCCACACTATTGAGTTCCTGTTGCTCTTTATTGTGTGGATGCTTTAAGCATCCACACTATTGAGTTCCTGTTTCTCTTTATTCTTTATTCTTTATTGTGTGGATGCCCTAAAAGGGCTTCCACACTATTGAGTTCCTGTTTCTCTTTATTCTTTATTCTACTTTATTGTAGTTGCTTCCGTACGTTTTTTGGCTCTTAAATACTCCCTCAGTTTTCAGCCGATTTTCTCAGTTCAAACTCTATACTGTTCTGCTCTTTCTGCTAATGATCGCTATATCTTTTGGTGTTTATTACTGTTATACTTTTTAAAATATTACACTTTTTTCCTTTAATTTGTCCCATTGAAATGAATGGAAAACTTCCACAATTCTGCTAAAACTTGCTTGTTTTTGAAACTTAACTACTTTGTCATACTTTCACCTAGAAACTCTATTCAAACTTTAAAATGTTCTCAGATTATTGGGCTATTCCTGAATGATTCAGCTTTTTCAGATCTTCTACCGTTTTAATCTTATACCTCTTTAAGTTTTCATTTGCAAAAATGTGATTTTTCAGAAAATACATGCGTTGCTATGGTTGCTATGCAATTAAGTCAGAGTGAGTGCTGGTCCGTTCTGAATTTTCTCTTCATGTCTAAACAACTTCTTGCTACTCGCTCAATTTCCACTCAACTCCAACAAATTATACATCAAAACGTAGGTATTTTTGCTGGCTTTCACAAAATGTCACTATCATTCTTGTGGGATTTACACATTTTTTGCAAATCTCCTCAGAGCAACACAAAGTCTGAAAACTCTCCATAGAAAGTCAATGGAGAGTTTGTTCAAAATCAGCGCTGGATTTCTCTAATGAGAGGCATTTTCAAATCGTCATATCTCCTTAACAAAACAGAGTTGAGACATGAGGCTTGTGCCAATATATCTTCAGACATCCCTGATGCTCACAGTTCAAGAATTATTTCCTCACCTATTACCGTTTGGCCATGAATTACACTTTTTTGAGCATAGGAAATTTTTCCCTCGCTCAGATTTCTTCAGATTTCAAACTCTGGAAATGAGGCACTTTTTTCTCTCGTCATATCTTTTTGATGGATTTCCACAGAGACCTGAAAATTCCCATGACTGTTCACCAAAGCCTGCTGTTTCTTACGGTGAAAGAATGATTTTGATGCTCCATATAGATTTAGAGTTACAAAACATTGTTTGAGGGCAAGTCAAGGCAGTTTTGCTTTGCCTCTGCTCAATTACAGTGTATTACAAGTCATATATCTTTAATAATTTATATTTTATCTCTGATTTATGAAGACCTGCAGATTCCCCATGTCTTCTGAACAAAGCGGTGTCAGAATGAGCGTTCTAGCCCCTACGGTTAGGAAATTATGGCCATTTGTGTCGAGGGGAATCCTGAATGTGAGAAATACACTGCAGAAAACTGATACCTCTCTCTGTGTCTGTGTGTGTAAGTGCTGATTACAGAAGGTGCAGCCAATTTAGCTGACCTAGATATACCAAGCCCAGACTCTAAACGGCCAGTGCTCCCTTTAGGCTCTGTGTATGTGTATGTTTGTGTGTCTGTATCAATATTTCTCCCATGTTACATATTACTCCTCCATAATAGTATTTGTGCTAAATCAAAGTACTTCTACTACATCTTAGTACTTCTGCTCAATCATAGTATTTCTGCTAAATCATAGTATTTTTGAAAAATCATGGTATTTGTGCCAAATCATGGTTTTGGGGCAGAACCATAATATTTACTTTATGTTATGAGATTACTACTAAGTGGAGGAATGTCTGTTATGTTATAGTTTATGTGCTGAATATAGTAAATCTGCCAAATCATAGTATTTATCTCAAATCATAGTATTTATGCCAAATTACAGTATTTCTGCTAAAAAGCAGAAATAGTACCTTTTAGCAGAAATTTCTGTCAAAAGATATTATTTATGTTAAAACATAGTATTTCTGCTAAATCATAGTATTAGGTGTGAATGTGAGCGTGAATGGTTGTCTGTCCCTGTGTGTTGGCCCTGCGACAGACTGGCGACCTGTCCAGGGTGTACCCCGCCTCTCGCCCTATGACAGCTGGGATAGGCTCCAGTGCCCCCCGTGACCCTGGAAAGGATAAGCGGAAGCGAATGGATGGATGGATGAAGATATTATTTATGTTAAAACGTAGTATTTCTGCTAAATCATAGTATTTCTGCCAAATCATAGTATTTGTACTTATTCATAGTACTTGTGCCAAATCATAGTATTTGTACCCAATCATAGTATTTCAGCAATATGATCGTATTTGTGGCAAATCATGGTATCTTTTTGCCAAATCATGGTATTTGTGCCAAATCATGTTATTTGTGCCCAGTTAAAATTTCTGTTATATTATAGTGTTACTACTAAGTCGTAGAATTTCTGTTATGTTATAGTATATCTGCTGATTATAGTATATGTGCCAAATAATAGTATTTATAGCAAATAATAGTATTACTGCCCAAACATAGTATTGCTTGTAGTATTTGTAGTAGTAGTTGTTGTAGTATTTGTGCAAAAGCATAGAATTTCTGCAAAATCATAGTATATCTGTTATGTTATAGTATTACTACTAAGGCATAGTATTCCTACCAAATCATAGTATTCCAAATCATAGTATTATTGCAATTCCATAGTATTTGAGCGAAATCGTAGTATTTGTGCAAAAACATACTATGTCTTCAACATCACAGTATATCTGTTATGTTATAGTATTACTACTAAGTCACAGTATTTCTGCCAATTCGTAGTATTTGTACTAAATCATACTACTCGTGCCAAATCATAGTATTCAAATCAAAATGTAGTATTTGTACCAAAGCATTGTATTTGTACAAAGTACAGTATTTCTGCCAAATCATAGAATTACTGCAATTTCATAGTATTTTGAGGAATCCCTTTTGTTATAGTATTACTTCTAAGTCGTAGTATTTCTGCTTTGTCATAGTATTTGTACTGAAACATAGTATTTCTGCAAAATCAAAGTATTTCTCTCATCTTAAAGTACTCAATTATAGTATTTGTGCCAAAGTTTAGTATTTCTGCCAAATCATATTATCTCTGCTAAAATATAGTGTCTGCCAAATCGTAGTATTTGTGCCAAATTATGGGATTTTGCCAAAACATTGTACTTGTGCAAAATTATAGTATTTGTGCCCAGTTAATATTTCTGTTATGTTATAGTATTACTACTAAGTCGTAGAATTTCTGTTATGTTCTGCCAAATCATAGTATTACGGCTATTTCAAAGTATTTGAGTGAAATTACAGTGTTTCTGCAAAAACATTGTATTTCTGCTAAATCATAGTATTTCTGTTATCTTAAAGTACTTGCACTCAATTATAGTATTTGTGCCAAAACATAGTATTGCTGCTATATCATAGTATTTGAGCCAAATCATAGTATATGTCCTAAAACATAGTATTTCTGCCAAATCATACTATTTGTCCTAAAGCATAGTATTTCAACAAAATCACAGTACTTCTGCTATGTTATAGTATTTGTGCTTGTAGAAAAACCTGTGTTAGTGTGAGCTACATTACCCAGCAGCCTCTGAGCAGTGAGGGAATTCATGGGACTTCTGAGCTAGATGGTCTTTCTTCGTTCCTGGGCTAACGATTGAGGAGAGAGCTGCTGGGAAGGGGAGCAAATAGCCCATCCTGTATTTGTTGGGGATGGTGTGTGTCACATAAACGTGAGTTAATGTTCCATGCTTAAGATGTTTACCCTGCTACTTGTGTGTATTGGTTTTAGTTACCTTTAGCGTATGTGCTAGTTAGCAATAGCTATGGCAGCCCAGTTATTTTATTGTTTTAGGCTTGTTCCTGCTTTGTTTGTTCCCCCTACAAATTTATGTGAATTTGTACACTGTAATATCGCTGTATTACGTAGTGGCTAAGTAGGAGGTTGACTGTTACTAAGTGCATCAGTGTACATAGGTCATCTCTTGTGTTGGAGTGCCCTCTTGTGGCGCCTTTTGGGTAGTGCCTTAGTAAAGCGTGAACACTGCAAAGAAGTGGTATCAGACTGGTTTGTAGTGGAGGAATTTGTTGCCAGTTTCTTTCATCTTTAATCCGTATTCATGTTGTAATGTGGTAACTTTTGTGGCACAAATACCACAATATGGCAGAAACACTATGTTTTGGCACAAATACTTTGATTTGGTATACTTTAGCTTCTTCACCCCTTTTCAGCAAAATTTTCATTTTTCACCCTTTTCAGAACAAATTCCAGCTTTTTGGGCTGTTTTCAGAAAAAAACTCTTTTCAGCAGAAACTCTGCTGATTCAACTCTTTTCAGCGCAACGTTCTGCTTCTTTGCCTCTTTTCTGCAGAAATTCTGCTGATTCACCTCTTTTCTGCAAAATTTTCATCCTTTTCGCCTCTTATCAGCACAATTCTCAGCAGCTTCTGCTGATTTCAGCAGAATTGTCAGTCTATCCACCTCTTCTTTGAGAGAATGAGTTTGGCTCAGTGAGATGAGTAGCTCCCTTGAGACCAGGAAGGCCAGGTTAAAATCCTGCTCATGGCAAAATTTCTTTTCACCACTTTTCAGCAAAAATTTGTGCTTCTTCACCTGTTTTCAGGTATTTGTAGTATTTCGTAGTATTTGTACCCAATCATAGTATTTCTGCTAAATCATACTATTCCTGCCAAATCATAGTATTTGTACTGAAACATAGTATTTCTGCCCACTCATAGTATTTGTACTAAATCATAGTACTTGTGCCGAATCATAGTATTTCTGCCATATTATAGTATTTGTGTAAAAACAGAATGTCTGCATAATCACAGTATATCTGTTATGTTATAGTATTACTTCTAAGTCGTAGACTTTCTGTTATGTTATAGTATATCTGCTGAATATAGTATATGTGCCAAATCATAGTATTTGTAGCAAATCATAGTATTTATAGCAAATCATAGTATTTGTGCCAAAGCATCGTGTTTGTATGGAGTCATAGTATTTCTTCTAAATCATATGTTAAAGTATATGTGCTGAATATAGTATATGTGCCAAATCGTAGTATTTAAAGCAAATCATAGTATTTGTACTAAAACATAGTATTTCTGCCATATTATAGTATTTGTGTAAAAACAGAATGTCTGCATAATCACAGTATATCTGTTATGTTATAGTGTTGCTACTAAGTCACAGTATTTCTGCCAATTCGTAGTAATTGTACCCAATCATAGTATTTCTGCTAAATCATACTATTCCTGCCAAATCATAGTATTTGTACTGAAACATAGTATTTCTGCCCAATCATAGTATTTGTAATAAATCATAGTACTTGTGCCGAATCATAGTATTTCTGCCATATTGTGGTATTTGTGGAAAAACAGAATGTCTGCAAAATCATACTATATCTGTTATGTTATAGTATTACTACTAAGTCGTAGACTTTCTGTTATGTTATAGTATATCTGCTGAATATAGTATATGTGCCAAATCATAGTATTTAAAGCAAATCATAGTAATTGTACTAAAATATAGTATTTCTGCCATATTATAGTATTTGTGTAAAAACAGAATGTCTGCATAATCACAGTATATCTGTTATGTTATAGTATTACTACTAAGGCATAGTAATTTTCAAAATCAGAGTGTTTTTGCAGAAACATAGTATTTCTGGTAAATTATAGTATTTCTAATAAATCATAGTATTTCTGCCAAATCATAGTATTTGTTTCAAATCATAGCATTCGAACTAAATCATAGTATTTGTGCCAAAACATTGTATTTGTACAAAGTCATAATATTTTAATCAAATTTCAGTAGTTGTGCTAAAAGCGCAGTATTATTGCCAAATCATAGTATTTGTACCCAAACATATCAGTTCAACTTATTTAACTCTTCTCAAGACCACAACACCTCTTCTTCACCCGTTTCAGCAGAATTCTGAGTTTCGTCACCCCTTTTCAACACAAATCCCGGCTTTTCAGGTGTTTTCAGCAGAAATCTGTTTTTTAGTAGAAATTCTGCTGTTTCACCTGTTTTCAGTGCAACTTTCTACTTCTTTACCTGTTTTCAGTAGAAATTCTGCTGATTCACCTATTTTAAGCAGAATTTTCAACAAGAATTATGCTGCTAGCCCTCCTAGTTTTGAGTTACACGGCGTTTTGTAACTCCAAAAAGCGGCACTTTTCGCCTCTCATCGCGATCTATTTCTGATTGCTGATGTCTTTGTTTTCAGACACCAGCCCCCTTTCCAGGTGGCGCAATCAGTAATGACACGGCTCTGCAGCTCCAAGGTCGTGGGTTCAATCCCACCTTGGTCAACATTTTTTTTTCACTACAAATGAGTAGTGCAAAAACATACTATGTCTGCAACATCACAGTATATCTGTTATGTTATAGTATTACTACTAAGTCACAGTATTTCTGCCAATTCAAGGAGGCTGACTGTTACTAAGTGCGCCACCGGTCAGAGGGCCCGGTGGCGCCAGTGTCCGGCAGCCTCGCCTCTGTCAGTGCGCCCCAGGGTGGCTGTGGCTACAACGTAGCTTGCCATCACCAGTGTGTGAATGTGTGTGTGAATGGGTGAATGACTGGATATGTAAAGCGCTTTGGGGTCCTTAGGGACCATAAAGGCGCTATATAAATACAGGCCATTTACCATCAGTGTACATAGGTCATCTCTTGTGTTGGAGTGCCCTCTTGTGCCGCCTTTTGGGTAGTGCCTTAGTAAACGTGAACACTGCAAAGAAGTGGTATCAGACTGGTTTGTAGTGGAGGAATTTGTTGCCAGTTTCTTTCATCTTTAATCCGTATTCATGTTGTAATGTAGTAGTACCACAATATGGCAGAAACACTATGTTTTGGCACAAATACTTTGATTTGGTATACTTTAGCTTCTTCACCCCTTTTCAGCAAAATTTTCATTTTTTCACCCCTTTTCAGCACAAATTCCAGCTTTTTGGCTGTTTTCAGAAAAAAAACTCTTTTCAGCAGAAACTCTGCTGATTCATCTCTTTTCAGCGCAAGTTTCTGCTTCTTTGCCTCTTTTCTGCAGAAATTCTGCTGATCCACCTCTTTTCTGCAAAACTTTCAGCCTTTTCACCTCTTATCAGCACAATTCTCAGCAGCTTCTGCTCATTTCAGCAGAATTGTCAGTCTCTCCACAACAACTTTTTGCAACTTTTCATCTTTTTCAGCTTTTCAGCAGACAGCTTCAGCGTCAAGGCATCCACACAGCATTTTCGCAGGAAATGCAATTTTTCTAGTTGTGTGGATGCCCTAAAAAACTTCCACACTATTGAGTTCCTGTTTCTCTTTATTCTTTATTCCACTATTTACTAGTTGCTTCCGTGCACGTTTTTGGCACTTAACTACTGCCTCAGTTTTCAGCCGATTTTCTCCGTTCAAACTCTAAACTGTTCTGCTCTTTCTGCTAATTCCTGCTATGACTTTTGGTGTTTATTAATATTATACTTATTAAAATATTACACTTTTTCCTTTAATTTGTCCTATTGAAATGAATGGGAAACTTCCACAATTCTGCTAAAACTTGCTTGTTTTGAAACTTAACTACTTCCTCATACTTTCACCTAGAAACTCCATTCAAACTTTAAAATGTTCTCAGATTATTGGGCTATTCCTGAGTGATTCAGCTGTTTCAGATCTTCTACCGTTTTAATTTTATACCTCTTTAAGTTTTCAGTTGCAAAATTGTGATTTTTCAGAAAATACATGTGTTGCTATGGTTGCTATGCAATTAACTCAGAGTGAGGGCTGCTCTGTTCTGAATTTTCTCTTCATGTCTGAACAACTTCTTGCAACTCGCTCAATTTCCACTCAACCCCACAAACTATACATCAAAATGTAGGTATTTTTCTGGCTTTCAGAAAATGTCACTATCATTGTTGTGGGCGTTACAGAATTTTGGCAAATCTCCTCAGACCAACACAAAGTCTGAAAACTCTCCATAGAGAGTCAATGGAGAGTTTGTTCAAACTCAGCACTGGAATTCTCTAATGAGAGGCATTTTCGAATCGTCATATCTCCTTAACGAAACAAAGTTGAGACATGACGCTTGTGCCAATATATCTTCAGACACCTCTGATGCTAACAATTCAAGAATTTTTTTCTCACCTATTACCGTTTGGCCATGAATTACATTTGTTTGAGGGTAGGAAATTCGTGCCTTGCTCAGATCTCTTCAGATTTCAAACTCTGGAAATGAGGCACTTTTTCTCTCGTCATATCTTTTGATGGATTTCCACAGAGACCTGAAAATTCCCATGACTGTTCACCAAAGCCTGCTGTTTCTTACGGTGCAAGAATGATTTTGATGCTCCATATAGATTTAGAGTTACAAAACGTTGTTTGAGGGCAAGTCAAAGCAGTTTTGCTTTGCCTCTACTCAGTTACAGTGTATTACAAGTCATATATCTTCAATAATTTATATTTTATCTCTGAATTATGAAGACCTGCAGATTCCTCCATCTCTTCTGAACAAAACGGTGTCAGAATGAGCGTTCTAGCCCCTACGGTTAGGAAATTATGGCCATTTGTTCAAGGGGAATCCTGAATGTGAGAAATGCACTGCAGAAAACTTTTACCTCTCTCTGTGTCTGTGTGTGTAAGGGCTGATTACATCAGGTGCAGCTAATTTAACTGACCTAGATATACCAAGCCCAGACTCTTAACAGCCACTGTTCCCTTTAGGCTCTGTGTATGTGTATGTTTGTGTGTCTGTATCAATATTTCTCCCATGTTAAAGTATTACTCCTCCATAATAGTATTTCTGTTAAATCAAAGTACTTCTACTACATCTTAGTACTTCTGCTCAATCATGTTATTTCTGCTAAATCATAGTATTTTTGCCAAATCATGGTGTTTGTGCCAAATCATAACATTTCTGTTATGTTATAGTATTACTACTAAGTGGAGGAATTTCTGTCATATTATAGTGTATGTACTGATTACAGTATATCTGCCAAATCATAGTATTTATACCAAATCATGGTATTTATGCAAAATTACAGTATTTCTGCTAAAAAGCAGAAATAGTACCTTTTAGCAGAAATTTACGCCAAAAGATAGTATTTATGTTAAAACAAAGTATCTCTGCTAAATCATAGTATTCCTGCCAAATCATAGTATTTGAACTGAAACATAGTATTTCTGACCATTCGTAGTATTTGTACTAAATCATAGTACTTGTGCCAAATCATAGTATTTGTGCCAAGGCATCGTATTTGTATGGAGTCATAGTATTTTTTCTAATTCAAAGTATTTCAGTCAAATCTCAGAAGCTGTGGTAAAACGCAGTATTTCTGACAAATCATAGTATTTGTACCCAATCATAGTATTTCTGCCATATCATTGTATTTGTGCCCATTCATGGTATTTTTATCAAATCATGGTGTTTTTGCCAAATCATGGTATTAGTGACAAATTTTAATATTTGTGCCCAATTAATATTTCTGATATGTTATAGTATTATTACTGAGTCATAGAATTTCTGTTATGTTATAGTATATCTGCTGAATATAGTATATGTGCCAAATCATAGTATTTGTGCTAAAACATAGTATTTCTGCTATATTGTGGTATTTGTGCAAAAACATAGAATGTCTGCAAAATCATATAATATTTATTATGTTATAGTATTACTACTAAGTCACAGTATTTCTGCCAATTTGTAGTATTTGTACTAAATCACAGTACTTGTGTCAAATCATAGCATTTGTTGCAAATCATAGTATTCTAACCAAAACATAGTATTTGTACAAAAGCATCGTATTTGTACGAAGTCATAGTATGTCTTCTAAATCATAGTATTTCAGTCAAATCTCAGTAGTTGCGCTAAAACGCAGTATTATTGCCAAACATAGTATTTGTACCCAATCATGGTATTTTTGCAGAAACAGTATTGCTGCAAAAACATGGTTTTATTTCAATTTCATAGTATTCGAGTAAAATGATGTGATATGTGCAAAAATATAGTATGTCTGCAAAATCATAGTATTTTTGCAGAAACATAGTATTTCTGGTAAATCATAGTATTTGTACTAAATCATAGTATTTCCGCCAAATCATAGTATTTGTACTGAAACATAGTATTTCTGCCCAATCGTAGTATTTGTGCAAAAACAAAGAATGTCTGCAAAATCATAGTATATCTGTTATGTTATAGTATTACTACTAAGGCATAGTATTTCTACCAAATCACAGTATTCCTTCAAAATCATAGTATTACTGCAATTTCATAGTATTTGAGCGAAATCATAATATTTGTGCAAAAACATACT
The DNA here is from genome assembly GCF_013358895.1 of Oreochromis aureus. Taxonomy (NCBI): domain Eukaryota; kingdom Metazoa; phylum Chordata; class Actinopteri; order Cichliformes; family Cichlidae; genus Oreochromis; species Oreochromis aureus. Next base: position 54,937,787 of record NC_052944.1, on the reverse strand, counting down.
ATGTCTGCAAAATCACAGTATATCTGTTATGTTATAGTATTACTACTAAGGCATAGTATTTCTACCAAATCATAGTATTTGTATTGCAACATAGTATTTCTGCCCAGTCATAGTATTTGTACTAAATCATAGTACTTGTGCCAAATCATAGTATTTGTGCCAAGGCATCGTATTTGTATGGAGTCATAGTATTTCTTCTAAATCATAGTATTTCAGTCAAATATCAGAAGTTGTGGTAAAACGCACTATTTCTGACAAATCATAGTATTTGTACCCAATCATAGTATTTCTGCCATATCATCGTATTTGTGCCAAATTATAGTATTTGTGCCCAATTAATATTTCTGTTATGTTATAGTATTATTACTGAGTCGTAGAATTTCTGTTATGTTATAGTGTATCTGCTGAACATAGTATATGTGCCAAATCATAGGATTTATACCAAATCATAGTATTTGTGCTAATACATAGTATTTCTGCTATATTGTGGTATTTGTGCAAAAACATAGAATGTCTGCATAATCATATTATATCTATTATGTTATAGTATTACTACTAAGTCACAGTATTTCTGCCAATTCGTAGTATTTGTACTAAATCATAGTACTTGTGCCAAATCATAATATTTCTGTTATGTTATAGTATTACTACTAAGTCGTAGAATTTCTGTTATATTGAAGTATATGTGCTGAATATAGTATATCTGCCAAATCATAGTATTTATACCAAATCATAGTATTTGTGCTAAAACATAGTATTTCTGCCATATTATAGTATTTGCTTTAAAACATAGAATGTTTTCACAACCATCGTATATCTGGTATGTTATAGTAGTACTACTAAGGCATAGTATTTCTGCAAAATCAAAGTACTTCTGCTAAATCGTAATATTTTTGCCAAATTACAGTATTTCTACTAAAAAGCAGAAATAGTACCTTTTAGCAGAAGTTTCTGGTAAATCATAGTATTTGTACGAAATCATAGTATTTTTGCCAAATCATAGTATTTGTTTCACATCATAGTATTCGAACCAAATCATGGTATTTGTGACAAAGCATCGTATTTTTACAAAGTAATGGTATTTCGCTAAATCATAGTATTTCAGTCAAATCTCAGTAGTTGTGCTAAAAAGCAGTATTATTGCCAAATCACAGTATTTGTACTCAATCATAGTATTTCTGCTAAATCATAGCATTTGTGCCAAATCATAGTATGTCTGCAAAATCGAAGTATAACAGTTATGTTATAGTATTACTACTAAGTCATAGTATTTCTGCTTTGTCATAGTATTTGTGCTAAAACGTAATATTTCTGCCAAATTATAATATTGCTGCTATTTCATAGTATTTGAGTGAGATTAGCGTTTGTGCAAAAACATAGTATTTCTGATATCTTATAGTACTTCTAATCAATTATAGTATTTGTGCCAAAGTTAAGTATTTCTGCCAATTGTATTATCTCTGCTAAATCATAGTATCTGCCAAATCCTAGTAATTTTGCTCAACGAATTTCTGCTATGCTGTGGTACTTTTTGCTTGATTATAGTATTTCTACCAAGTCCCAGTGTTTCTGTTAAATCATAAATAATGTTTTAGCACAAATTGTATGATTTGGCTCAAATACTATGATTTGGCAGAATTTTCTATGTTTCAGCACAAATGCTCTGATTTGCAGAAAAAATATTATTTAGTATAAATACTACGTTTTAGCAGAAATACTATGTTTTAGTACAAATATTATGTTTTAGCACAGATTTAGCTAAATACTATGATTTGTCACAAATACTGTGATTTGGCACAAACACTGTGATTTACCAGAAATACTGTGATTTGGCAGAAATAATATCAATTGGTTAAAATATTTTGATTGTTATGATTCGTCACCCCTTTTCAGCAAAAGTTTCAGTTTTTTCACCCCTTTTCAGCACAAATTCCAGCTTTTTTGGCTGTTTTCAGAAAAAAAATTCTTTTCATCATAAATTCTGCTGATTCACCTCTTTTCAGCACAACGTTCTGCAACTTTACCTCTTTTCAGCATAAATTCTGCTGATTCACCTCTCTTAAGCAGAATTTTAATTCTTTTCACCTCTTATCAGTGCGATTCTCAGCATCTTCTGCTCATTTTAGCACAACTGTGAGTCCCTCCATCCCTTTGTTTTCGAGAATGAGTTTGTCTTAGTGAGTTGCGTAGCCGCCTTGAGACCAAGAAGGCCAAGTTCACTTCGTGCTCATGGCAAAATTTCTTTTCACCACCTTTTCTTTTTTTACCTCTTTTCAGTACAAATTTCAGCTTCTTTATCCCTTTTCAGTAGAACTTTTGGCTTTTCAGCACATTCAGCAAAATTTCTGCTTCTTCAACTGTTTTCAGCAGAATTTTCAGTTTCTATACCGCCATACACTTTTGCAACTTTTCATCTTTTCAGCTATTTTCAGCAGACAGCTTCAGCGTCAAGGCATCCACACAGCATTTTTCGAGGAAATGCAAATTTTTCTAGTTGTGTGGATGCCCTAAAAGGGCTTCCACACTATTGAGTTCCTGTTTCTCTTTATTGTGTGGATGCCCTCAAAGGCTTCCACACTATTGAGTTCCTGTTTCTCTTTATTCTTTATTTTTCTTTTTCAAGTTGCTTCCACGACGTTTTTGGACTTTATCTACTCCCTCAGTTTTCAGCCGATTTTCTCCGTTCAAGCTCTATACTGTTCTGCTCTTTCTGCTTATGGGTGCTATGACTTTTGGTGTTTATTACTGTTATACTTTTTAAAATATTACACTTTTTTTCCTTTAATTTGTCCCATTGAAATGAATGGGAAACTTCCACAATTCTGCTAAAACTTGCTTGTTTTTGAAACTTAACTACTTCCTTATACTTTCACCTAGAAACTCCATTCAAACTTTAAAATGTTCTCAGATTTTTGGGCTATTCCTGTGTGATTCAGCTGTTTCAGATCTTCTACCGTTTTAATTTTATGCCTCTTTAAGTTTTCAGTTGCAAAATTGTGATTTTTCAGAAAATACATGCGTTGCTATGGTTGCTATGCAATTAACTCAGAGTGAGGGCTGGTCTGTTCTGAATTTTCTCTTCATGTCTGAACAACTTCTTGCTACTCGCTCAATTTCCACTCAACCCCCACAAATTATACATCAAAACGTAGGTATTTTTGCTGGCTTTCAGAAAATGTCACTATCATTCTTGTGGGATTTACAGATTTTTTGCAAATCTCCTCAGAGCAACACAAGGTCTGAAAACTCTCCATAGAAAGTCAATGGAGAGTTTGTTCAAAATCACCGCTGAATTTTTCTAATGAGAGGCATTTTCAAATTGTCATATCTCCTTAACGAAACAAAGTTGAGACATGATGCTTGTGCCAATATATCTTCAGACTCTCCTGATGCTCACAATTCAAGAGTATTTTCCTCACCTATTACCGTTTGGCCATGAATTACATTTGTTTGAGGATAGGAAATTTGTCTCTCGCTCAGATCTCTTCAGATTTCAAACTCTGGAAATGAGGCACTTTTTTCTCACGTCATATCTTTTTGATGGATTTCAACAGAGCCCTGAAAATTTCCATGACTGTTCACCAAAGCCTGCTGTTTCTTATGGTGAAAGAATGATTTTGAGGCTCCATAGAGATCTAGAGTTACACAACATTGTTTGAGGGCAAGTCAAGGCAGTTTTGCTTCGCCTCTTCTCAGTTACAGTGTGTTACAAGTCATATAGCTTTAATAATTTATATTTTATCTCTGAATTATGAAGACCTGGAGATTTCCCATCTCTTCTGAACAAAGCGGTGTCAGAATGAGCGTTCTAGCCCCTACAGTTAGGAAATTATGGCCATTTGTTCGAGGGGAATCCTGAATGTGAGAAATACACTAAAGAAAACTCAGAGCTCTCTCTGTGTTTGTGTGTGTAAGTGCTGATTAGAGCAGGTGCAGCTAATTTAGCTGACCTAGATATACCAAGCCCAGACTCTTAACAGCCACTGTTCCCTTTGCGCTCTGTGTATGTGTGTGTGTGTGTATCAATATTTCTCCCATGTTAAAGTATTACTCCTCCATAATAGTATTTCTGCTAAATCAAAGTACTTCTACTACATCTTAGTACTTCTGCTCAATCATAGTAATTCTGGGAAATCATAGTATTTATCCCAAATCATAGTATTTATGCAAAATTACAGTATTTCTGCTAAAAAGCAGAAATAGTACCTTTTAGCAGAAATTTCTGTCAAAAGATATTATTTATGTTAAAACATACTATTTCTGCTAAATCATAGTATTTGTGCCAAATCATAGTATTTGTACCCAATCATAATATTTCTGCCATGTCATTGTATTTGCGCCAAATCATGGTATTTGTGCCAAATCATGTTATTTCTGCCCAATTAAAATTTCTGTTATGTTATAGTATTACTACTAAGTCGTAGAATTTCTGTTATGTTATAGTATATCTGTTGATTATAGTATATATGCCAAATCATAGTATTTATAGCAAATCATAGTATTTGTGCCCAAACATAGTATTTCTTGCCAAATTGTAGTATTTGTGCAAAAACATACTATGTCTGCAAAATCACAGTATATCTGTTATGTTATAGTATTACTACTAAGTCGTAGAATTTCTGTTATGTTATAGTATATCTGCTGATTATAGTATATGTGCCAAATCATAGTATTTATAGCAAATCATAGTATTTGTGCCCAAACATAGTATTTCTTGCCAAATTGTAGTATTTGTGCAAAACATACTATGTCTGCAAAATCATAGTATATCTGTTATGTTATAGTATTACTACTAAGGCATAGTATTTCTACCAAATCAAAGTATTCCTTCAAAATCATAGTATTACTGCAATTTCATAGTATTTGAGTGAAATCGTAGTATCTGTGCAAAAACATACTATGTCTGCTAAATCACAGTGTATCTGCTATGTTATAGTATTACTACTAAGGCATAGTATTTCTACCAAATCATAGTATTCCTTCAAAATCATAGTATTACTGCAATTTCATAGTATTTGAGCGAAATCGTAGTATTTGTACTAAATCATGGTACTTGTGTCAAATCATAGTATTTTTGCAAATCATATTATTTGAACCAAAACATTGTATTTGTATGAAGTCATAGTATTTCTTCTAAATCATAGTATTTCACCCAAATCTCAGTAGTTGTGCTAAAACCCAGTATTATTGCCAAATTGTAATATTTGTACTGAAACATAGTATTTCTGCCAATGTCAGTATTTGTACTAAATCATAGTACTTGTGCCAAATCATAGTATTTCTGCCATATTGTGCTAGTTGTGCAAAAACATATACTATGATTTTGCAGAGAGTCTATCTATTATGTTATAGTATTACTACTAAGTCGTAGACTTTCTGTTTTGTTATAGTATATCAGCTGAATATAGTATATGTGCCAAATCATAGTATTTGTGCTGAAACATAGTATACTGCCACATTATAGTATTTGTGTAAAACCAGAATGTCTGCAAAATCATCATATATCTGTGATGTTTATAGTATTACTACTAAGGCATAGTATTTCTGCAAAATCATAGTATTTTGCAGAAACATAGTACTTCTGGTAAATCATAGTATTTCTACTAAATAATAGTATTTCTGCCAGATCATATTATTTGTTTCAAATCATAGCATTCGAACCAAATCATAGTATTTGTGCCAAAATATTGTATTTGTACAAAGTCATAATATTTCTTCTAAATCATAGTATTTCAATCAAATCTCAGGAGTTGTGCTAAACGCAGTATTATTGCCAAATCATTGTATTTGTACCCAAACATATCAGTTCACCTTATTTAACTCTTCTCAACAGCCCAACACCTCTTCTTCACCCCGTTTCAGCAGAATTGTGAGTGTTTTCACCCCTTTTCAGCACAAATCCCAGCTTTTTCAGGTGTTTTCAACAGAAATCTCTTTTTAGCAGACATTCTGCTGATTCACCTGTTTTCAGTGCAACGTTCTACTTCTTTACCTCTTTTCAGTAGAAATTCTGCTGATTCACCTATTTTAAGCAGAATTTTCAGCCTTTCACCTCTTATCAATACAAATCTCAGTATCTTCTGCTCATTTCAGAGGAAACCTTTTCACCTCTCCTCTTTTCAGTACAAATTTGAACTTCTGTACCCCTTTGAAGCAGAATCTTTGCCTTTTCACCTCTTTTCAGCAAAAGTTTCTGTTTTTTCACTTGTTTTCAGCATAATATTTCAGTTTCTTTACTGCCATACAATTTTTGCAGCAGACAGCTTCAGCGTTCCGGCATCCACACAGCATTTTCGCAGGAAATGCAAATTTTTCTAGTTGTGTGGATGCTTTAGGCATCCACACTATTGAGTTCCTGTTTCTCTTTATTCTTTATACTTTATTCTAGTTGCTTCTGTACGTTTTTTGGCACTTAACTAGTCCCACAATTTTCAGCCGATTTTCACCGTTCAAATTTTAAACTATTCTGCGATTTCTGCTAATGTGCGCTATGACTTTTGGTATTTTTTGCTGTTATACTTTTTAAAATATTAAGCTTTTTTCCTTTAATTTGTCCCATTGAAATGAATGGGAAATTTACAAAATTCTACTAAAACTTGCTTGTTTTTGAAACTTAACTACTTCCTCAAACTTTCGCCTAGAACAACCATTCAAATTATAAAATGTTCACAAATTATTGGGCTATTCATGTCTGATTCAGCTTTTTCATATCTGTTACCGTTTTCATCTTATCCCTCTTTAAGTTTTGAGTTTCATCTTTGTGATTTTTCACAAAATACATGCGTTGTTATGGTTGCTATGCAGTTGGTTCTAAGTGAGCCACTGTACCTTTGGCAATTTTCTCTTCATGTCCGATCAACTTCTTGCTACTCGCTCAATTTTCACTCAACCCACACAAATTATACATCAAAACGTATGTATTTTTGCTGGCTTTCAGAAAATGTCACTATCATTGTTGTGAGATTTATAGAATTTTGGCAAATCTCCTCAGACCAACACAAAGTCAGAAAACTCTCCATAGAAACTCAATGGAGAGTTTGTTCAAAATCATCGCTTGATTTCTCTAATGAGAGGCATATTCAAATCGTCATATCTCCTTAACGAAGCGAAGTTAAAACATGAGGCTTGTCCCGTATATCTTCAGACACTCCTGACGCTCACAATTCAAGAATTTTTTCTCACCTATTACCGTTCTGAAATGAGTTAGACTTGTTTGAGGGTAGGAAATTTGTCCTTCGCTCAGATTTCTTCAGCTTTCAAACTCTGGAAATGAACCACTTTTTTCTCTCGTCATATCTTTTTGATAGATTTCCACAAAGACCTGAAAATTTCCATGACTGTTCACCAAAGCCTGCTGTCTCTTACGGTGAAAGAATTATATCGATACTCCAAATAGATTTAGAGTTAGAAAGCGTTGTTTGAGGGCAGGTCAAGGCAGTTTTGCTTCGCCTCTACTCAGTTATGGTGCATTACAAGTCAAATATCTTTAATAATTCATATTTTAATGATAAATTGTTAACACTTGAAGATTCCCCATCTCTTCTGAACAAAGCGGTGTAAGAATGACCGTTGTAGCCCCTACGGTTAGGAAATTATGGCCATTTGTTTGAGAGGAATCCTCACTATGAGAAATACACTGCAGAAATCCTGTCTCTCTCTGTGCTGAGTGTGTAAAAACGGCTGCACCTGTTTTGGCGGGAAAAAGTACACAGCCTCTCTGATTGGTGGATTCAAATTTAGCAGCTCCCAGGCTGCTTGACTGACCTAGAAACTTGCTTGTCTCTCCTATGTGTGTGTGTGTGTGTGTGTGTGTGTGTGTGTGTGTGTGTGTGTGTGTGACAGAGAGAGAGAGAGAAGGGGAGGCGAGAGAGAGTTTTTATGGGAGCATCTTATTATATGATTTAAATTCAATATATTTAGACTGGTTGACTGAATTTGATCCTGTGTGTGTCTCTCTGTGCATGTGTGTTTCCATATGTGTCCATATTTGTGATTGTGTCACTGTTATACTTTTTTTTGCTGATTTTTTTCATTTAACAATTACATTTTAGGGACCCTTAGCATGTTCAGGATTCTTTCAGCTGTCCATTTTGCTTTTCCAATTTTTCTATTTAAGTTATTACTATTGTGTTGAGTCATAGCATTTCTGCTGCTTTTCAGTATTTGTGCTAAATACAGCATTTCTGCAAAATCATACTATGTCTGCTATTTTATGAGATTTGTGCTAAATACAGCATTTCTGCTAAATCATACTCTTTCTGCTATTTCATAAGATTTGTGCTAAATATAGTGTTTCTGCTATTTCTGCCAAATTTAGTATTTTTGATTAATTAGGGTTTTTCTACCAAATCATAGTACAGTTTTACTGCTTTTTATAGGATTTTTAGAGGATATTTATATTGCTTAATATAGTATTTCTGCTTTTTATAGGATTTGTGCTTAATATAGTTTTTCTAAAAATGTAGTATTTATGCTTAATCATACTATTTCTATATATTTCTGCCAGGTCCCCAGGCAGCTAATCCTCTGTGAGGACTGATACATACAAATACATATCAGGGCCTGCACGGCTTCCCAGCCAGCCAATCATATCTGGGGTCTGCCCTTTCTTCTCTCGTCATATCTCAGCGACAGATGTATAAAGAGCAATGCAAATCACAGTCAAAGTACACGAAAAGTACGCCGATTCACCCAGTACAAAATTATGCTTCTAGTCCACGAGTTTTTGAGTTACACGACGTTTTGTAACTGCAAAAGCGGCGGCTGCCGCCTCTCACCGCAATCTGATTCTGACTGCTCATCACCCTGTTTTCCAGGTGCTCGCTCTCTTTCCCAGTGGCGCAGTTGGTAATCACACAGGTCTGCAACCCAAAGGTCATCGGTTCAATTACACCTTGGGCAACATGTGTTTTTTTCCCTACAAATTAATACACTATCACAGACCACTAATTCATATTCATCATTTATTACAATTCTGCAAACTTTTATGATTTTAGCAGCTTTTCTAATATGGACCTCAGATTCTTCTTAACACTCCATGGCACAAATACTGTTCCCTTTAGGCTCTGTGTGTGTGTGTGTGTGTGTGTGTGTGTGTGTGTGTGTGTGTGTGTGAGAGAGAGAGAGAGAGAGAGCGAGAGAGCCTTTTGATGGGAGCATCTTATTATATCACTTAAATTCAATATATTTAGACTGGTTGACTGAATTTGGTCCTGTGTGTGTCTCTCTGTGCATGTGTGTTTCCATATGTGCCCATGTTTGTGATTGTGTGACTGTTATACTTTTTTGCTGATTTTTTTTTCAATTAACAATTAGATTTTAGGGACCCTTAGCATGTTCAGGATTTTTCCAGCTGTCCATTTTGCTTTTCCAATTTTTCTATAAGTTATTACTGTTGTGCTAAGTCATAGCATTTCTGCTGCTTTTCAGTATTTGTGCTAAATACAGCATTTCTGCTAAATCATACTATTTCTGCTATTTTATGAGATTTGTGCCAAATACAGCATTTCTGCTAAATCATACTATTTCTGCTATTTCATAAGATTTGTACTAAATATAGTGTTTCTGCCAAATATAGTATTTCTGCTTAATTATGGTATCTCTGCCATTTTATAGTATTTGTGCTAAAACATAGTATTTCTACTAAATGTAGTATTTATGCTTAATCATACTATTTGTATATATTTCTGCCAGGTCCCCAGGCAGCTAATCCTCTGTGAGGACTGATACATACAAAATTTACATATCAGGGCCTGCACGGCTTCCCAGCCAGCCAATCATATCTGAGGTCTGCCCTTTCTTCTCTCGTCATATCTCAGCGACAGATGTACAAAGAGCAATGCAAATCACAGTCAAAGTACACAAAGCACGCTGATTCACCCAGTACAAGAATTATGCTTCTAGTCCACCTAGTTTTTGAGTTACACGACGTTTTGTAACTCAAAAACAGCGTTTTTCGCCTCTCACCGCAATCTAATTCTGACTGCTCATCACCCTGTTTTCCAGGTGCTTGCTCTCTTTCCCAGTGGCGCAGTTGGTAATGACACAGGTCTGCAACCCAAAGGTCGTGGGTTCAATTACACCTTGGGCAACATGTTTTTTTTTTTTCCTACAAATTAATACACTATCACAGACCACTAATTCATATTCATCATTTATTACAATTCTGCAAACTTTTATGATTTTAGCAGCTTTTCTAATATGGACCTCAGATTCTTCTTAACACTCCATGGCACAAATACTGTTCCCTTTAGGCTCTGTGTGTGTGTGTGTGTATCAATATTTCTCCCATTTTAAAGTATTACTCCTCCATAATTGTATTTCTGTTAAATCAAAGTACTTTTACTACATCTTAGTACTTCTGCTCAATCATAGTATTTCTGCTAAATCATAGTATTTTGCCAAATTATGGTTTTGTGCCAAATCATAACATTTGTTTTATGTTATAGTATTACTACTAAGTCGAGGAATTTCTGTCATGTTACACTGTATGTGCTGATTACAGTATTTCTGCTAAATCATAGTATTTCTACTATATTTTTTTTTTCTTTCTAAATATAGCATTTCTGCTATATAATTGTATTACTGCTATGTTATAATATTTGTGCTAAACCAGAGTATTTCTGCTGAAACATAGTATTTCTGCCAAATGATAGTATTTCTGTCAAATTACAGTATTTGTGCTAAAACATAGTATTTTTTTTAAAAAAATTCAATATTAATAGTAAATTACAGTGTCTCTGGTAAATCGCAGCATTTCTGCTATGTTGTACTGTTTTTCTAAATCATAGTATTTCTGTAATGTTTAAGAATGTTTGGCTAAATATATTCTTTCTGTTATCTTATACTATTTCTCCTAAATTCTTGTATTTTTGAGAAGTTATCGTGTTTCTGGTAAGTTACAATATTTCTGCTAAGTTCTGCTATGCTATTGTATTTCTTCCAAGTATTATGTTTCCTCTAAGATATTGCAGTTCTGCTAAGTTATTACATTTTAGCAAAGTTCCTTTGCTTCTGCAAAGTTTTTACAAATTCTGCAACTTTTCAGCTTTTTCTGCTTGTTTCAGCAGACAGCTTCAGCATTACAGCATCCACACTGCATTTTCGCAGGAAATGCAAATTTTTCTAGTTAAGTGTGCCTATGTAATGGCACACTTATTACTATTCGACAGATTTATTATTCTTATTATTATTATTATTATTATTTTTCTTCCGCCTGAAATTATGAACTTTTTCACAGCCCGCAGCGTTGGGACGACCCCCACGTATGTCACACCGTTTCGTGCGGCTCGATCGGGAATAGGGTGCTATGACTCTTGGTACGGATTCGTCGCACGGTTTTCCCAAAATTCCCCAAAAAAGACCCCATTTTTCCCCATGCATTTCGATTGGGAAGGGCCCAAAAAAAGGTGCCAACCCAGGCCACTTTGAAGGCTTACCGCTCGGCCATACGTTGTCGTAGAAACGTCATTTAAACTTTAAACGGGTCACAAGAATTTGGACTTTTATTGTCCAAATCCTCGTTACCAGATCTCTTACGGTTGTTTCACAAGAGCAGTTTAAGTTTTAGGAAAATTGAGATTTTCACGGAATGTTCGCCGCACTGTCAACTGCCAAAAAAACAGAGTGTGGGGAATAATTTAAAAAATTTGTCTTTCTCTTCCTGTCCCATCCAAACCGTTTACCCCACATCAATAATTTATACATCAAAACGTAGCTATCGTTGTCTTCTTTCATCCAATGTGTTTCTTATCAAGATCAGATTTACGGTTTTCTCACAAATGCCATCAAAGCGCAGCCTCCTCCTCTCTGTCCCCATAGGCGACCATTCTAAAACTGCTCTCAATTTTCAGCTCAAACCTAACATCGAAGGGTGTCTTTACACTGTCACCACGTCAGTATAATACACTCTACAGGCATGAAAATTTAATATGTTGTAGACGGGAAGTTCCTGCCACTCACGGTGAAAGAATTATTGCGATCAGACCTACAGTTTTCTCTTGGCAAGCATTTGTTTCAGAGCTTAATTCCTGTTTGCCCATCTCTCTGTCTGAGCCCAACTGCAGTGTGTGTGTGTGTGTGTGTGTGTGTGTGTGTGGCCCATCCCTCCTGCCACTCACAGGAGTTACTATAGCAACAGGCCCTAACAGCTGAGTGCAGGAACAGCTGATGACTCTCTGCTTAAAACTCAGCAGTTTTTTTGCTCCAAATACATACATCCTGATG